>NC_086446.1:203053680-203375624 GCF_028390025.1 Pseudophryne corroboree
CCA
Organism: Pseudophryne corroboree; assembly: GCF_028390025.1. NCBI lineage: Eukaryota > Metazoa > Chordata > Amphibia > Anura > Myobatrachidae > Pseudophryne > Pseudophryne corroboree. Next base: position 203,053,684 of record NC_086446.1, read on the forward strand.
CCAAAAATCTGTGCACAAGATAAAATCTACTGGTAGAGGAATTTTTAATTTATCTAACAAAAACCTAAATGAATATGAGCTTGCCCTACTTGAAAAGGGATTGAATTTTGCGCCGGTAATGAAACCCAACCTTTTTAGTCTGTTTGTGGACCTTAATAGATATGTTAGGACCCTCAGCCGCAAACGCTATTTTGCAATAAAAACAATCAAACAGAAAGGAATTATAGGAACACCCATTATTTTAGATCAGGAGGATAATATAGCAATTGAGGCATTAGAACTCTTACAACAAGAAGGGGGTTCTAATAATGAGGATACTATAAAAATATATGATATAAAAAATAGTTTCTCACAAAGAAAAAAATCAGAATTTTATCCTTTACAATACAGAGGTCCCTTCATTGAGAGCTTCTATAATAGCACTTTAGAACACTTTAAGAACATGTGTGAACTGTCAGAAAAGAAAAAATTTAAGGACAATCTTAATAAAGGTGAAAGAAAGGCAATAAAGTCCTTATATTCTGATAAAAATATCATTATTAAGCCAGCAGACAAGGGGGGTGGGATCGTGATACTTAATACGGAGGATTACCTATTTGAGGTTAATAGACAATTATCAAATGAACATTATTATAAGAAATTGGATCGCGATCCCACCGCCCTCTTTCAAAAACAGCTCTCAGACCTATTAAATATGGGTCTGGAAGTCTGTGCAATAAATAAAGATACCTATCACTTTTTATTTAATGCACATCCCATTATTCCCACTTTTTATTATTTACCCAAGATACACAAATCCCTCACCACACCCCCTGGTCGTCCTATTATTTCTGGTGTGGGGTCTCTCACTAGCAATTTATCACTTTTTGTTGATCACTATTTACAGGAACATGTAAAAAATCTGCGGTCCTATATTAAAGACACCACTCACTTTTTGAACTTAGTGAACACTATTCCCTGGAAACAAAATTATATACTGATGACTTGTGACATAGAAGCATTATATTCAAACATTTCACATACACTGGGAATTAAAGCAGTAGAACACTACCTTCTCCAAGATCACAATATGTCATCACAACTACGGAATTTTATTTTACAATCCATAAAATTTATTTTGAGTCACAACTGTTTCACATTTGATTCACAGTTTTTTTTGCAGACACGGGGTGCTGCGATGGGGGCGGGGTTCGCTCCGAGCCTAGCAAATCTCTTCATGGGAAGATTTGAAGAACATCATATATGGGGGGGGGCCAGACGAAGCGAACCTCGCCCTATATGGCAGATTTATAGATGATTTGTTTTTTATTTGGGATGGGGATTTACTTTCTGCACAACAGTTTGCTTCTAATTTAAATAGTAATGAATTTGGTCTGCATTTCACATGTACTATACATGAAACTTCAATTAATTTTCTAGATATTTCATTATATGTCACTGAGGGAAAATTAATTACTCAAACATATATTAAGCCGGTTGATCAAAACCGATATTTAAACTTTTCCAGTTCACACAAAAATTCATGGAAAATTAATATCCCGAAGGGTCAATTCATCAGACTAAAGAGGAATTGTGGTGTAGATAGTAATTTTAAGGTACAGGCGGCTAAATTATATCAATAATTTCGAGAACAGGGATATCCAGATAATATATTACAAAAGGCCCTGACAGAGGTCAATGAAATAGATCGAGCAAACCTCCTTAAGACTTCTAAAAAATCTAAAAGTAAGAGTAATACAGATAGGACTGCTCTGTTCACCACGCAATATAACAACTGTGCATTTAAAATCAGGTCTATTATAAAAAAGAATTCAGCTCTACTTAAATTGGATAACATACTACGTGAAAATGTGGACTTGGAAGGTACAGTAATTTTCAGAAAATCCACAAATCTACAATCATTACTAGTGAAGAGTCATTTTTCAAAAAAACAGGTTACCAATAAAACGTGGATACCAGAACGCCCTAAGGGGTTCCATGTCTGTGGTAAATCCACTTGCACTACTTGTAAACATGCTCTAAGAAAAACTATAGAGTTTACTTCAAATAGTAATGGAAAAGTATTTACCATAAAATTTTTTATGAATTGTAGATCTACATATGTTATCTAAGTAATTCAATGTAGTTGTGGTAAGCAATACGTAGGAAGAACTACACGTATGTTGCACACCAGATTCATGGAACACTGGCGAAATATAAATAAGGGAATTAAGACCCACCCCCTTTCAAGCCACATCTCACAATGCATGAAAACAGATACCTTTGGTAGTATTAATGTTAGGGCCATTGAAACCATCAAAAATACAAAAAGGGGTGGCGATAGATTCAATTTGCTCTGCAGGAGAGAAGCATTTTGGATCTACAGATTAGAAACATTGGTACCACATGGACTTAATGATACAGTGGAGCTCAACAACATCTGATATCTGTCCTAGTGTTTATATAATCATTGGGGATGGCTCTATACATATATATGTGTCATACATGTATGTGTGGATTTATATATGTATATGTATGATGACATCTATTCTGTTTTAGTTGGATTTTTCTCTTTGTTAACATATATACAATTAAAATAAAAAATATATATGCATGCTGGTACTGCTGACGAGTTTGTGTATGTATATATAGGAGATTCCTAGAGATATATATATATATATATATATACTATATAACTAGTATATAGATTTATTACACTATTATAGTAATAAATTGATATATCTATATCAGGTTTGTTTTCTCTCTCTTCCCCGTCTTTTTCCTTTCCCCCCTTTTCCCCTTGTTTCTTGAAACCTACTATACATATTAAAATTGGGTAGAGTTTCTAAATATTCTAATATTTTATTACTTTACCTCTGCTAAACTAACAACTAGTAATTTATGGGTCTATAAAAAAGGATTAGTAAGTGTGAACATATCTCAATGGAGCCATAAAATACACCATGAAATATTTTTGTGATTTTAATGTACTTATCGTTCTAAGCAGTAAGAGGCTGTCTGCATATGTAGGGGTTAAAATAGGAGAGGTTTAATTAAACCCCACACAGGTGTATTGAATTGTCAAAATGCTTAAAAACATACTCCTATGCAGACAACCTCACTAGGTTCTGAGGAAGCTGCCGAGTTGATTTAAAGGCAGAGAAACGCGTAAACCTTTTTACATTCTCTATCAAAAGCCGGCATTTCATCTATTCCATCCATTTGCCTCCTACGGCTAATAAGCTTGTGGATATACGAGGAGAAGCGGCGCTGGGTACAGCAAACAACCGCGCGGCATATGGGCAGTGTGGAGATCGATACTGCAGCCACAGAGAGAAACAATCAGGAGACAGCTGTGGCTCCAAGCAGCGTGCAGCCTAGAGTCCGACACCGCAGTTCAGAGGGAGCAGACTGAGAAGCGGCTGTGGGAGAGATTAGCGCTGGAGGCAGCGTCGGCACCTAAGCTTGGAAGTGGTGTGTGTTCCGGAGGAGAGGACGAGGTGAGCACTTCACTATACACCTCATAGAAATGGAATTATTGCCATACAGCTCTCCCACTATCAAGTAAGACCACCACTTGCACAAAAAAGCAAAAGTGTGCCTCCCCTGCACGTTAATAAATAAAGAGACTGCCTCATGAGCGAACTGTACTGGGTATACCAACATCCAGTTTAAATATTGCACACAAGATAGCCCAGCATTTGAATATACCCCACTTCCAGATAGGTCCGCACTAAAAGGAACTGCTACCAGCGGACGGGAAGAGGGATCATTATCATTGAGCTGGGTATATACATCAGTGCAATAGATCCCAAAATGCCCTGATAATTGTCTGCTATAAAGGACATTCTGACAAATATTCCTTTTTTTATATAGGAACGTATTTGTTTTATATTATTTAGTTTTAAGAATTATACAAATTATGTAAAGCATTTAATGTATTTACCGGCCGGTACTAATATTAATATAAATAATTGTTTTTATTGCTTAAAATAAAAAATTATTAATTATATATATATATTGTCATAGACGTGTGTATTAATAATATTCTCATATCAGCGCCTCTACTTTCTTTTCACTTGTGGAAGGAAATTTTCTAGTCTTTTTCTATGTGAGGAACCTGTCATGCCAGTTGGATCCAGTCTGATCCAGTCAGTGGTGCTGTGCAGCCTGCTCAGCAGTAAAAAGGAAGCAAGCATCTGCCTAGCATGCTTGAAGACTTGTCAATTCCCTGCCCCACACTTACTTTACTTTCATTCATACTCAGATTTTGTTTTTATTGTGCAAATTAATGAAAAGATTTTTACTATAATAATGTGAAACATTTTCACTGTTTTCTCATGATTTTAGTATCACCTGAATGTATTAAATGGCTTTTTGAGCAGTTTTTATGAAAAACCAAGCCAGTGTAATCAGCTATGTGTGTCTGAACCTCACAGTTAATATATATATATATATATATATGTCAACAATAAAAAGATAGGGAGTGCTCCATAGTGCATAAAAGTATTTATTCTTAGGACGAGCAACAACACACAGTGGTTACAAACTACAGTATGATAGCCTCGTACCCTGTAACTTAGCGCTGTGGGCTGGCTACCACATAGTTGGATTTTTAGTATCCCTGGCAATCTCCCCACTGGCCTCCATTACCTCCGGGTACACAACCCATGCCGCAAGCCGCCTTCAGATACCGCTCTCTGGAGCTGCCGTCTGAAGCTGCTGCATGCTGGGACCACGCTGGAACAGCCGGGGAGCTACAGGTGACGCAATACGAGTGAGTTCCCAGCTTCTTCCTGTAGCTTCCCAGCTGTTCCAGCATGGTCCCGGCATGCAGCAGCTTCCGACGGTGGCTCCAGAGAGCGGTAACTGACGGCGGCTTGCAGCACGGGTTGTGTACCCGGAGGTAACGGAGGCAAGTGAGGAGATTGCCAGAAACACTAAAAATCAAACCATGTGGTAGCCAGTCCACAGAGCTAAGTTTCAGGGTACGAGGCTATCCTAGTTTTTAACCACTGTGTTGTTGCTCTTCCTACAAATAAATACTTTTATGCACTATGTAGCACTCCCTATCTTTTTATTGTTGACAGATTTACACATCCTGTGGGATTCCAGGATACTTTGGAAGGGGAGCAGCAGTCCAATTGAAAGTTGAGACATTGGTGCAGGACCCCTTCATAACTAAGGGCTTTTTGGTGGGCTGAACATTGGATTTTAAAACAGAACAAACTCAAGCGCCTGTCCTATGAAGTGTTAAGGATATATATATATATATATATATATATATATATACTCACCTGCTGAAGGGCCATTGATCAGTGCTGTGGGGAGGAATGCCAGTCACTGGGGCTCCCTGATGCTCATTTGACCCCTGGGGCAGCTCACTTTACAGCACCAGACGTCACAGCAGCAGGGAGTCCCAATGATCGGCAGCCTTCCACTAGTTCTGATCACTGATCCCCAAGTATTGGTGAGTATAATCATGGTTGGTGGGGGTAGCAGAGGCAATGTCGTATGGCAGCATATGCGCTGGCCTTAATTGGGGTATTTTTTGTGTGAAAAATACCCCAATTTGGCTGCGGAGTGGCACACAGGAACAGAGCTTTCTCGTAAAGCGCTTTCCCTCCATGTGATAATTTTTACATCCGTGTGATGTAATCAATTATCGCATTGCAGATTGGGACAATATTATCACAGCCCATCTGCAGTGATTAATAGGCCCCTGTATCTGCCATGGGATACGCTCGATATGCTCACATTCTGAAACAATTACACTACTTATATAACATGGCTGAAAGTTGTTCTGTTCGTGTACATTAGGGTGGTCGCAAGAAATCGATGTCCGAATTTCTTTGATGGGAACCCCTAAAAAGTTGCCAATTGGTGTAAAAATTAGATTTCCAAAGTTTCGATAATGTTAAGACCTGCCTTATCAGCTCTAAAGTATTAAAAAACAGCTATTTTTCACAAAAAATCAGGGGTTTTCTGCTGTAAAATTAGAACGGTTTATCCTAGGAACATGTTTTTTTTCTTAGTTTTGAAGAGAGTGTTCCTGTCTTCATTTGTTACTCCCACAACTTGTTTGGCAAACATACAGATCGGAAGATATAAGGGTTTTTCTTGGACTGGACCTGGAAATTCAACTTTTTTTAAGAAAATGTGAAAATTCGCATAAGTTGATGATTTTCTCTAAAAAACATTTTCTACTACTTTTGAGTTATTTAGCATCAAAAGTTCAAGTAAGATGCTTTTTAATAAATATATTTTCAAAAAGATAGGTGAAAAGAACACCACAAAATCAGCTGCCTCTAAACTCCTTAACCTCACCTCTTCTCTTGGTCTCTCCCAGTGGACCTCCTCCCCCTCCCATGTGAGTGGAAGCCACTCTATCTGGTCTTCACTCACTGCTGTTATCTTTCTGATTTCTCCAACTCCCTGTTCCCCCTCTCTGACCATCACCTGCTCACATTTAACCTATCTCTATCTCTTCTCCATCATTACCCCCTAAGACTACCATCACAAAACGTAACATTGAGGCTATTGACACCACTTCCCTATCTTCCCTGTTTGACTTGCTGCTCTCTCCTATTCCCTCTCTTTCCTGCCCTGAACAAGCTACTTCCCTATACAATGCATCACTTACCTCTGCTCTTGACTCTGTCACCCCACCAACCACTATTCACCCTCGCAGATCCACACCTCAACCCTGGCACACCAAATGCACCAGATATCTGCAAAAATGCTCAGATACTGCTGAGTGACAGTGGAGGAAATCATGCTCTAAGGCCGACTTCCTCCACTACAAATTTATGCTCTCATCCTACTTTGCTCCCCTTACCCTCTCTAAACAATCTTACTTCAAAAATCTCATCTCCTCCCAATCCTCAAACCCCCAGCACCTCTTTGCCACTTTCAACTCACTCCTCTGCCCACCCCCGCTTCAACTCTCCTCTTCACTTTCTGTTCTTGACTTTGCCACCTACTTCACGTCCAAAATTGACTCCATTCGTCAGGACATAACATCCCACCAGAACCTGATCAACCCCCCTCCTCCATTTCCCAACCCCCATTCTCCTTTCCTCCTACCAACTCTGACATCTTTCTTCCCTGTATCTGGAGAGAAAGTCATTGTCCTCATCCCCTCCACCTCCCCACTTGACCCTATTCCCTCCCACCTTCTCCACTTCCTCTCTTCTTCTGCCTGTTCCCATATTGCCCATCTACTCAATCTCTTACTCTCATCAGGCACTGTCCCTTCTGCCTTCAAGCATGCACTTGTCTCCCCTATTCTTAAAAAATCTACCCTTGATCCAAACAATCTCTCCAACTACTGACCCATCTCTCTTCTCCCTTTTGCCTCCAAACTCCTTGAGCAAATTGTCTGCAACCGCCTCACTGTCTTTCTTTCTTCCCACTAAAACTGCCCTCATAAAAGTCTGCAATGACCTTCTTGCTGCTAAATCGAGAGGCAACTACTCTCTTCTTATTCTCCTTGACCTCTCTGCTGTTTTTGACACTGTGGAGCACCCTCTGCTCCTGCAAATCCTTTACTCACTTGGTTTGCCTGATACTGCTCTCCTGTCTGTTCTCCTACCTTTCTGACCATTCTTTCTCTGTCTCTTCTCATGACTCCACCCCCCCCCCCCACTTCCTCTACCAGTAGGTGTCCCCCAAGGTTCTGTTCTTGGGCCTCTCCTTTTCTCTCTCTACACATCCTCATTAGGTTAGCTCATTAGCTCTTTTGACTTAAAAAAAACATCTCTACGCTGACGGTCCTCAAATCTACCTTTCCCACCTGACTGCTCCCCTGCTGTCCTCACTTGTATCTCCAACTGTCTCTCTGCTATCTTCTCCTGGATGTCCCAGCGCTTTCTTAAACTTAACATGTCTAAGACTGAGATGATCATCTTCCCTCCCTCCCGCATAACCTTACCTCCAACAATTTCATTCTATCTCCTCTAGCCCCCAAGTGCGATGTCATGGAGTAATGCTTGACTCCTCCCTTTCTTACAAACCACACATTCAGTACCTCTCACAAACCGGGATCAGTATGTAATCCCGCTGGATGGGATCCCGGCGGTCGAAATACTGATGCCGGAATCCCGACTACACAATCCCGACAGGGGTGGCGAGTGGAACGCAGCCCCTTGCGGGCTCGCTTCGCTCGCCACGCTGCGGGCACGGTGCCTCGCTACGCTCACCACACTATTATATTCTCCCTCTATGGGTGTCGTGGACACCCACGGAGGAAGAATATGTTGGGATTGTGCCGGTCGGGATTCCAGCATCAGTATTTTGACTGCCGGGGTTCCATCCGGCGGGATGTTGACCGCATCCCCACAAACCTGCCATTTCCATGTCAAAAACATCTCCAGGATCAGACCCTTTCTCACCCAGGACACTACTAAGACCCTCATCCACTAACTGGTCATCTCCAGATTGGACTACTGCAATCTTCTCCTATCTGGCCTCTCTCAAAAATGCCTCTCTCCACTCCATCATATCCTCAATGCTGTTGCCCATCTAATCTTCCTCACCAAACAAACTACTTCCACATACCCTCTCTTGCAGGACCTTCACTGGCTACCCTTCCCATTCAGAATCCAATTCAAGCTTCTCACACTCACCTACACAACACTCACCCACTCTTTTCCCTCTTACATCTCTGACTTTATCGCTCTTTACATTCCCACCCTTCCTCTTCACTCTGCTAATGCACGCAGTCTCTCCTGCCAACTGATTAACTCCTCCCACTCTTACCTACAAGATTTTGCACGTGCTGCTCCCTTTCTCTGGAATGCTCTACCTCTACCCATCCGACTCTCCACTTCTCTACGAAACTTCAAACGGGCTCTCAAAACCCACTTCTTCACCAAACCAAGCCAACTCTCCTCCTAACCCTCTTGTCTATGTTTTCTACCCCTTCTGTGTCACACCGGTCTCTTAGCACCTCACCTTTTAGATTGTAAGCTTGCAAGAGCAGGGACTTCTTTCCTCATGTGCCTTTCCTTTTCTTACACAATCTTATACTCCTTAATCCCTTTGATGGCACCTAAACCCGGGTTTTCTATACCTATCCTATATTGTCTTGAACTGTAAGTGCTGTTTTCTTGTTTGCTCATTTGTGCCCTTGTGGCACCATATAAATAAAGGATAACAATAATAATAATAATAATAATAATAATAATAATAATAATAAAAAGGAGTGGGATAGATGGGGGAAAGAAAATATTGACATACAAATAAATTCTTTTTTATAATCAAACCTTAATAAATTTAAAACATTGAACTTAATTATTATAAAAACAATCTTCAGAAATAGTAAGTAGTAACATCAGAACAGGTTTTATGTTTACATTTTCACAACAATGAAATAGGTAGGTCGAATTGGTAGGTAGATTTGTCAGATTGAGCCACCAGAATCAAGTAGGTGGTACAGGTTTTAAGAGGGTAGATTTCACTGTGTCTGGGAATAAATTTCGACATTCAGCAACTACTTGCAAAACATACTGCTTCTGCTCTTCATCTTTTCTTATGCTCGTATTGTAGTCTTGAAATAATTTGACACCCCTTTTGGCTGTGTCATTTACAACCCTGAAATGTTTGACAATCCCCTGTCCCTTCATAAAATCCAGGTCTTCATTCCAAACATCCAGATCAAAATGTAAGAAATTAGTTGAAATGTTGACCCTTTTGAAGAAGTTGAATGTTAGTGGTGTAATAAAGTAATCAACTTCTTTGATAAAAAAAAGAATGAGCTTCTTTCAAAGCAATTTTGGCTTTAACTATCCTATCGTCTTGTATGTTTTCATCCTCAAGCTCAATGAGCTTGCTTAGCTCATTATCATCATCACTGTTTTGCTGAAAAGAAAATAGTCTCCATAATTTTTTTCATAATAAATTAAGGTTATATTCAACTGTAAACAAGAAATATAATATTTAAAAAATATATACATTTAAAAAAACGTATATTGAAACATTACTTTAATGGGTTTGAATGCAAAGAATTCAAATAACAACAAAAGCATTGTTAAAAAGTAATTTTATAGCAAATTTTTTAAAAACAATTTTTTAAAGTAGATTTTCCGGGTCCGGACCACGAAAAACCCATATACAGTATCTTCCGATCAAACAAGTTGTGGGAGTGAAAATTGAAGCCAGGAACATTCTCTACAAAACTTTAAAAAAACATGTTTCTAGGATAAACAGTTCTAATTTTATAGCGGAAAACCCCCTATGTTTTTAGAAAAATAGCTGTTTTTTAATATTTTAGGGCTGATGAGGCAGGTCTTAAAGTTATCCAATTGAGCTGAAACTTTGACAATCTCATTTTTATACCAGTTTGCAACTTTTTATGGGTTCACGTCGAAGATACGACAAAAAAATATAATATATTTTATATATGTATATATATATATATATATATATATATGTATATATTAAATGTCTTGCAACCACCCTATTGTACATTTTATCTGTATTCTTGTTTATTACACCTGATATTTCTGATTTGTCTAATTATGTGGATTGTTTTTTCCATGTACATTTGCTGTATCCCTTGACCATATATATCCCTTTCTCTATTTGTATAGTTTCAAATTCTAATAAAAAACTTTTTAAAATAAGTTATTGATATTGCATCTCTCCATGTTGCTACATTTTGATACATTATGTATGTCTCATCTGTATACACCCATAACAACTTGCAACTATACTTAAAACCACATTTTATTATGTTATACCAATTTTCCAAAATATTACCCATTACTGACAATACATAATAATGTGTATCAAATGTATTAATTATATTTGTTCTTCTAGAACTTAGTTTATAGGTATAGCATGTGCCCATCAGTTCCTTTTTTTCACAGCATTTTTGCATAGGAGGTAACAGCCTGTCATAAAGGAAGGGGGCAGATGCAGAATCATACAGGCATTGCTAAGTCTCTTCATTTTCTTTCCCTGTCCTAAGAGAACACTGTTCGAGTTGAGGACTTCAACTTACAGTACCTCAAAATAGATATTCCATAGGCTTGTTTCATGCAGAAAATTAAACTTCAGCGAACATCCTCTCTTCCTTTCTGTCCCAATATACAGTATGCTCCTGTTTTGACATGTTCACAGATTATATTAGCAGAGCTGCAGAATATATTGCCAGCATTTAATTGTTGGGAACCAGAGCCGGCCATAGGCATAGGCAAACTAGGCAATTGCCTAGGGCATTTGATATGCCTAGGGGCATCATCAGCTTCTGCTGATTAAAATGATATGCGGCATGCCTATATTCTGTATGTAGCATTTCATATGCAGATACAGCCACAGTCCACACACAGTATATTGGCATGCTGCATATCAGTTTAATCAGCAGAAGCTGCTTGTGCATCCTAGCCACATAGCAATGCAAATAAATGCATTTTCATTAAAAAAAAGTGCCCGACATTAGCATAGCATTGATGCAAGATTTGTGAGGACACATCTGTATCCAAGCAGAGGCAGAGGTCACAGTGTTAGTGGAAGTGTGAGTGCTGTGTGCATGTGAGTGGGTTGGTTGTGCAGTAGTGTTCAGAATATGTGTAAGGAGCATTATGTGTGTCATGTAAAAATGCATTAGTAATGTGCAACATATGTGTAAAGGGCCACTATGTGTGTCATTATGTGTATAAGGGCATTAATAATGTGCGGCATATGTGTAACAGGGTACTACTGTATGTGTGTCATTATGTGTATAGGGGCACTCATAATATGCAGCAAATGTGTAGGGTGCACTATGTGTGTCATTATATGTATAAGGGCATTAATAATGTGCGGCATATGTGTAAGGGACATTATGTGTAAAAGGGCATTAATAAAGGTTGTCATAATGTGTAAGGTGCATTATGTTTATAAGGACATTAATGTGTCTCATATGTGTAAGGGGCATTACTGTGTGGAATTGTGTATAAATGCATTACTAATGTGTGGCATTATGTGTATAAGGTGCTCTACTATGTGGCGTTGCATATAGAAAGGACACTACTGTGTCGTCTAATGTGAATAAAGAGCAATAGGGTGTGGTGTAATGTTAATAAGGAGCAATTCAGTGTGATGTAATGTGAATAAGGGGCTCTACTGTGAGGAGTATAAAGTTGCAGTACTGTGTGGCGTAATTGGAATTGGGGTTATTATTGTGTGGCCATGCCCCTTCCCAGCAAGAAGATGCCCCTTTTTGGGCTGTGCGTCAAATGTGCGAACTGTTCCTATTTAAAATATAGGGGGTATAAGGACTGCTATGGGTGAGGGGTGATGGTGCAGGGAAAGAGGTGCAAGGTCAGAGGCAGAACCAGCGGTGGTGCTAGGGGGCACCAGCCAAAATCTTGCCTAGGACATCATATTGGTTAGGGCCGGCTCTGTTGGGAACAATAACAACCGGGCTATGTTCATATACTATAGATGTTCTGGCACATTTACCACTTGCCACTCTCACTGGTGTAATATTTAAAATAGGCTAAATTGAATTTCAGCACAGTTAGTGAACATTTTGAAATGGCCAGATGAGGTTAAGCATGTTCTGCTTTTATGTGCCACAAGAAAATTTTCTGTTTGCTGTCTTGCTTAACCAAATGTGTGCCTGTTTTATTAAACAACGTAGGTATTCTTGTGGTTTAAGTTTCTGGTTTTTTAGCTCTTAAAATAATTCCTGCATTGCAGGAGAATTAATGTTTCTGACATGTAATATTCAGGGCCGGTTCTACCCCTTGTGGCGCCCAGTGCGAGAGTTACCACTGCCCCCCCCCCGTGGCAAAACAGTGTGCGGGGGCGTGGCTTCATAGGGGAGGGGCGTGGTCAGTTATGCTTACAGTAGCTGTGCCCCCCAGTTGATTTGCCCCTGTAGATATGCCCCCAGTAGTTGTGCCCCCTCTTTATTTGCTCCCAGTATTTGTGCCTCCTCTTTATTTGCCCCCAGTAGTTGTGCCCCCTCTTTATTTGCGCCACCTCTTTATTTTGCCCCAGTAGTTGTGCCCCCTCTTTATTTGCGCCACCTCTTTATTTTGCCCCAGTAGTTGTGCCCCCTCTTTATGTGCCCCCAGTATTTGTGCCTCCTCTTTATTTGCCCCCAGTTGTTGTGCCCCCTCTTTATTTGCCCCCTGTAGTTGTGCCCCCTCTTTATGTGCCCCCAGTATTTGTGCCTCCTCTTTATTTGCCCCCAGTTGTTGTGTCCCCTCTTTATTTGCCCCCTGTCGCTGTGCCCCCCCGCTTACAAACACACACACACAAAATAATAAAAACAATACTTACCACTGCCCCGCTCCTGCTTCTTCTGCTGCTGCTGCTCCGTCAGTCTGGCCGCCCGCTCCTCTCTATGGGAGAGACGTCAATGACGTCTCTCCCATAGCGCCGCACAGACACTAGAGGTCAATAACGACCTCTAGTGTTTGTGCCTGGAGCCGGCTGCAGCGGACGCCCACACAGCCCACGGCGTCTGCTGCAGCCGTGGAGCGGGGAGCGGAGTGCGGGCAGGCGGTGGTGCCTGCGGGGTGACTGCGGCCGCGCCCCCAGGCCGCAGCGCCCCGGGCAAAGGCACTGCTTGCCCGCACCAAGGACCGCTCCTGGTAATATTCTATGCAGGGTAGAAATTGCTGCATATATCTTTTTCTTCATTTTTTTTTCTCAGCTTCCTTAAGAATTCTAGATAGTATGAAGGAAACACATTTTTTAATACACTGCTAAAACCAATTTTTTTAATTTAGCATACCTGCGTGCAAGAGAAGTGCTTGGGCACAGGGAGATTAATGGGGAAGCATATATTAAAAGAGGAAAGTGGCACATGCCCTCTACACTCTATTTTTGACAAATATGTACCAATTCTCCCCCCATCCACTGAAGGAAGTTTGGTGCAGATAACCAGGGCTGCCATCAGAAATTGTGGGGCCCGGGACTGACAAAATAGACCCCCCCCCCAAAAAAAAAAAAAAAAAAACACAAATACATTTAGGTTGAGCATTGTAGCCCCACAGGAATGATTAACAGAGATCTGATGTGCAGGGTAGGCATGTTTTAAGAAGTCCTCCCTGCGTATCAGCCTGCTGTTGTTGCACAGTCTGGTGCAGCTCTCTAGGTATCAGTGGTAGGAGGATTTGCTGCAAAACAGAAGGTTAATATAGTCCACGTCTCAATTTAAAAAAAAAATCAATCACTAAATCAATAAATCTTTTACCTTCATTTCACTATATACTCCATTTCTCTGCCCATGAGTCTCTGAGCTATTTCTTGTTTAATGAAAACATTCTTGTTTACTTTCTATGGGGTCATATAGTTTTTTAAACTGCTATCCTGTCACCACTGCAGCACCACTCTGTTTCCTAGAAGTATCTTGTTTGAAGTTGAAGTGCCACGTGTTGTGCTGCCCACTGCTGTCACTTAGCTTAGTCAGCAAGCTAGCTTGGTGCAGCCTTTTGTCTTAACCTGGATTAAAACAATATAGTGAGCTGTGAGGTGGTCAAAGTTGACTAGGAATTAATGTTAATGAGGTCAATAATACTTTAGGAACAAAAAAGATCCAAATTATGTGATTTTAGCTGTTTTTGTACATTTTTGGCAAAAATACAGTCCAAAACCAAAACACATGGGTTGGTGAATATCTCTAGTGGGTAAAGAGTCTTTATACTAACAAACCACATACACAACATTTGACAGCAGTGAGACATCTACTTTTGAACAACGACAAGTATTAGGCCCAGACTTAACTTTTTTGCTACTTCTATTAGACTAAAAACATAAGCAATTTTTTTGTATTTTAATGATGTCATATACTTTCTCCAATGGAATAGAGTGGGCAACATCTAAATACCAGCATCTACTGTATAATAACCCAACAGATAAAACACCTAATTATGTTCCAATAGCAAATATCCTTTTACATGTGAAAAAAGGACTACCACATTTCAATTTCTGAGAATAGATAGACTAACAAGTAATGAAGAGAAACTATATTTGCACATGAATATGATGCTATTGAAGTTCCTTGAAAGCAGCTATGATCGAAGTGACTTTTAAGCTGCCAAGTCGAAAGTCTTACCTTGAATGCACTTAGTCTGTTGGACAGAACAATGGAAAGGTACCCAATAAACACACAGTATATTGAACTGTATAAGCTGCTTTGTTATATATGTAATTAAATGCCAATATGGCATAGAATAAGTGGGGAATAAAATATGTAGCTTCAAATACAGAATGGCACAATGCATGTCAGCTATAAGATTGGCCCTTAATGGAAAAGAGGCTGATAGCATGGCATTGTAAGATTAGGATACCACTGATTAGCAACTCTGAAAAATTAATTGCCAGTTTCTTTCCCCCCTGTACTAAGGGGAGAAGACAGTGGAAGAAAGTTACTCCAGTTGGAGGCATGATGAATTTATTATCTGAATACTGTTGCTCTAATAGGGCTAAATAATAATGTATTGGTTTTCTGTTAAATGTAATTGAATAATTGATAAATATAATAATTGCATGTATATTGTTATTGATGCAGGGTTATACTGTATATACCCATATGGTATATAGCACAAACATGAATGAGGCTATTTATAGATTGGTAGAGTGCTAGGGCTGCTATGTAACTTGGTAAAGCAATCACATTATTAAACATAGCCAGCATGGAGTTTCTGTCCAGTTATTTAAGAGCACAGTTGTAGATCAGATACATGCCATGCAGTTAATGGTGTGCCAGGTATATATGTTGCATATAGATGTAAGAAGATTCTACCTTTGGTGGTCATTCCGAGTTGATCACTTGCTAGGTACGTTTTGCAGTGCTGCGATCAGATAGTAGCCACCTATAGGGGAGTGTATCTTTGCTTTGCAAGTGTGCAAATGCTTTTGCAGCCGAGCAGTACAAAAAAGTTGTGTGCAGTTTCTGAATAGGTTTGAACTTACTCAGCCACTGCGATCACTTCAGCCGGTTCGTGTCCGGAATTTACATCATACACCCGCCCTGCAAACACTTGGACACGCCTGCGTTTTTCCAAACACTCCCAGAAAATGGTCAGTTGCCACCCACTAACGTCCTGTCAAACCCCTTGTGATCGGCTGTGCGAATGGATTCTTCATTAAATCCATCGCTCAGCAACGATCTGCTTTGCACCCGTACAACATGCCTGCACATTGCGGTGCATACGCATTCACAGTTTTTCCAAGTTTTGACCTGATCGCACCGCAGCGCAAAAACCTAGCGTGCGATCAGGTCGGAGTGACCCCCTTTAATAGGTTATATAACTTAATGGTATACTGTGCTATTCTGTATTATTGTTTTAATTGGTGATGGTATCACTTGTTTGTATAGCAACTGGACTGAACCTCTGACCCCATGAATCATCACACGCAGAAGTCAGTATGGTACAGCCGGTGGAACTACACATGGGTTAAGAAACTTTATGAGGAAAGAACTTGTATTTTGTTTATATCCCTGGTAAAAGATAAAATAAATGTGTAAAATGTTGTGGTAATTTAGCGTGAGTTGGATTGTTTATTGTGATATACTGGTTGCAAATCTGTGACATGCCACCCTGCAGTGAACTATGCTATATATGTTATGCCTATGGAAAGCTACAAAATACTCCATACTGCAGACATGAATATATCACTCCAATTTTTAAAAGCAGGCTATGGGGGAAATGTAATAGGGTTTGAGTTTGCCGAGGTCCGGGATTTTGGCTGAGATAGCAACTATTTTAAAGCTGCAACCAATTTGTAAAGCGCAACGGAATTTGCTGTGCTATATAATAAACTATTAATAAATAATAAATAAATTACAAGGCAAATGCAAAACCAACCTGGTTTTGCCTTGTAAATGAATGCCACTTTAAAAATATGTGTAATTTTGTTTGAAATCCTTGACCTCAGTGAAGTCAGACCTTATTACATTTCACCCCATATTTTAATAGTGCTAATAGTGCTAATAGTGCTATACTATCCAGATAAGGTCTATTCCTAAATTTTAACATAATTGAGATTATTTGAATATAGTATTGCTGAATTTGATATTCTAAAAGAGATACTGTTTATCTATTGTGAACAATATTGATTAGTAAGCATTATAATTAATTTTCCTGCTTAATATAGTCATTATAGGTAATGTAAATTCAGAGAGGGTGTGTAGATGGAATTCCATGTTATTCAGAGTGGTGTAAATATGAATCGATGATGTTCAGGTGTGCTACTTTAAATGTACATCTGTGTACTTTATACAAGTAAACAAATAAAATAGAGTGCTGCCAGGACAATTAGTGGAAAGCAATAGAAAGTCCAGTGCTATTTAACCTATAATATATACAGATGTATCCACATACATTATGGCTTCAGTAGCACCAAATTGTCCCTTGTGGCACACTAGGTCCCAGGTGACTCGGTCATGCCAAGCAGTTCATGGTCAATCTTTGGATAATGCCAAGGAAATTAAATAACTCTATTTTGTATAAAAAAGATGAACATAGACAAATCATTCAACAATTGATGCAGTAGTTCCTATCTCTTTACATAAGCAAGTGTTGGAACAAAACAATCGAGAAAATTCTGGCCAGAATCTTTTGGACAGAAATTTATGCTAAATAAGTTTAGTATTGTGCAGCTAGTCCAGATAGTAAGTGTACTTCTCAATGTAACCTAATCCTGCCTTGCTAATTCTCTTGCCAGTTGTTAATGTGCCTCTTGAAAAGATTTGGGTTTATATGGTGGGTCCCCTTGAACCATCTTCAAAAGGATACTGGATTCTTTTGGTGACAGCTGATATTGTGACTCATTATCTTGAGGCATTTTCTTTGCATATTGCTTTAGCTAAACAGGTAGCTATGACGTTAGTAGAATTGTTTTCTAGAGTTCATCTTCAATAATTAATCGTTATGCCTCATGATGGTAGAGAGATTTGTTGCACATTAAAGTTGATGTTAAGATGATATTTGGAGACAAAGAAACATTAAGGTAAATCCTTATCTTCTCGAGGTTGCTGCCCAAGAGGTAGCCTAAGCTTCAACAGGGTTTATACTGAATATCTTGTGAGAAACAACCTTAATGTAATATAGTAGTTTATGGATATGTACTCTGTCAGGGTCCATTTGTTATAAATCATAGAGTAGGAGATGAAAAGAAAGAAATTTCCAAACTAGATAGCCGAAGGGGAAAACATATTTATCATGTGAATCTATTGAAAGTTTGGAGAGAATAGGATATACTTATTGCTCATCCTGTTCAGGGATGGAACGGATCTAGATCCTAAAATTTCCATGAATGCTTTGCCAGGCTACAGTTAGTGGGCAACTCTTCATTAACCGTAGAACTGAAAGGTTTTCAAAAAACCCTCGTCACTGACTTTCTGAATTTATCTTCAGATAATCCCTGGCAGAACAAATTTGATATAACATAACATTGTGACACCTATTGGGATAGTTGTTCAACAAAGACCTTATTGGTTTAAAGTTGGCCAGAATTAACAAGTTATTAAAAAGGTTAATGAAATGTTAAAATAAGGGTTAATTGAAAAATTCAGTAGTGAGTGTTGTAACCCCATTCTGCTGGTCTCGAAGACTGATGGGAATATTAATTTCTCCATAGAGTTCAGATAGGCATATGCAATGTCAAAGACTGATTTGTGTCTTATTCCAGAGTGGATAATCACTTTAATCAACTAGGTTCAGCCAAGTAAATCTCACCAAAGGGTATTGTTAAATTTAGCTGATCAAGGAGCTTGAGGAAAACCTACAATATTCCATTAGGTTTGTTGCAATGGATTACTATGGCTTTTGGGACTTATTGTGCCATTAATTAAAAACTAGTTTGCTGCATGGCCTACTTAATACAGTGTTTATTTATGACTGTATCAACACTCTACTTGCGATCGTCTCAGTTACATACACTTGCAAACATATGGTAAGCCATCTACCATGGCAAGGTGTCTCTGCTCTGGTGGTGTAAACTACAGTACATGATAATAGCACAATTTTATGTAATTTATTTGTGTATTTCTAAATTAACTGCCAACTTACCTGGAGTCACCCCAAAATGATCCATTATGGAAAAACAAGGATCAGCATACCCTCTAGCTAGTGCTACTGTCCATATTTTGTACACAATTGCAGTAGTCTCGAGCAGTGTATGTTTACCAACTTAATCTATAGGGCAGAAACACTCTTACAGTGATCTTGGTGTGTTAGCTTCTAGCTAGAAGCAAAAGTGGAACTCAAAGCACTTGTGTATTTATAATGGCTTCAAGGTGAACAGTGCAGTGTCCTACCTTGTGCCAGTGGTGACATATTTCATGTGATATATGGCCACCACCGGTTATAGTTATGTTTCTGGCACTGTACCAAGAAATCTACAGTAACTTTGCTGTCTATCATGCCTTTGACACTTTTTTTTTACTTTTACATAAATTACATATGTGAAACAAGTGATAAACAAAATATTTTCAAAGGAATATTGGGATTCAACATAAATTCTTACATTTGTTTCAATTATAGACATGTATTACTGGAAGTTTTCAGCCTATATTAATTATGTCATAATATAATTTTTACCTTATGAGAATTTATAAGAATGTGATTATGTTGTGTGTGAGTGCTTAAAGTGGTTCTGCAGCAACTGTACTTTTTAATCTCCAAAACAATACTTTTAGGAAGTAGGACTCCAGAGAACAAAATACAGTAGTTATTTAAATTGGATTTTTGCGACTGAGTGACATTTCATGGAAGAGAGGATCATTGATCATTTAAGCTTATTTGAAAATAACACTAGCAATGCAATATTATTTGATAGAACACATAGATGGAAGGCATTTCAGCGAATTTGTAGAAAATAAATTCATAACATTTAAGTTATATTTTTTCTCTTTAGTTATCTAGCTAATACATTTTGCAATTACATTTTAAATGTACCATTCTATACATATTTGGTTCTGTGATGTTTTGGAAATAGCAGAAATACTTTTCATTTATCTAATTGTAGCTGTGGTAATTAACAAATAAACACAACATCTAACACAAATGCCCAAAAATATTCCTTGTGGTAGCATGGCACAACATGACGTTTAATCTCCCATGTTGATTTAAATTACTGATACTTTTGAATGTTTTGTGTCTGAAAAAGACAGCATTTGGAGATTTCTGTGACATTTAGAGTAAATTATCTGTGATTAGACTGACGTCTTGTTTTTTTCTTGTATCACTGACCTTTTGCACCTGCTTTGTAATTTCCTTAGTAAATGCTAAATTATGCTCTAACCAATTAAATGCATAAGATAGTGTCTATAAACTTAAAAATAAATTATTTGTGAGCGATGTACTGCTGAACTATATAAGTCAGGGGCTGTGGCAGCACGGAGTCGATTGAAAGAACTTTGGTTTCAGTGTGTCTGCAGGACTTGTGCACGACCAGCCTTTCCTGATTTATCCATCTTAATAGTGCATATGAAGAGGGGTTCCTGGGTATTACAATGGAATTAAATATTCTGAGTGAAGAATCAATTGTGTGAAGAAACAAGGTTCACCATTTGTTGCTGAGTATATAATAATTTGCTTATTGATGATCAGTTTAATCATACTTAATTAAAACCATTTGATAAATACCGTGTGGTCTGCTTTCTGTAACTCCTGAAATTCAGAGATCATAGTTTCCACTGGAAACATACCTAAACCATTTTTATTCATCGTGATATGGTAAGTCTTCTTGCAATGTTGAATTTAAATACAGTATCTTGTGATAATGTCATTATTTTAATTTACTAACTTTGTAAAGTATTTAAAACCAATGTTTAGTTTCTGATAGACATGGTGTAAATACATTCAGTGCAGCAAGAAAAATGACTCTGCTCAGTTATATAGTATGTCAAAACAAAGTGAAATATGAAATTGTATTGTTTAATTAAGTTTGTTGTAGCAGAATTAGGTTTAGAAGCCTGAGATAGTACTGCTGTGATTCTTCCAGATTTATGAGCCTATTCCCAGTATTAAAAAAAACCCAAATTGGCACATTAAAGTGTAATACTAGTTGTCATACATCAGCACACACTGTTTTCTTATTATTGATAATCCAAAACAAATTCCGATGTCATTACCAATTTGTGAAAGGTATGCTCTTGTGCCTTTGACAATAAAGGCTTGTACAGCAATTAATTGCTTTATTTGTGATTATTATATCAAATTAGCAAACAGAACAGTTTTAGGTGAAACTATTAACTAAAATCTTATTTCATTTGATAATCCAGTGCCATACTTGTTTTCAATCTTCTAAAAGAGTGGCATTTAAAGTTTCTAATTGTAAATAGCCACTGAAAGTATGAGGAATTATGGTACTAGTTTTTTAGATACAATATCGACATGACAATAGTCAGCTAACATAATAATAAAGAAATGCTACCTTGTGGAGACCTATAAATACACTGCTATGTGTCATGCATGAGGGTTGGGTTTGGCTTGGGTAGGCGTGTTTGGGTGGAGCATATTCAGAGTGAGGATGAATGAAGTGAGCAGGCTTGATCCAAGGTCATCTCATAGAAGTTTGAGCTTAGCAGTGAGGATAGGAACTGCAGGTAATGGACTTGTGAAGATTCATTGGTGTACTAGCAGTGGTTGACCCGAAGGTGGGAGAAGGAAAGAACAATAACTTTATTATAGTGTAACTGTGTAGAACTGTTTTAGAATTGGTACTGGATGATGTCTGGACTGGAACCAGATGATGGATGAACTGGAACTAGGTGGTGGAATGGAACTGGAATGCTGACTGGAATGGAACCTGAAAGGTGACTGGACTGAAATCAGAATACTGGAATAGAATGGAACATGAGTGCTGACCAGGCTGGAACCCGGATGATGACACTGAATGAGACTGGAGTGCTGACCGGGCTGGAATCGGGATGATGACACTGAATATTCTCTTGTAAATGTAGCTAGTACAATTGATGTTTCTAGGAACTTGGTTTTACCAGACTGCAACTGGATTGGGATGGATTGGAACTGTCAAGAATCGCGGGAGCTCAACACAGACCTATTACTTCCAAAGAAATGATGTACTGGCAATTTGAGCCAGTCAGGAAGCTCCTTAAAGGGCAGAACATTTGATGATTGGCTGTTGCGGTCGGCTGGTCTAGGAATTGTGCTCTGAGCAGTGATGAGAGTCATGTGACTGAGTCCCACATGGCAGCATATATCCTGAGGTTTTAGCGGGAACTTTGGTGAGCAGAACACTGTGTTGAGTTGTTTCCATATCCAGAGTGGTAGCACTGAGCAGGCACATTGAAGACAGACTTCATAGCCAGCCAGGATTGATGGACAGCATGAGCAGAACTCTGCCCCATCTGGGAGTAATGTGCAGCCACAGCATGGACAGACCTTTGCACCAGCTGCAAATGTAAAAAAGTAGTTTTAGAACTCCAGAGTGGGACACTATGAATCGGGGTAAGATTAGTGGATTTACACTATTATCTAGGATTTTCAAAATGGCATCATTTATGCAGAACAGTGGTGACTCCCACCTAATGTATAGAGGGTTGGCTTTCTGACTGCTATTAATTTTGGACTGCCGTGTCCATTGTATATGTGCAAACAATCTAACAGGCAATGGGAAGGTAAGAAGAAACATACAAGTGCACAAAACCTGACTTCTAGGGATTGTGTCATCTGCAGGACCAAGAATCCAGTTGTACTCAACATAGAAGCGGATTCCCATTGGAAGCACATTCTGCTAATGGCAGGGGTAAAAAACACCTTAACATGGGACTGACAGTCCAGTATGTATCTAGTTGTGAGACTAATAGTAAACAGATCAGCAATGCTGGAGACTAATGGCTGATTTAGAGGTCAAAGGTAATGTCACTGCTGCTGAATCCTTGTACTCAACAGCTGTGTGGAATAATGCAATTCTGCAGGAGGTGTCTTAAAAGGATGCCCACTGCAGGCTTGTTTCATCTGCTGCTGCATCACAAAACACAGCACCACATCAACTGCCTGAACATTGGACATCTGAGTAACTTTCAGCAAAATTGTGCTGCCAGGCCAAGGAAAGTGCATCTGATCAAGCAGCCATTGATTTTGGCATTCCCCAAAAATGGGCATGGCATACCCCATTATATGGCATGCCCACTTTCGCCACCCTGAAATGCCAATAACATGTCAATCATGCTGCTGCTTTTGCTGCACTGCAACCAATGTTGCAGGACCATATCTGCACATGCACACTACAGCTCATTAAGCATTGGACATTTATGTAAATCTCTGAAAATCAGGCCCTGTGTCTGAATACGCAGTATTGGATCAACTGTGCCACTGGACATCCATTGGACATCTAAGTAGCATTCAAGTTACTCAGGACGACCAGCATAATCATGCTGCCAGACCAATAAAGCTATGCCTGAGGACACAGCTGCTGTCTTTTGGAATGACCAGAAATGGGACCGATACTCTTTTATTTTCTGGAGGGTTGGGGGTGAAAATTGAAAGCAACACTCGCAGTCAATGTAAAGTTGGCCAGGCATACTAATGGAACATGATGAAATACTTAGTCTGGGATATAAAAAATATTCAAAAGATGCAAATTAAACTTCAGACAACATACACTTAGAAGAGAATGAACTCTGACTCCATATATACCACAATAGTCATAAATGCTGTAAAACTGACAACTCTGCATCAGAATATTGGACAAACAAACAGTTAACCATTTAGAGCAGAGGTTCCCAAATGCAGTCCTCAAGGTACCCCAAAAGTCCTGGATTTAGGTATATCCATTGCTCAGTGCCGATGGTTAAATCAAATTGACTAAGGTGCTAATTTAGTCACCTGTGGCCAAGCATGGATACATTTAAAACCTGGACCATTGGGGTGCCTTGAGGACCGCATTAGGGAACCCCTGATTTAGAGTATGTTGCCATAGCAACACAAACTTAACTGTATCCACAGACAATCATCTCATTTAATTGGGCGGGATGCAGTTGGGATCTTGGCACTCAGGATCCCGCCAGTCAGAATCCCAGTGCCAAAATCCTGACACCTATTAGAATACCAACACCGGCATCCTGACAGGTGAAATCCAGGATGCAAATATCCCTAGGAGGTTAGGGTTAGCCTGCATGGGGAGGGTTAGGTTTAACCTGTGAAGGGGAGGGGTTTTGGTTTAGGCTGCGGTGATGGAGAGTTAGGGGGAGGGTGAGGAATAGGCTTAGATGCCTATTGTACCCCTGTCAGCATTTACAACAGTTGGGATCCCGGGGGCGGTTTTATGGCATTCAGCATCCCGACTGCCCGGATCCAATACCCAACCCATTTGGCCACACAGACCTTATGACCACATATAGGGAAGTAGGACATTCTACAATGTACCTCCATGAGAAAAGTCACCATTACAGTAGCTGAAACTTATGTCAATTGAACTTATGTGAACTAGAACACTAAGGATACCTGCCAGAAGGAATGTTATATTGCATGCATAGCATCCAATTTGCTCATTATAAGACTCCCCACTAAACTGTGGGATGCACACAAGAAAAGTAGAGCCAAAGACACAGAGATGAAGTGAGAATTACCCTCTGTGGGAGGAGGTGAATCGCATAGCCCACAATAAATTTATTTTTAAGGAGTGGAAAGCACAACACCACCACTGTTACAGGTTCTAGTAGGTATACATACAGTGCAGGATTGCTGCCATTGCTTTTTCTCCACAATGTCACAAAATTAATATTTGTCAAAACTTAAATGTAATCATTTGAGGGGCCATTTGTGCTTTTCTATAAATAATTCCATTGAAACATGTTGGTTCTGATAATCTCCAAAGTGCAGTACCAAAAAAAGCAGTTAACTTTTCTGTATACAGTAGATTTATACAAAGAATGTTTTATGACCATTTTTGAGCATGCAAAAAAGTATGAATATGTTCACCTTTTTAAGTTAGTGCAGAAATTTACAAATCAATAGATTTCTCACAAAGGACTTACTGACATCTTACTAGAAGTATGTGCAAGCAGAAAGAAGGCTGATATGTAACAACCAATAGCAGCTACTAAGGGAGTTTGTTAGGCTCCTTAAACAATAGGTAAAAATACAGAGATATAAATAGCGATTGTGGATTTTGGACAGACGTAAACACTATACAGTGCAGTCAGTTGAGGTTATTCATATTTAGTTATAAAAAAATGCTCTTATAATATACAACAAAATGCTATTATAATATACAACCAAATTGTGTATAGATGAATTAATACAATAAGAATAGGTTAAAAGTATGGGTAAACAGATACCTTTTACTATTACTGTTATGTTATCAATGAAGAGATTGAGAAAGCTATCAGATAGTGATGAGCACAGAGAGACAATTAAAATAAGCAAAAGCAGACAATTTATGTTTATAAACAAAAAGGGGAAAGTGTGGCTATACTATTTGTGAAACCATGCCCAAACAATAGATATATAACCCATGGTCATACAATCGGTCACACAAAGGGTGTACTGACTGACTGACTCATCACTAATTCTCTTACTTCCCGATATGTTTGGAAGCAGAAATAGATCTCAGATGAGAAATAGGAAAACTACGAAATCAGAAGTTTAATAAACCCCCCTAAAGGGATGAAAAAGGGGTTGACAGAATGATGTCATTACCTATGCGTGGCTTGCATTGCATGAAATATAATGCACACCCGGGCAATCAGATTAAAATTTGGACTGCACCTCCAATGTGTAGAATTTTATGAACTACAAAAATGGTCCAGTCACTTTTTACCATATCCGCTTCAGGTGCTCCTTGGGTAACGCCAAGAACCATGGATTAATATTTACTTACATTAAGATGTATCAAATTTACATCTCTATAGATGTACCAAATTATTAACACTCATGTATTAGTACAACCATGGAACTAAGAAACTCCCATGTGCAGAATGGATAGAATCGCTAGTACTATGTAGAATACATCTTAGGAGGGCAGTTAACAATATCCCTATTTGCTGCATAGATATTTTATACATTTTCCATGTACAGATGGAGCCTCCCTCGTCATTGCTGTTTCTCCACCTAAGCGGAGGATTAGTCATGCCTAAGCGATCGATCAGGTTGTTCAGTTGTTGCACGAACAGGCACATTGAGGCATGACTTCATAAACAGCATGCAATACACTCCTCACCACTGGGTGTCTAATGCTACACTAATCCAGTACTACAGAGCAAATAGTGGCGGATTGATCTAAAAGCTCTAGCAAATGCTCAGGGACGACTGTAATGTTATTGTATACTGTATACAAAGACCAATGGTCAGACGGAGAGAGTCAATTTAAAAGAAGAAACCAATAAATCAATCAATAAAATTAGTGTATACAGATGCAAGCAAATGTGTTAAAGCAATGGTCCACTGACTTTAGGGTTATGTGAGAGTCCAAGTCCTGTAGACTAATCAATAAATAAAAAATGAACTAACTGTTGGGGTGTCTGACACGCAAATCCATAGCACAGTACTGTACTGTTTAATGTACATTTACTCTGGCCCTCTCTAGACCTTTACCCCAACCAAAGCTACTGTAGTATCTTCATTTACATAGTAGCTCTTAATTTACATACAGTACTGTGTTGCAAATTTATTGACTGTAAACTAGCCTCTTTGTCTGAAAAGATCAGTCTCTCAGGGGAGGAGGAAGGGTGAGGGGGAGGTGGGGATTAACCAGCGGAGTTCATAGACGCTATCGAAAATATTAATTCTCTGTCAGGACCCAAAAAAAGAAATCAATAAATCAATCAATAAAAATAGTGTATACAGACACAAACGAACGTGTTAAAGCAATGGTCCATTGACGTTCAGTTTATGTGAGCTATTAAAGTCAATCAATTAAAATGGGCTTAAAGCTTAATATCTCATTCTGAGGGTCCAATCAGCTCAGAACTGTGTTGATATGGAAGGGGAGACAATTAGCTACCAGAAGATACCGACCCCAAGATTCTGTGACCCACACAAGGCTAACGGCAAGCGTTGCAACCCATGGTGGGTCTTAATTAAGGGTGGTCTTCTGTTTGCCGGCGGTCGGGCTCCCGGCGCTCAGTATACCGGCGCCGGGAGCCCGACCGCCGGCTTACCGACACTTATTTTCCCTCGTGGGGGTCCACGACCCCCATAGAGGGAGAATAAAATAGTGTGGCGCGCGTAGCGCGCCACCGTGCCCGTAGCGTGGCGAGCGCAGCGAGCCCGCAAGGGGCTCATTTGCGCTCGCCAAGCTGTCGGTAAGCCGGCGGTCGGGCTCCCGGCGCCGGGATGCTGGTCGCCGGGAGCCCGACCGCCGGCCACCCGTAGTGAACCCCTTAATTAATGGGCCTATTATAGTCTATGGGATAATGGGTCTACTTTTTGTTCTAATATCTAAAGTTCTGGGTGTCCCAGAGACTAGAGACTAGTACCACACTAAAAAGGAGACTCTTGTCTTCAGACCAACCACTAGTTTATGTGACACCTCAAAGGGAAACGATAAGCATACGTGTTTCGAGTCCCCGCCAGTTGTCCGCCCAGCTTGCACGTGGTGCGGGGTTTCTGGTTAGATAGAAAATACTGTACAGAGACGCTAAGCACTGTGTTTTGGCATCCAGGAACTTAGGGAGGAGCTTTTATCTCGCCCCATTATACTTAGAAAGATAACACTTGCCACTGTAGCCTTAAGAGCAGAGTATGTTACAAGCTGTTTGTTCTTTTTAGTACTCAAATAGAAAATACTGTACAGAGATGCTAAGGACAGTTATTTTGCATCCATGAACTTAGGGAGGAGCTTTTATCTCTCCCCATTATACTTAATACTATGGGATTTGGATGCTCACATATACATAACATCAATTGACCATACCTGTAATACGTTAGTTTGTGTCTGTATATACTACTATTTGCATGTGTTGATTTATCTGTGGGAATTTGATGCTCACATATTCCTAACTATTGACTATACTGTGGCTTTATCATGTTCATTTGCGTCTGTAAATTCTGTACTGTTTAACGTCTGTACTGGATATACTGTAATATACTGTATGACATACTGTAGCATAATGAGACGCACCAGTAAAGTAGTTCTTATGCTGTAGTTCAGTATTTTATTTTAATGGAGACCACACGCATATGCAATGTTGATTTTAAAAAGCGATATCTGGTGGATGATCGCAGGTATTACACTCAAAGGTAACTCCAAATGCTCTGTGCGCCTCCCTACGACTAGGCAAGCCTACTTGTGCCCAGGCATGCTGCGTATGCCTGATCGTGACTAACGCCTCAGCAAGCAAAGATAATGGAGGCTCCATCTGTAACTTTCCAATTTTCCACTAGTTTGTGAGTGATAAGGGTGTGAATCTTTTCTTTTATACCCATTGCACAGTTTTCATTACAGTGTTTCTCTGCCTCATCTATTATTTTCGTAAGTTTCAGTTAATTGTATTTGACGTAAGCATACAAATTAATGCTATTTATACATGATGCAGCAGGGTATGATTTTACCCATCTTGAGAACAGATCTGCATGTCAAGAAGAATAAGCAAAGAGTAGTGGCCCTTAGATTTGGAAGCATGAAGGTCATTGCTGACTTTTGTGATGGCAGATTCAGTGGAGTAAAAAGGATAAAAGACAGACTGGAATGGGTCAGGCAGTGAGTGAAAGTAAAGAAAGGCAGTAAGACATTTGTAGAGAATATGTTCAAAAAGGTTAGAGGCAAAAGGGAGGAGAGAGATGAGTTTGTAGTTGGAGAGAATGTTTGTATCCAGGGTAGGATTTTTAAGAATAGGGTAGATGAGTGCATGCTTGAAGGCAGGGGAGACAGTGCCTGATTAGAGGGAGAGATTGATGAGGTGGGCAGGTTGGGAACAGACAGAAGGAAAGAGGCAGCAAAGAAGGTGGGAGGGGATAAGGTCAAGTGCGGAGGTGGTGATGTGGGCCATGACTTCCCAACCAGATTCATGGGAGAAAGATATCAGAGTTGGTAAGGGCTGATAAGGGAAAGGAGGTTGCTAGTAGCTGGTGGTCTGGATGGGTGTGATGTCCTGACATATGGATTCAATTTTGGATGTGAAGTAAGTGGCAAAGTCAAGAGAAGACTGTAAGCAGGGATGATGAGGTAGGTTGGGCAGAGGAGGGAGTTGGCAAAGAGATGCAAAGGTTGGAAGACTGGGAGAAGATATGATTCTTGAAGTATGACTGTTTAGCGATGGAAAGGACAGCACTGAAGGATGAGTGCTTACGTTTAAAATTAAGGAATTCTGCCTTGGAGCGTGATTTCTTCCACTGTCACTCAGCAATATAAGAGCATTTTTGCAGATATCTGGTTCATTTGGTGTGCCAGGGTTAAGGTGTTAATCTGCAAGCATGAATAGTGGTTGGCGGAGTGACAGAGTTAAGAGCAAAAGTAAGTGAAGCATTTTATAGGGAAGTGGCTTTTTCAGGGCATGGGAGAGCAGGTGGTGGTCAGAGAGGAGTAAGGAGGGTTGGAGAAAACAAAAATATCACAATGGTAGGTGAAAACTAGATCAAGTGAGCTCCCATTCATATGGGAGCATAAGGAGAGAAGAGGCATATAGCATGGACCTTAAATGTAAAGAACATAGGGGACAGTTCTGGGTGTATGAGTTGGTAGGAGTAGCTAAACGGTAAAAGGTCACCAACATCAGCACCATGGCAACCCCCGGGCTGTGTGTGTGTGAGAATGTGAGGTGCCCTGCAGAGAGAGCAGCAGTAGAAGTAGTGTCAGAGGGGGTAATCCAGGTGGTTTCACTTATGGCTAGGAAATGCATGGAGTTGGAAATGAAATGGTCATGTGTGGGTCCCAGTTTGTTACAAACAGATTTGGCATTCCAGAGGGCACTTGGTAGGTGGTATGAGTTTGAGGGAGAGATGAGAATGAGATTATCAGGATTTCTGTAGCATTGAGGTGAGAAAGATTTGGAAGGCAGGGGTAAAGAAGGTGTAATGATGGTGTTGGATCCTGGACTAGGAAGGGAAACTGCAGGAGTTGGGCACTGAAGAAGTACAGTTTGATACTGACGGATGAGAGGTGAGGTAACAGGGAGAGGAGGGTGGAGGGCCCATGGTTGGGCATAAGTGAATTACAGTGGGGTAACAGAAGTGGATAGGTAGGGAAGCAGAGGGGAGGATGGAAGGCAGAAGAGAGAAGGGAGGAGAGATGGTACCAGGATTAGGCAGACAAGGAGTGTGAATTAGGTAAATTGATTGTTTAGTGTTCAAAGACAGAGTGAGGAATTGTAGAAATTGTTAGAAATGAACATATATTTAAAGCTGTGAAGTAGTCCAAGTGTTGATATAGTTGTAAGATACAGTATACAGTATCACATCAATTGTTAGATTTTTTCTTTCAGTTTTCATCCAATTTAATATTGAAATATTTATCTTCATACTTAAAAGACTAAATGTAATAGGGTGTGAGTTTGGAAAACATGCGATTTTTACAGCAAATTTGCATGTTTTCTGAAAATCATGAATATAAATTGTCACTGACCTAGATTGGGGGTGTTGGGAACTTGGGGGTTCTCCCGATGATAGGGGAGAGGAACCACAGTTGGGTCAGAACAGGGATGGCTTGATATAGGTCTTCCTCATACAGGACTCTGACAGTAAAGCTTGGTAAAAATATTAAAGAACTTTATTGCAGGAAGGGAGCAACACAATGGCCCTCATTCCGAGTTGTTCGCTCGGTATTTTTCATCGCATCGCAGTGAAATTCCGCTTAGTGCGCATGCGCAATATTCGCACTGCGACTGCGCCAAGTATCTTTGCTATGAAGAAAGTATTTTTACTCACGGCTTTCTCATCGCTCCGGCGAACGTAATGTGATTGACAGGAAATGGGTGTTACTGGGCGGAAACACAGCGTTTTATGGGCGTGTGGCTGAAAACGCTACCGTTTCCGGAAAAAACGCAGGAGTGGCCGGAGAAACGGGGGAGTGGTTGGGCGAACGCTGGGTGTGTTTGTGATGTCAAACCAGGAACGACAAGCACTGAACTGATCGCACAGGCAGAGTAAGTCTGGAGCTACTCTAAAACTGCTAAGTAGTTTGTGCTCGCAATATTGCGAATACATCGGTCGCAATTTTAAGATGCTAAGATACACTCCCAGTAGGCGGCGGCTTAGCGTGTGTAACTCTGCTAAATTCGCCTTGCGACCGATCAACTCGGAATGAGGGCCAATGTCACATAGCAGAGAAGGAATGTATGGAGGGAATGTCCAGGCCTATAGGAGAACTTGTAAGCAATGTTAAAGATTCCAGGAAAAGAAGTACTTGTGAGTGTTGGTACAAGATAATGGTGACTGAAAAACTTGTGAGTGATGTTTTTAAAGATACTGATGATTTGAAGAACTGGTGAACGGTGGTTAAAGACTCTGATGATTTGAAACACTTGAGCGGTGGTTGCTGATGATTTGTATGACTTGAGAGCGGTGACTAAAGATACTGATGATTTATAGAACTTGTGAGCGGTGGTTAAAGACACTGATGATTAGTATGACTTGAGAGCGATGATTAAAGACACTGTAGAACTTGGGAGCGGTGGTTAAAGACACTGATGACTTTTAGAATTTGAAAACGGTGTTTAAAGACACAGATGACTTGTAGAACTTGAGAGAGGTGTTTAAAGACATAGATGACTTGTAGAACTTGAGCGCGGTGTTTAAAGACACTGAAGACTTGTAGAACTTGAGAGCGGTGTTTAAAGACACTGAAGACTTGTAGAACTTGAGAGCGGTGTTTAAAGACACTGAAGACTTGTAGAACTTGAGAGCGGCGTTTAGCCCGCAGCCCACGCTGACTCCAAGAACCACTGGTGACTGGATTGCAGAGGAACACACCAGCCTCTGTATACGCTGGAACTATGCAGCACCTGGCACCTGGAAGTGCCGGAGACACTAGGGTACGACTGCAGAGAGACTCACCGGGAACAAGAGCACTGGCATCCACTTCAGGGGAAAAGACGATACTCAGGCGCCGAGGCGCTGCCCGGCGTCTTCCTTTGAATCTCCCGCTTCCGCCGGATTGGCGGAACAGTCTGATGACGTCACCTGCTCCCCGCCCACGTGATGCCGGGTGTCACGGCAGTGCCCCTGCCCCGGGGAACCGCAGGGAGCCGCGCCAGCCAGGCGCCAAAGCCCGTGGACCATTGAAGGTGGAGGCCGCAACACAGACCAGCAGGCATGCAGGGGTAAGCGCGGTGAATGCCGCCTATGGCGTGTGACAGTACCCCCTCCTCCAGGAGTGGCCCCCGGACACTTTCCAGGTTTTGTTGGATGTCTGGAATGGAATATCCGCACCAGTCGGGGAGCCATAACTTCAGTAGCCTTGACCCAGCTCCTCTCCTCGGGGCCAAAACCTTTCCACTCTACCAAATACTGTAGATTCTTGTGAAGATAACAAGAGTCAAGAATAGCTTTGATTTCAAAGTCCGTTCCAGCTTCAGACTCTGCAGAGTTTGGCCTTGGGTACTTTGAATGGAACCGGTTTAATATAAGGGGGCGAAGGAGAGAGACATGAAAGGAGTTTGGTATCCGGAGGTGGAAAGGCAATCCCAATTTGCCGACAACCGGGTTCAAGACTTGTAACATGGGGTAAGGACCAATAAACTTTGGGGCGTACTTCATAGTGGGCACCCTTAACCGAAGGTTGCGGGTGGAAAGCCATACCCTGTCACCAACCTTGTATTGGGGAGCTGCTCGTCGCTTCCTATCCGCAAAGAACTTTTAGCGGGCAGAAACTCTCTTGAGATTAGCATGAACTCGACTCCAAATCTGGCTGAAGTGCCAGAGAGTAGATGCTGCAGCAGGAACATCCTCCGAAGGACAAATGGGTAATTCAGGAACTTGAGGATGGAACCCATAATTAATGAAAAATGGGGACTCACCAGTCGAAGAGTGGTACAGATGATTATGGGCAAACTCGGCCCATGTCAACAGTTCCACCCAATTATCTTGCGAGGGAGAAAGATAAACACGGAGAAAAGTCTCTAAATCTTGATTGACGCGTTCAGTTTGCCCATTGGTTTGTGGATGGTAAGAGGATGAAAACTTGAGTTTTATTTGTAAGGCCGTAGAGAGAGCTCTCCAGAATCTTGCAGTGAATTGTAAGAGATGATTTTCTGATGTAAGCCGTGCAGGCAGAAATCTTCTCGGATAAATAACAAAGCCAACTTGGGAGCTGATGGTAACCCGGTCAAAGGTACAAAATGTGCCATCTTGGAGAAATGGTCGATAATTACCCAGACAGTATTGTGACCCTTGGAGTGGGGAAATTCGGTGACAAAATCCATAGAGATATGGGTCCAAGGCCTCTGAGGAATGGACAGTGGATGCAACAACCCCGCAGGAGGCAAACGAAGAATTTTGTGCTGAGCACACAGAGGACATGATTTGACATAATCTGGAATATCCTTCTTCATAGTGTCCCACCAGTAAGACTTTCGTAGAAACTCCCACATCTTTTGTACTCCAGGATGACCGGAGAACTTGGAAATATGAGCCCACTGCAACAACCTTGGTCGAAATTTAGCTGGCACAGACATTCTCCCAGGAGGAGGACCCAGAGCGGTGGGAGCCGCTGACATAGAAACTGGACTGAGAATCAAAGCCTTCTCAACGGAATTCTCCTCATCTGAAGCTGTTAAGGAACGGGATAAAGCATCAGCCTTGGTGTTAAAAGTCCCGGCCCGGTACTTAATAACAAACGAAAACCGAGAAAAGAAGAGCGCCCATCTAGCTTGACGGGGATTCAAGCACTGGGCCGTCTTGAGGTACAGCAAATTCTTATGATCAGTGAAAATTGTAATTAGGTGTTTAGCACCTTCCAAAAAATATCTCCATTCCTCCAAGGCAGATTTTATTGCCAAAAGCTCTTTGTCTCCAATGGTGTAATTCTGTTCCGCAGGAGAGAATTTGCGAGAATGGAAACCACATGGATGTAACTTCCCATCTGGAGCGTACTGCGAAAGCACGGCACCTATGCCTACCGTGGAAGCATCAACCTCCAAAAAGATTGGTTTTGAAGAATTTAGTTGTTGAAGCACTGGAGCGGAAATAAAGGCTGCCTTTAACTGAGCGAACGCTGCTACAGCTTCGGAGGACCAATGACTTGGGTCAGAACCCTTCTTGGTCAGGGCAGTAATAGGTGCCACGATGGTAGAGAATCCCTTTATGAATTTCCGGTAGTAATTTGCAAAACCCAGAAATCGTTGTACCGCTTTCAAGGAAAGAGGCTGAGTCCAGTCCCGGATGGCAGTGAGTTTCTCTGGATCCATACGAAGCTCCGTGCCCGAAATGATGTAACCAAGAAATGGAATAGAAGGAACCTCAAAAGTACATTTGGAAAGCTTGCCATAAAGATGATTCTCTCGCAATCGAAGAAGTACCTCTTTGACCTGTATTCTGTGCTCTGTGAGATTTTTAGAAAATATCAGAATGTCATCCAAATATACCACTACACTTAGGTATAACATATCTCGGAATACTTCGTTAATGAATCCCTGGAAGACGGCAGGGGCGTTGCTGAGGCCAAATGGCATTACCAGATACTCGTAATGCCTGTACCTGGTATTGAAGGCTTTCTTCCATTCGTCCCCCTGTCGGATACGTATCAAATTATAAGCTCCCCTTAAATCAAGCTTGGGGAAAACTCGGGCTCCGCGAACTCTATCAAAAAGCTCCGTAATGAGCGGCAAAGGATACTTATTCTTAATGGTGACATCATTTAGACCACGATAGTCAATGCATGGTCTCAGCCCTCCGTCCTTCTTCTTCACAAAAAAGAAACCCGCCCCCGCCGGGGAGGTAGAGGGGCGGATGAATCCTTTCTGCAGATTAGACTTGATATAGTCCGACATAGCTTGGGTCTCGGGCAGTGATAAAGGAAAAGTGCGACCCCGGGGTGGCATTTTCCCCAGAATGAGCTCAATGGGGCAGTCCCAGGGTCTATGCGGTGGTAGATGATCGGCCGCTTGCTCCGAGAACACGTCAGAAAACTCCCGATAGGCCTCCGGAATGAGTCCTTCATCTGACTTGGAAGATACACGAAGCGGATAGACAGGGGTGAGACAATTTGAATGACAAAAAGTGGGGCATCTCACGAATCACTAAGAACTCCAGGTGTTCTTGATGCAGAGCCCCCACTTGCAGTTTGATTGGTACTGTGCAACTTGAAATCAGACCGTTAGAAATTTGGGTACCATTGATCGCAGTCATTGTAATAGGTCGTTCGACCGACCATAGCTGAAAACCCAGATCCTGGGCACAGGAAAGGGAAATAAAATTCCCTGCAGCCCCTGTGCCTTAACGGGTTTGGCTATTGACTCGGAGAACAGAAACACGGAGAGTAAACAGTCCACTGGCGGAGAAGGTTTAGAAGAAACCCCTAGCTCGACTCCTCCGGAACAAGCTAGGACTGCCCGTTTCCCTGGCGAGACTTGCAAAACTTGAGAAAGTGATCCGCGGCTCCACAGTAGAGGCAGAGTCTACCCTCACGACGACGCTGACGTTCTTCTGGGGACAGCCGAGATCGATTAATCTGCATAGGTTCAACAGGACGTGGAATAACCGTTTGCTTAGCCGGAAGAGATCGGACCCTTGATCGATCTGACCAACTACGTTCACCACCTCGTTCCTGCATGCAAAGATCCACCTTTACACAGAGCAAGATCAACTGTTCTAAAGAATCCGGCAAATCTCTAGTGACCAACTCGTCCTTTAGACGATCGGAGAGCCCGTACCAAAAGGCAGCCCGAAGGGCATCATTATTCCAGCGCAGTTCTGAGGCTATGGTCTGAAAATTAATCACATACTGTCCCACTGAACGAGAGCCTTGTCGGACACGAAGCAAGTCTGCAGAGGCAGCGGTCGTCCTGCCAGGCTCATCAAAGATCCTCCGGAATGACGTAATAAAATTGGTGTAACTAGAAACCAATGGATCAGATCGCTCCCATAACGGAGACACCCAATCCAACGCTGACCCCTCGAGCAAAGAAATAATGTATGCCACCTTGGACCGATCAGTAGGGAAGTTATGTGAAAGAAGTTCAAACTGTACCTCGCACTGATTGAGAAAACCACGGCAATTCTTTGGATTCCCATTATATCGAGAAGGAGTAGGGAGCTGAAGGCGTGACCTGATTCCAGAGGAGGATGGTATATTACTAGAGACAACCACTGGAGCGGGTACTGGAGCTGGGGCCGGTACTACTGAAGTCTGAATTTGATCTAGCCGGCCAGATAATTCCTGGAGATAATGCATCACCTGGCCCTGTGCTGCTTCCTGACTTTGTACTCGAGAAATCAAGTCCTGGATGGTACTTGCCTCTGGGCTCCGATCCCCCGGGTCCATGAGGCCTGAGTATACTGTCACTGACCTAGGTTGGGGGTGTTGTGAACTTGGGGGTTCTCCCGATGGTAGGGGAGAGGAACCACAGTTGGGTCGGAACAGGGATGGCTTGATATAGGTCTTCCTCATACAGGACTCTGACAGTAAAGCTTGGTGTAAATATTAAAGAACTTTATTGCAGGAAGGGAGCAACACAATGTCACATAGCAGAGAAGGAACGTATGGAGGGAATGTCCAAGCCTATAGGAGAACTTGTAAGCAATGTTAAAGATTCCAGGAAAAGAAGTACTTGTGAGTGTTGGTACAAGATAATGGTGACTGAAGAACTTGTGAGTGATGTTTTTAAAGATACTGATGATTTGAAGAACTGGTGAACGGTGGTTAAAGACTCTGATGATTTGAAACACTTGTGAGCGGTGGTTGCTGATGATTTGTCTGACTTGAGAGCAGTGAATAAAGATACTGATGATTTATAGAACTTGTGAGCGGTGGTTAAAGACACTGATGATTAGTATGACTTGAGAGCGATGATTAAAGACACTGTAGAACTTGGGAGCGGTGGTTAAAGACACTGATGACTTGTAGAATTTGAGAACGGTGTTTAAAGACACTGATGACTTGTTGAACTTGAGAGCAGTGTTTAAAGACACAGATGACTCGTAGAACTTGAGAGCGGTGTTTAAAGACACAGATGACTTGTAGAACTTGAGAACGGTGTTTAAAGACACTGAAGACTTGTAGAACTTGAGAGCGGTGTTTAAAGACACTGAAGACTTGTAGAACTTGAGAGCGGCATTTAGCCCGCAGCCCACGCTGACTCCAAGAAGCACTGGTGACTGGATTGCACAGGAACACACCAGCCGCTGTATACGCTGGAACTGTGCAGCAACTGGCACCTGGAAGCGCCGGAGACACTAGGGTACGACTGCAGAGAGACTCGACGGGAACAAGAGCACTGGCATCCACTTCAGGGGAAAAGACGATACTCAGGCGCCGAGGTGCTGCCCGGCATCTTCCTTTGAATCTCCTGCTTCCGCCGGATTGGCGGAACAGTCTGATTACGTCACCTGCTCCCCGTCCACGTGATGCTGGGTGTCATGGCGGCGCCCCCGCCCCGGGGAACCGCCGGGAGCCGCGCCAGCCAGGCGCCGGAGCCCGTGGACCATCGAAGGCGGAGGCCACAACACAGACCAGCAGGCACGCAGGGGTAATCGTGGTGAACGCCGCCTATGGCGTGTGACAATAATAACTTGTGATTTAGTTAAAAATCACAAGTTTTGAACATATACCAAAAATCACAAGTGAAAAATCGCATCCAGATGTTTTCCCATTGAAAATAATGAAAATCACAAATGTAATAGGATGGGTTTTTTTCACTTGCACACAAAACATTACCAAAAATCGCCAGAATAATAGACCAGGTTTAGACTGGCGATATTTGGAGAAGCATGCACAGATCAGTGTGATCCATGCATGCTTCTGTATGGAACAGTAAAGAAAGTGTTAAAAATAAAAAAACAACATGCAGGTGCCCCCCAAAAGCATAACCAGCCCCGTGCTCTTTGAGCCAGTCCTGGTTGGAAAAATACAGGGAAAAATTGATTGAGGGTTCCCAGTGTTTAAACAACCAGCACCGGACTCTTGGACTAGTCCTGGTTCCAAAAATATGGGGGACAAAGAAGTAGGGGTCACCCATATTTTTTAAACCAGCACCGGGGTCCCCTAGACAGGGAGGTGAAGCCACAGCCAGGGGACACTTTTATATAGGTCCCTGCGGCCAAAGCATCACAAACCCCCCAACTAGTCAGCAGCTTCATGATTGGCTCTATGTTGCTAAGGTACAGCCAATAGCGGCTTCCCCGGTGTAATGAATGGAGAAACTATGCTCCATTCATTAATAGGCTGTGTGACGCTTAATAGATGTAACTGCATGGGTCAGCATCAATTTACCTTGTGGTTTGTGGGTAATTCCAAAGCAAAAGACAATATTCTTTTTAACACTTTCATGGCTATCAGCCCTCCATCCACAGCCCACGCATGGAGGGGACAGCTCCGGGCTTCATCCCTGGCCCCAGGGTGTCTGGAGGGGGGACCCCTTTATTTAAGGGGTCCCCACACTCTGAGGGATCCCTGGCCAGGGGTGACAAGTTGGGGAGTTTGTGATGTTTCCCCGCAGGGACCTATAGAAAAGAGTCCTCCATCTATGGCATCACCTCCCTGGCTAGTGGAGCCCAGTGCTGGTTTAAAAAATATGGGAGACCCCTACTTCTTTTGTCCCTCATACTTTTGGAACCAGGAGTGGTCCAAGAGTCTGGTGCTGGTTGTTTAAATACGGGGAACCCCAGTCAATGTTTTCCCCATATTTTTGCAACCAGGACCGGCTCAAAGAGCCTGATGCTGATTATGCTTTTGGGGGGAACCTGAACGTCATTTTTAAAAATATTTTTAACACTTTCTTTACTGTTCCATACAGAAGCATATATGGATCACACTGATTTGTGCATGCTTCTGACTAGGTCATAAAAATATGACCAAATACCGCATGTTTTTATTACTAAAAATTGCATGTTTCCTTTAATAAAAAAATGCCAAAAATCACATGTGAATTCCATTTTAACCTTAAAATTTGCATCCTATTACATGTACGAGTTTTAGTAAAAAAATCGCAAGTTACAAACGTGTGATTTGGTGCAAATTTTTAGACACCTAAAAAATTGCACCCTATTACGTCTACTGTAGCACAAAGTCTTCACACTTTGAATTCTGTACTTGCTATTGTAAGCCTGTGGCTTAAATCAGACTCCTATCCCATAAGAATGTACATTAGTCAGCTATTCAAAGCAGTGCTTATTGAGACAAAATACATTAATGTCTGATGGGAGCAGTTGTTCCACAATAACTAAGAATGTAGTAAGCTATTCAAAGCAGTGCTTAATGAGACAAGTGCATTAGTATCTAATGGGAGCAGTTGTTGCAGTCTACCTGTAGATGATATGGAGAAGATAGGTATTATGTGTTGATTTATCTGTGGGAATTTGATGCTTTTATTTATGTGATTGAATAAAATGTTTATATAGTAATGATCGGTATCTAGCGCTCTCTTGTGATATTGCATGTTTCACAATTACTTTGTATCTATTTGAGTATCGCAGAATACTCATGTGGGAGCAGCTATAAGTATATAGATATCAGTATATCAATTCTATTATATAAATTGGGTGACCAACAGCTTTATTTTGTGCCTTATATCAGAGCGCCTGATTTGATAATTTTAGGAGTCATAATTATCAAGCACTATGGATGTAATGAGGCCTGAGTTCAGCAGCTGTGCAGGATGCCGGCCAAACTTGTATGTTTTATTAAAGGGGCTATCACTTACAAGGCATGGTTGTGCCTTGTGATTACACCTTCAAAAGAACATCCAAGTTAGGCCGGCATACCGCAAGGTCGCCGTACTTGGGCGCCATTACATCTACCTCTTAGAATCTTAGAATCATTTCTATGTCTGACACCATTTACATAGACCTGTGAGTTCTTCATCTTGTATAGGAGATTCTTATAAGTCAAGTCTGTGTGTAAAGTTTTGTTCTACAAATTTAAGATAATTGTGATATTTCAATATGTGATGTTCCCTTTTTAACTTGAAGAGTTGTGGTATTTTGTACATTGCATTGTTAAAGTATAATAGTCTGTGATGTGATTGGTCCTTTTACTTATTAGCAATGCGGCTTTTGTTTGTGTAATGTATAGAAAATGTTGATTAGTCAAATCTAGATAGGTTCCACAGCTCTGAAATGAAGGGATTTTAAAACTGAAACCAATGGATGACTGCAAGTCTCTATTTGCCTGCACATTGATACAGTATGTAATTGGCTCTTATGTAAAACAATTGCTTTCTATGAGAATGGCAATTTGTAATTTGGGATTCTTAATGCTGTTGCTTGGGTACATGCATGCAAACTTTTCTGAAACTTTTAGCATTTTGTAATCCATTTGGCACACAGCTTCAAATATTCCTTGTGTTGTCTATGCACACAGTGCTACAGACGTTGTGGATAATTTGAAGCCCACTGTCTGCAGTATATTCCCCTTCATAGAAAATACCTGATCTTCTTATTGCTAGTTTACTTCATGTCAGGGTTGGTGAGGACATTTTGTGTAATGAGGTGTCTGTTAACTGGAGTGAAATAATAGCTTATTTCTGTGACTAGCTATGCACACAATTATAGTTTTTCCATAAATATATTGTGCCTATTTTTTTCCAGAAATGCAAAGTCTTGTACTGTGATATGGAAGCATAACATTACACAATGCAGTCTACATAGTTATCATCCATATGGTGCAAGCAAAATCAGATATGAAAGCTATTTATCATACAGATCATCAGATAGAGTTAATGTAGAGTAAGACAAATGAGTTAATACCTTGTGACCACAGTTGAACCAAGTACCCCACATCTCTGTCCTATATCTTTTTTCTTTTTGTGTCAATGGTGAGTTGATCTTGGCAGGAACCTCCATAAAAAGGTTATGGGAAAATAACGGTGCACAGTGGAGTCTTCTTAAGATTATTATACACATCCTTAATGAGCAAGCAAAATCAGATATGCAAGATAGTTGTCACACAGGTCATCAGCCTAATATACTAATAATACATCTGTCTAAAACCTATTTTAATCAAAGTTTATAATGTATATCCCTCATGGCAGTCTCTCAGTCTCATAATTATGACTATAATATCAAAAATATTTCATAAGTGCTAACTTCTCTAAGTTCTGCAAACTATCACATGCCTTATTATCTCCCAACAGCTGGTGCTTGTTTCCCAATATATAATGTATCTATACGAGGCAATAAAAAACAAAACATTTGTAGACTTTGAAATTAGTGCTAAAGCTACAATGCAAATACATTCTGGATTATTCAGCATTCATATTGTATTCAGTCATCCATATTAAATGTTGTCTCTCTAAAGATCTTATCAGCATCCTCTTACACAAATAAAAAGGTTCTTATATGAATTGCAGGCTTAGGATAACATACATAAACAAAGGAAAGAGTAGATGCATGGGGAGTGCATAAAAAGCTGATACTCAACGCATCAGACAGAGGTGTTCCTAATTTTTATATGAGTCTTGTGTGCGACTAAGGGGGGTATTTATCAATTTTGTTATAGAGATAAAGTGAAGAGATATAGGTGGTCATTCCGAGTTGTTCGCTCAGTAATTTTCTTCGCATTGCAGCTATTTTCTGCTAACTGCGCATGCGCAATGTTCGCACTGCGACTGCGCCAAGTAAATTTGCTATGCAGTTTGGTATTTTACTCACTGCATTACGAGGTTTTTTCTTCGTTCTGGTGTTCGTAATGTGATTGACAGGAAGTGGGTGTTTCTAGGCGGAAACAGGCCATTTTATGGGTGTGTGTGAAAAAACGCTACCGTTTCTGGGAAAAACGCGGGAGTGGCTGGAGAAACGGAGGAGTGTCTGGGCGAACGCTGGGTGTGTTTGTAAAGTCAAACCAGGAACGACAAGCACTGAACTGATCGCACTGGAAGAGTAAGTCTCGAGCTACTCAGAAACTGCACAGAGAAGTCTTTTCGCAATATTGCGAATCTTTCGTTCGCAATTTTGATAAGCTAAGATTCACTCCCAGTAGGCGGCGGCTTAGCGTGTGCAAAGCTGCTAAAAGCAGCTTGCGAGCGAACAACTCGGAATGAGGGCCATAAAGTACTAACTAATTGGCTCCTTTTACAGGCTGTTTTTAAATTGACAGTTGGTGCTTTATCTTTTGCCAAGTTTTAATAACCCGCCAAAAGAGTAACACTATAACTAGGATTCAGTATCATTTCCCGACAGTCGGGATTCTGGCGGTCGAAATACTGATGGAGACGGGGCCTGGACTGCACACCCTAGCTTTTTATAATGGGATGTGCTACCTTGCTGGTACTTAGTACTGCAATACTACAATATAGGAACAAAGGGTGCAGGTGCACCATACACCATTAAAATTATTACAACCATAATAAAATATTCGAGGTTCTTGGCATATATTGGCCAGTATATGAGCCTGCCAACCTACTTCACGGTGACCTCATCGGACAGGCCCCTAACAGTATAGGGGTTCACCTCTGGGGCGCAGAGCAAAAGAGCCAAAAGAGTAACACAATAGCTAGGATTCAGTATCATTTCCCAACAGTCGAGATCCTGGTGGTCGAAATACTGATGCTTGAATCCCGATAGTCAAAATCCCGACATCGAGTGCAGTGTGTCCCATTGCAGACTTACTGCACTCACCGCACTTCGGGTTGGGTGACGACCTTTGCTCACCACACTATTATATTCCTCCTCGTGTGGTGTCGTGGATCACCACCCTAGTGGGAATACCGAGCAGCAGGCAGAATTTTGACCGCCGGCATTTTGACTGTTGTTGGAATATTGACTTTGATATTTCGACGGCCTGGATCTTGACTGTCGGGAACTTAACTGCATACCTCAAACTAATTGATAACATGTTTATATTCATTCTTCCCTAATTTCTTGTTTCTAGGGTCTCATATAGTCTTGAATAAGTGAGATTTCCCATGTCTTCTGCAAATCATTATACACAACTTGTGATCCCTGCTTTATAATTAAGAAGACAGTAATTTCTTCCTTTAGTTTTTAACCTCTGGAATCCCTTAATACATTGTAATAATAATAATTTTAGTCATTTAAAGATTTTTCTTGCACAGAACTCAAGGTGCTTTACAGACATTAAAAACAATTCACATAATACAGAAAATTTTAGGAATACAGCAAAATATAAACCAGACAGTCATAAAAATTAATCCTTGAGTGCACAGTAAGCATAATCCAGGATTTGTGTAGACATTTTGGGTAATAACTTCCAAGAGTTGTGTAATTTACTCTCACAAGGTACCAAATGTGAGGCAGCCATCTTGGGCACACTGTGTTGGATTGCCCTGGGTGGAACAGTCTAGAAGAGATTACACGAAATTAGGTAATTGTTGCTTCCTAACACTAAGAGTAGGGTCCCAAAAAAGAACATCAGGTCCATGTAATTTTTTTCCCATCCACAAGACTACCAGATGAGGCAGCCATGTAGGATGCACTACGAAGGTTACATTGTGGGAGGCGAGCCA
Source organism: Pseudophryne corroboree (assembly GCF_028390025.1). Lineage (NCBI taxonomy): Eukaryota > Metazoa > Chordata > Amphibia > Anura > Myobatrachidae > Pseudophryne > Pseudophryne corroboree. The sequence goes on from NC_086446.1 coordinate 203,097,134, forward strand.
TACAAGGGCCAATGGATATATGGGAAAACTGGCACTTGTGTAGTAGTATGATATAACCCAGCATTTTTCAACCACTGTGCCGCGGTACACTAGTGTGGTGTGAGTGGTCTCCAGGTGTGCCACCCACCAGCCAGAGAGACCCACCGCCACCTGCCACAATCTATAACTGGCCCCCGGCTTTGCTTTGCACTTCTGTGGGCAGCCAGTGACCTATGGTAACTCAAAGGTCACGCAAGTTACATCGCATTCCTGCCTGGAGTGTCCACTCATTGGCCACTGCTGCTCCTCTATCCATTCTGCTCCATGCTACCTGGTACATTCCTTCTCAGCACTTGTCACAGCTACAGGTTATATATTTAAAAAATGTGTGAAATTGCTGGGAGTGGGCAGTGAGTTGAATTTCTATGGGGCAGTGAGTTGAACACCTATGGGGGTAGTGTGTGGAATTTCTATGGGGGCCGTTTGTTGAATTACTTGGGAGTAGTGAGTGGAAGTACTATGGGAGGCAGTGTGTGGCATTGTAGATAAGAAGTAAATACTGGCCAGGTTAAGTTGGTGGTGAAATTACTGGGGAGGCAGTGTGTGGTGGGATTACTGGGGGTGGGGAGAGTGTGGCATTATATTAAATATGTTTTATTACTGTGGAGGTGAAAGCATTTATTTTATTACTGTGGGGGTCAATGTGTTTTATTACTGTGATAGTGAAACCATTTGTTTTATTACCGCGGGGCCCAATGTGTTTGTACTACTGTGGTGTCCAATGTGTGTGCATTACTGTGGTGGCCAGTGTGTTTATTTACTGTGGGGGCCAATATTTTTTTTCTGCGGGGCACTGACGATGTGACTTGGCAATTGTAAAGTTTTGTCAATGTATCGCGATTTGAAAAAGGTTGAAAATCACTGATTTAACCTGTATGGAAAGATTCACATGAAGAACATCCTGCCCATGTAGGAACCATCCAAGGCCACCATCTGTGGTGCATAGCTTAGGTAGCTACTGGTAGGGTGTGTAATCAGTGGAGGTACACATTACAGGAATAGCACACAGTGAGGATTGGAAGTACAGTACACTCTGTGAGGAAAAAAAACACATAGTAAGAACACATTTGCAGGTAGCCAACTGAAGCAGGAAAATTAGTATTACATTATTTTAAAAAATTGTAAATGTATTGATCTCATTGGATCAGTATGGGTGGGTATGACAATGTGGGGAGCACATTCAAGTACAATGGAAATGTAACTGCTGAGCCTGGTCCTGGTGCTCATCCCCCACAGCTCCTTGCTCACCTTGAGGGTTAGGCCAGGGGTAGCACTGATGTTCTCAGCTAGAGGGGTTGTATGCCTTGTCTTGGATATCTCATGACAGAGGTGGGGATAGGCCACAAAATAATCCTGTGTTCTGTGGTTGTAATGCAGTCCTTCTGTATTAATATTGGTTTGTTGTTTGTTTGCCTTCTGTTTTGCATCAGTTTAATGCTGATATTGATTTTAAGCTGACACTTAATAACTAGACACTTTATATACTAGACACTCTAGCATCCTAAATGACTTTTATCATAACCTATACTGAATAAAAAAGGCTACAGAAACATGTGTTCATCCTGATTAAAACCACCCACCCCCACACAGCCGCCCTCTACCTCTTGCAAAAGTTGTTAATCAAATTCAACAAATGTAAGGTCAGTAAACCAAACTCAATTACTATAAGTTATTGACTTTGGGGGTCATTCTGAGTTGATCGCTAGCTGCATTCATTCGCAGCGCAGCGATCAGGCTAAAAAACAGCAGTTCTGCGCATGCGGTGCAATGCGCACGCGCGTTGTACAGGCACAACAAATGATGTCATTTTGCACAGGGTCTAGCGAAGCATTTCATTTGCACTGGTGTCCGCAGAGTGATTGACATGAAGTGGGCATTTCTGGGTGTCAACTGACCGTTTTCAGGGAGTGTTCTGAAAAACGAAAGCGTGCCAGTAAAAATGCAGGTGTGGCTGGACGAGCGCTGGGCGGGTTTGTGACGTCAAAACAGGAACTGAACAGTCTGAAGTGATCGCAAGCGCAGAGTAGGTTTTGAGCTACTCTGAAACTGCACACAAAAAACTTTGTAGCTGCTCTGCGATCCATTCGTTCGCACTTCTGCTAAGCTAAAATACACTCCCAGTGGGCAGCGGCATAGCATTTTCATGGCTGCTAAAAACTGCTAGCGAGCAATCAACTCGGAATGACCACCTTTGTACAGATATAAGTCAACTTATAACAGCTTTCTAAAGTTTTAACTATGCAATGTAATCACTGTTATGTTATAAAACACAGATCACTTCAATCTAAAAAAGTACTAGTTGATCAAATTACCTAGTAAAACTTCAATACAAGCAGTTGAAATTGTCTGAAATAGGGATCTGAATAGATTTACCAAGGAATCTAGTTGTATTTTGAAAAGCAGTTTAAGCCAAATGAATCAGTGTCTGTGGGAGTAGTATTTCAAATGACCTATTGCTCAGAAGGAGAGAGGAGTCCATTCACAATCGATATCAGTTGAAGATGTAACTAATAACACGCAGGTATAATGTTGTCATTGATTTTAAGTAGAGATGAACGGGTTCGGTTCCTCGGGATCCGAACCCCCCCGAACTTCACCCATTTTACACGGTTCCGAGGCAGCCTCAGATCCTCCCGCCTTGCTCGGTTAACCCAAGTGCGCCCGAACATCATCATCCCGCTGTCGGATTCTCGCGAGATTCATTTTCTATATAAGGAGCCGCGCGTCGCCGCCATTTTCACTCATGCATTGGAGATGATAGCGAGAGGACGTGGCTGCGTTCTCTCAGTTTCTGTGCTCAGTGTGCTGCAAATATCTGTGCTCAGTGTGCTGCAAATATCTGTGCTCAGTGTGCTGCAAATATCTACGTTCTCTGCCTGAAAAACGCTCCATATCTGTGCTGCATTGTAGTATATAGTAGGAGGACATTGTAGAATTTTGCTGACCACCAGTATATATAAAGCAGTATGGTACAGTAGTCCACTGCTCTACCTCTGTGTCAAGTATACAATCCATATGTGTGCTACATTGTAGTTGTGCGCAGTATATAGTAGGAGGACAGTGCAGAATTTTGCTGACCACCAGTATATACAGTATATAGCAGTACGGTACAGTAGTCCATTGCTCTACCTCTGTGTCAAGTATACTATCCATCCATACCTATGCTGCATTTTAGTTGTACGCAGTATATAGTAGGAGAACAGTGCAGAATTTTGGTGACCACCAGTATATATATAGCAGTACGGTACAGTAGTCCATTGCTCTACCTCTGTGTCGTCAAGTATACTATCCAACCATACCTGTGCTGCATTTTAGTTATGTGCAGTATATAGTAGGAGGACAGTGCAGAATTTTGCTGATCACCAGTATATATATAGCAGTACGGTACAGTAGTCCATTGCTCTACCTCTGTGTCATCAAGTATACTATCCATCCATACCTGTGCTGCATTTTAGTTGTGCGCAGTATATGGTAGGAGGACAGTGCAGAATTTTGCTGACCACCAGTATATATATAGCAGTACAGTACAGTACAGTAGTCCATTGCTCTACCTCTGTGTCGTCAAGTATACTATCCATCCCTGTGCTGCATTTTAGTTGTGCACAGTATATAGTAGGAGAACAGTGCAGAATTTTGCTGACCACCAGTATATATATAGCAGTACGGTACAGTAGTCCATTGCTCTACCTCTGTGTCATCAAGTATACTATCCATCCATACCTGTGCAGCATTTTAGTTGTGCGCAGTATATAGTAGAAGGACAGTGCAGAATTTTGCTGACCACCAGTATATATATAGCAGTACGGTACAGTAGTCCATTGCTCTACCTCTGTGTCATCAAGTATACTATCCATCCATACCTGTGCTGCATTAAAGTTGTGTGCAGTATATAGTAGGAGGACAGTGCAGAATTTTGCTGACCACCAGTATATATACTGTTTATAGCAGTACGGTACAGTAGGCCATTGCTATTGATATATTACTGGCATATAATTCCACACATTAAAAAATGGAGAACAAAAATGTGGAGGGTAAAATAGGGAAAGATCAAGATCCACTTCCACCTCATGCTGAATCTGCTGCCACTAGTCATGGCCGAGACAATGATATGCCATCAACGTCGTCTGCCTAGGCCGATGCCCAATGTCATAGTAGAGAGCATGTAAAATTCAAAAAACAAAAGTTCAGTAAAATGACCCAAAAATCAAAATTAAAAGCGTCTGATGAGAAGCATAAACTTGCCAATATGCCATTTACGACACGGAGTGGCAAGGAACGGCTGAGGCTCTGGCCTATGTTCATGGCTAGTGGTTCAGATTCACATGAGGATGGAAGCACTCATCCTCTCACTAGAAAAATTAAGACTTAAGCTGGCAAAAGCACAGCAAAGAACTGTACGTTCTTCTAAAGCACAAATCCCCAAGGAGAGTCCAATTGTGTCGGTTGCGATGCCTGACCTTCCCAACACTGGACGGGAATAGGTGGCGCCTTCCACCATTTGCACGCCACCTGCAAGTGCTGGAAGGAGCACCCGCAGTCCAGTTCCTGATAAACAAATTGAAGATATCACTGTTGAAGTACACCAGGATGAGGATAGGGGTGTTGCTGGCGCTGAGGAGGAAATTGACAAGGAGGATTCTGATGGTGAGGTAGTTTGTTTAAGTCAGGCACCCGGGGAGACACCTGTTGTCCGTGGGAGGAATATGGCCATTGACATGCCTGGTCAAATTACAAAAAAAATCACCTCTTCGGTGTGGAATTATTTTAACAGAAATGTGGACAACAGGTGTCAAGCTGTGTGTTGCCTTTGTCAAGCTGTAATAAGTAGGGGTAAGGACATTAGCCACCTAGGAACATCCTCCTTTATACGTCACCTGGAGCGCATTCATCAGAAGTCATTGACAAGTTCAAAAACTTTGGGTGACAGCGGAAGCAGTCCACTGACAACTAAATCCCTTCCTCTTGTAACCAAGCTCCTGCAAACCACACCACCAACTCCCTCAGTGTCAATTTCCTCCTTAGACAGGAAAGCCAATAGTCCTGCAGGCCATGTCACTGGCAAGTCTGACGAGTCCTCTCCTGCCTGGGATTCCTCCGATGCATCCTTGAGTGTAATGCCTACTGCTGCTGGCGCTGCTGTTGTTGCTGCTGGGAGTCGATCATCATCCTAGAGGGGAAGTCGGAAGACCACTTGTACTACTTCCAGTAAGCAATTGACTGTCCAACAGTCCTTTGCGAGGAAGATGAAATACACAGCAGTCATCCTGCTGCAAAGCAGATAACTCAGGCCTTGGCAGCTGTGGTGGTGTTAAACGTGTATCCGGTATCCACCGTTAATTCACAGGGAAATTAGACAAATTATTGAGTTAGTGTGTCCCCGGTACCAAAAACCATCTAGGTTCCACTTCTCTAGGCAGACGATACTGAGAATGTTCACAGACCTCAGAAAAAGAGTCACCAGTGTCCTAAAAAATGCAGTTGTACCCAATGTCCACTTAACCACGGACATGTGGACAAGTGGAGCAGGGCAGGGCAGACTCAGGACTATATGACTGTGACAGCCCACTGGGTAGATGTATTGCCTCCCGCAGCAAGAACAGCATCGGCGGCACCAGTAGCAGCATCTCGCAAACACCAACTCATTCCTAGGCAGGCTACGTTTTCTATCACCGCTTTCCATAAGAGGCACACAGCTGACAACCTCTTACGGAAACTGAGGAACATCATCGCAGAATGGCTTACCCCAATTGGACTCTCCTGGGGATTTGTGACATCGGACAACGACACCAATATTGTGCGTGCATTACATGTGGGCAAATTCCAGCACGTCCCATGTTTTGCACATACATTAAATTTGGTGGTGCAGAATTTTTTTTAAAACGACAGGGGCGTGCAAGAGATGCTGTCGTGGCCCGAAAAACTGTGGGCCGCTTTCGGCATTCAGCCACTGCGTGCCGAAGACTGGAGCACCAGCAAACACTCCTGAACCTGCCCCGCCATCATCTGAAGCAAGAGGTGGTAAAGAGGTGGAATTCAACCCTCTATATGCTTCAGAGGATGGAGGAGCAGCAAAAGGCCATTCAAGCCTATACATCTGCCTACGATATAGGCAAAGGAGGGGGAATGCACCTGACTCAAGCGCAGTGGAGAATGATTTCAACGTTGTGCAAGGTTCTCCAACCCTTTGAACTTGCCACACGTGAAGTCAGTTCAGACACTGCCAGCCTAAGTCAGGTCATTCCCCTCATCATGCTTTTGCAGAAGAAGCTGGAGAGATTGAAGGAGGAGCTAAAATGGAGTGATTCCGCTAGGCATGTGGGACTTGTGGATGGAGCCCTTAATTCGCTTAACCAGGATTCACGGGTGGTCAATCTGTTGAAATCAGAGCACTACATTTTGGCCACCTTGCTTGATCCTAGGTTTAAAGCCTACGATGTATCTCTCTTTCTGGCAGACACAAGTCTGCAGAGGTGCAAAGACCTGCTGGTGAGACACTTGTCAAGTCAAGCGGAACGTGACCCGTCAACAGCTCCTCCTTCACATTCTCCCACAACTGGGGCTGCGAGGAAAAGGCTAAGAATTCCGAGCCCACCCGCTGGCAGTGATGCAGGGCAGTCTGGAGCGAGTGCTGACATCTGGTCCAGACTGAAGGACCTGCCAACGATTACTGACATGTCATCTACTGTCACTGCATATGACTGTCACCATTGAAAGAATGGTGGAGGATTATATGAGTGACCGCATCCAAGTAGGCACGTCAGACAGTCCGTACGTATACTGGCAGGAAAAAGAGGCAATTTGGAGGCCCTTGCACAAACTGGCTTTATTTTACCTAAGTTGCCCCCCCACTCCAGTGTGTACTCCGAAAGTGTGTTTAGTGCAGCCGCTCACCTTGTCAGCAATCGGCGTACGAGGTTACTTCCAGAAAATGTGGAGAAGAGGATGTTCATCAAAATGAATTATAATCAATTCATTCGTGGAGACATTCACCAGCAATTGCCTCCAGAAAGTACACAGGGACTTGAGATGGTGGATGCCAGTGGGGACGAATTAATAATTTGTGAGGAGGGGGATGTACACAGTAAAAGGGGTGAGGAATTGGACGAAGAGGAGGAGGTGGACATCTTGCCTCTGTAGAGCCAGTTTGTGCAAGGAGAGATTGATTGCTTCTTTTTTGGTGGGGGCCCAAACCAACCAGTAATTTCAGTCACAGTCGTGAGGCAGACCCTGTCGCTGAAATGATGGGTTTGTTAAAGTGTGCATGTCCTGTTTATACAACATAAGGGTGGGTGGGAGGGCCCAAGGACAATTCCATCTTGCACCTTTTTTTCTTTAATTTATCTTTGCATCATGTGCGGTTTGGGGACTATTTTTTGTAGTGCCATCCTGTCTGACACTGCAGTGCCACTCCTAGATTGGCCAGGTGTTTGTGTTGGCCACTTGGGTCACTTAGCTTAGCCATCCAGCGACCTTGGTGCATCTCTTTTTTTCTTTGCATCATGTGCTGTTTGGGGACTATTTTTTGAAGTGCCATCCTGTCTGACACTGCAGTGCCACTCCTAGATGGGCCAGGTGTTTGTGTCAGCCACTTGGGTCGCTTAGCTTAGCCATCCAGCGACCTTGGTGCACCTCTTTTTTTCTTTGCATCATGTGCTGTTTGGGGACTATTTTTTGAAGTGCCATCCTGTCTGACACTGCAGTGCCACTCCTAGATGGGCCAGGTGTTTATGTCGGCCACTTGAGTCGCTTAGCTTAGTCATCCAGCGACCTCGGTGCAAATTTTAGGACTAAAAATAGTATTGTGAAGTGTGAGGTGTTCAGAATAGACTGGAAATGAGTGGAAATTATGGTTATTGAGGTTAATAATAAAATGGGATCAAAATGACCCCCAAATTCTATGATTTAAGCTGTTTTTGAGGGGTTTTTGATAAAAAAAAAACACCCGAATCCAAAACACACCCGAATCCGACAAAAAATTTTCAGGGAGGATTTGCCAAAATGCGTCCGAATCCAAAACACGGCCGCGGAACCGAATCCAAAACCAAAACACAAATCCCCAAAAATTTCCGGTGCACATCACTAATTTTAACAATACATGTTATAACTAGACACTCTAGCTTCATAAAGGACTGTGCACACAAGATTGGTTCACACTTGCAGCCTATGGGGGAGATTCAAATGTTTGAAAAGTGAGTTGGGAGTCTGTTTTTTCCTATCTAATAGACAGGAAAAAACAGACACCCAACCGACTTTTCAAACATTTGAATCTCCCCCTATGAATACTATAATTATACCAACTATAATATATTGTATGCTTCCCCCGTGAGACTTGTGATTTCCCGACTTGGTACACTGCTTAGTAAATGACAAACACAAGATGGCCGGTACACTACTGTATATAAATTAATTACTCATGCTGTCATTTACTAAGAAGTACACCCAATCTGTGACATCAGAATTCTAATGGGGATGGGATTGGAGGTGGAAACACAGAATAGAGACATGCCACATATAATTTTAATCAGCAGAAGCTGCTTGTGCATCCTGTTTCCATAGCGATGTGTATAAGATGCAATTACAGCAAGAAAAGATACCCAATGTTAGTAGAGCTTCCCAGCAAATTATGGCTGACTCATGCCAGGCAACTCTCAATCTCTAGGTGCATGCACAATGCAAACATGCCTTACAAATTCATGGGCTTTTTGTGTTCCCTTCCCCCAACCAAAGCCAGCAGGAGCCATTCATGAGTTTGAGTTTACTGTACTTCTTCCTGTGCCTCCCCATTGCCTTGATAGACAGCCTCCCCCAAACCCCAATCCCTGCCCCGTGAGGCTTGTGATTTCATGGATTGGGTGTACTGCTTAGTAAATCTCCGCATGAGCCATTCATTTATATACAGTAATGTACTGACTGTGTTGTGTTTGTCATTTTCTAAGCAGTGCACCCAGCTATGAAATCAAAAGTCTCATGTACACAAGTTCCCTTTTCATGAATCAAACCCTAGCTCACGGGCATGGTAACCATCAGCATTACTACTATGCCAAGAGAGCCTTGGAAATATGTGATTGACACCTACATTGACATAGTGATGTCACTCCTTGCAATTTTTTTATAGTGCTGTGTATCGCTGATTGTAATGATTTTTTTTTTACTTTTAGAGAGCTGTGGAGAACTCTGAACTGAGCTTTTCTTAGAGTGTGTTAGAGATGCTGAGCAAATCTTTTTCTGTGTTCAAATTTCTACTTAATGTAGGGATCATTTTCGACAGGGCACCAACTTTCAGTTGTAAGGCATGTTGTCACTGGGTGCATGACATTCCGGTGATTTCATACTCTGCCCTGCAGTATTAATGTATTAAAACAGAACTACTATATTTAATGTGCACTGGCCCGCTTGTCAGGGCTTGCTACATTGTGCAGTATTCTGTAGTTCCATATTCATCCCCTACTATTCAGCACTATACTGTAGTTTTCATAAGTGAAATAATCACCACCCTGTGGTGAAACTGTGTTTTGCATGCTGTAGGATCCTATTGTGCCTTATCATGCCTTACTGCGCCTACCTGCACTATTTGTATGGTGCGACTAGGACACTTGTATTGCACAGCAGCAGCAATGATGAGCATCGCTACCTCTGTATGACATAAAAAAGCCTTTTTGTTTCCTGCTACATCTCTACAAATTACATTGTCAAATGTACAGCTATCCTTTGGTATTGTAGTTGAAGCAAGGTATTATGTACAACCAAGACTCCTACATTATCTATTGAATACCCCATCCAATAATGCAGTCCTAAAGTCCCAAATCTGACATTGGGCCCAACAACATATATCTGTTATTGATGGCTCTTCAGAGTTACTGCACTTACAAGTGTCCCAGTTTTGTTATGACTGGTTCAATCATTTACTTTGTTTCCAAATGGCCAAGAAAGAACCACTCAATTAATTTTTGCTATTGAAGTGAAGCACTGTTGCTGTATCTTGAAGAATAATTACTAATTGAGCTGTTTTAGGAGATTGTAACTTCTTACAATGAGTAGCATGGATCCATCTTCTTCATCTTTAAAAGTAGCAGTTGAATTTTTCAGCAGTACTTAATAGTGTTCTTCCCAATAGTCTGTAAGCAAACATAAAATTCCAGACCAGCACCTCATTCTCAGGTTATAGATTGTGGCAAGCCCTTCCATAGGGACTGGTTGCTTAGTGAGATGAGATTACTCACAGTTAAGTAATTTGTCTTACTGACTTTATATGTGGGTGTAATATAAACAGTGGGTAGCTTTTCAAACAGAAGCACTTAGGGGAAAATATTTCATTTATACTGTAGGTTCTCAAACTTAGTCCTCAGTTCCCAAACAGTTTATGTTTCAATGTATCTTCAGAGAATTACAAGTGAATTAAATAGCATCCCCTCTGTATCTTTTAAAATGTGCCAGCAAGTACTGAATGCACCTGTGCACCAGCTAGGTTACCTGGAAAATGTGAACTGTTTGGGGTCCTGAGGGCCAGGTTTGAGAACCACTAATATAATTCCCTCTGAAATTATGGCCACTGTAAACTATATATTTCTGCACATTTAAGGTAGTTATTTTCTTAATTGTCTCATTGTAATTTTGACATTTGTCATTGTATTGTTGATGGCAAGGTGTATGTAGCTTATGTTTTATTCTGAGTAATTGATACTTCTTATTAAAAAACAGTAAAGTAAAATCTGTGTCTTGCTCTGATAACAATACATAAGATATAATGTACCTGCAAACAAATTCCTGTGTGAGTTTCTTAGCAATAATTGATACTACTGCCCTAAACACATCATAGACTTTGACCCATCTGCAAAAAAGTCTATACATGCCAAAACATACTGAAGCAGTCTAACCTTTGGAAGTTGTATACAATCAATTTGTATGATTTTTAAAATACCTTTTGTGGAAGATGTAAAGGTATTGGGGGTCATTCCGAGTTGTTCGCTCGTTATTTTTTTGTCGCAACGGAGCGATTAGTCGCTAATGCGCATGCGCAATGTCCGCAGTGCGACTGCGTCAAGTAAATTTGCTATGCAGTTAGGTATTTTACTCACGGCATTACAAGGTTTTTTCTTCGTTCTGGTGATCGTAATGTGATTGACAGGAAGTGGGTGTTTCTGGGAGGAAACAGGCCGTTTTATGGGTGTGTGCGAAAAAACGCTACCGTTTCTGGGAAAAACGCGGGAGTGTCTGAAGAAACGGGGGAGTGTCTGGGTGAACGCTGGGTGTGTTTGTGACGTCAAACCAGGAACGAAACTGTTACGCACACCAGTGCTAACAGGAGTATACCGGTGTATGAACAGAGAGGGAAGCGAAGCAAACGAACTCACAGACAGTATAACATAACATACACAGGAGGTGATGGAATAACTAATAAACACAAAGTGAACGGAGAAGCCCAAAGGCTCAGGAATTGGGTGTCTCCCTAGTGTCAGGAATGCTCAGATGGAATAGAGCGGACAATGAAGCGATGTGTAGTGATTTAACATGTGGAGCACCTGAAATGATGTTGCTAAGAGCAACAGAAAAAACCCCAAAGGGTTACCAACGGGTGTGGGAATAAACTCCTTGGTCAGAGATAGAAATATAGACACAAGGAGAGTATCCACAATCCTAACCCCCACTTGCAGGGCACAGGTTCAGCTTACTGCCACTAAACTGACACCTGGACGCCCTGCACAGTGACGGAGGATTAAGCAAGCAGGTCTGAGAGTACAGCCGCAAACCTGCTGGGTTCACAGAATAGCAAAAGAATTCCAGCAGGTCAAACAACTGACTCCAGTCTTACTGCTAGGTCCGGATTGGCAGAATGAAGTACCGAATCCCAAGGCCTATTCGCAGGGCCGGTGCTAGGGTGTTCGGCGCCCCCCTGCAAACTATAAATTTGCGCCCTCCCATATTCCTTTGACGCGCGCTGGGAAAAGGGGTGTAGTCTCACAAGTAAGGGGCATAGCCACACAATAGTACCCCCATTCAAAATTACGCTTCAATGTAGCACAATCTTATTCATCTTATAAGTAATGCCCCACCCGCAGTAGTAGCGTCCTTATATGTAATGCCCCCCAGTAGTAGTAGCGTCCTTATACATAGTGCACCCCCCAGTAGTAGTAGCGTCCTTATACATAATGCCCCCCAGTAGTAGTAGTATCCGTATGCATAATGCCCCCCAGTAGTAGTAGCATCCTTATGCATAATGCCCCCAGTAGTAGTAGCATCCTTATGCATAATGCCCCCCCAGTAGTAGTAGCATCCGTATGCATAATGCCCCCCAGTAGTAGTAGCATCCTTATGCATAATGCCCCCCAGTAGTAGTAGCATCTTTATGCATAATGCCCCCCAGTAGTAGTAGCATCCTTATACATAATGCCCCCCAGTAGTAGTAACATCCTTATGCATAATGCCCCTTAGTAGTAGTAGCATCCTTATGCATAATGCCCCCCCAGTAGGAGTAGCATCCTTATGCATAATGCCCCCTCAGTAGTAGTAGCATCCTTATACATAATGCCCCCCCAGTAGTAGTAGCATCCTTATACATAATGCCCCCCCCAAGTAGTAGCGTCCTTATACGTAGTGCACCTTTAGTAGTAAAAGCGTCCTTATACGTAATTCCCCCTAGTAGTAGTAGCGTCCTTATACGTAATGCCCCCTCCAGTTGTAGTAGCATCCTTATGCGTAATGCCCCCCCAGTAGTAGTAGCATCCTTATACATAATGCCCACTCCAGTAGTAGTAGCATCCTTATACGTAGTGCACCCCCAGTAGTAGAAGCGTCCTTATACGTAATTCCCCCTAGTAGTAGTAGCGTCCCTATACGTAGTGCACCCCCAGTAGTAGTAGCGTCCATATGCATAATAACGCCCTAGTAGTAGTAGCGTCCTTATACGTAATGCCCCCCCAGTTGTAGTAGCGTCCTTATACGTAGTGCACCCCCAGTAGTAGAAGCGTCCTTATACGTAATTCCCCCTAGTAGTAGTAGCGTCCTTATACGTAATGCCCCCTCCAGTTGTAGTAGCGTCCTTATAAGTAGTGCACCCCCAGTAGTAGAAGCGTCCATATGCATAATTCCGCCCTAGTAGTAGTAGCGTCCTTATACGTAATGCCCCCCCCCAGTTGTAGTAGCATCCTTATACGTAGTGCACCCCCAGTAGTAGATGCGTCCTTATACGTAATGCGCCCCCAGTAGTAGTACCGTCCTTATACATAATGCCCCCCCCCAGTAGTAGCATCCTTATACGTAATGCACTCCTCCAGTAGTAGTATTGTTATACGTAATGCCCCCCCAGTAATAGTAGCGTCCTATACATAATGCTCCCAAGTAGTAGTATCGTCCTTATACGTAATGACCCCACAGTAGTAGTGTCGTTACACGCAATGGCCCCCATTAGTAGCGCCGTTACACGTAATGCCCCCCCCTGTAGTAGTAGCATCCTTAAAGCACACATAAATGCACACAGACATACCACACACACACACATTTCCCTCTCACACTTCACTTACCTAAGCCAGTCTCCCTACACTACAGCAGCCTGGTCCGTGTAGCTCCGCCCCCTTCTGGACCGTTTAGCCCCGTCCCTTCCGGCCCGCTTAGCTCCGCCCCCTTCGGTACCGTGCACAGCGCTGTCCTGTCACACAGGTGAGGGGAGGGGAGGGAGTAGGATTTTCATGCAGGTGCCGCAGCCAGTGCCTGTCATACAGTGACAGGCACAGCAGCAGCAGCAGCAGCAGGGGGCACAGGACGGCGCAGCAGGGAAGGAGTGCAGAGCAGGGGGAGCGCCTCTCCGTCCTAGCGCCTCCCTGCACTGCATCCCTTCGCTGAGCGGGTAGCGCCGGGCCTGCCTATTCGCAGTAAGCAACAAGTAAATACAAAGTCACACAGTACTAGCTAACTCTCTGGAACTGACTAACAAACAAAGATTCTGCAGCATTTGCCTAGCCTGAGAGGATGGTTTATATAGCAGGTGCTGTCCACGCCCCACTCAGACCTCACAGACTGTGAGCACAAAACCAGCGCTGGATTCACTGCCATGCACAGAGCCTGTAACCACTACACAGTAAAAACCCGGACCGGAGTATCAGCTGCGCTCAGGTTACTTCGCTAACACTTGCCTCCCGGTTGCCATGGCGACGTGGCAGCACAGAGCAGGAGATCCTAACAGTACCCCCCCTCTGATGAGGGGTCAAAGAACCCCTACCACCGGGTTTATCGGGGAACTGCGAGAAGAAAGAGCATATCAGTCTGGGGGCATGAAGATCACAACTGCGCACCCACGACCGCTCCTCCGGGCCATACCCCTTCCAGTGCACCAAAAATGACAGCCGACCCCGAACCATCTTGGAGTCAAGAACCCTTTCAACCACAAACTCCCTCTGACCCCGTATCAGAAGAGGAGAAGGTCTTCCACTGGAAGAAGGATTACTAACCGCCAGTTTTAAAAGGGAACAATGAAATGTTTTATTGATACCCAATGAACGGGGCAGATCTAACTGAAATGCCACCGGATTGATAACCCTGGTGATCTTATAAGGGCCGATGAACCGGTGGCCTAACTTATGAGATGGCTGTCTCAACTTCAAATTCTTGGTGGACAACCAGACGAAGTCTCCTAATTTGAAGCTGCAGGGTCTTCTCCGCTTATCAAAAACCCTTTTGGTCACTAATGACACAGACACAAGGGCTTTCTTCACTTTCCTCCAAATACCCCTAAGGACCGAAACAACAGAGGAACCACCAGGCGTGGAATCCAGGGGGTCAAAAGAATTGGCCTTAGGATGATGCCCATACACACAAAGGAAGGGAGAGATCCCTGTAGCAGAGTGAGCCGCGTTGTTATAGGCAAACTCCGCCATGGACAGATGAGCAACCCAGTCAGTATGACACTTGGAGACATAACACCTGAGGAACTGCTCCAAGGACTGGTTCACCCTCTCAGTCTGCCCATTAGACTGTGGATGGTAGCCTGACGACAAGCTCACAGAAATCTGGAGATCAGAACAAAATGCCCTCCAGAATTTGGCCACAAACTGGGATCCACGGTCAGAGACCACATCAAGTGGCAACCCGTGGAGGCGCACAACATGCTGCATAAATAACTCAGACAGGCGTCTGGCCGATGGCAACCCAACCAGTGGAACGAAATGCGCCATCTTCGAAAATCTGTCAACGACAACCCAAATGGCTGTCATCCCCGAGGATTTGGGCAAGTCCACCACAAAATCCATGGAAATGTGGGTCCATGGCTTAGATGGAATAGAGAGTGGATGTAATGGGCCGACAGG
Source organism: Pseudophryne corroboree (assembly GCF_028390025.1). NCBI lineage: Eukaryota > Metazoa > Chordata > Amphibia > Anura > Myobatrachidae > Pseudophryne > Pseudophryne corroboree. Next base: position 203,112,469 of record NC_086446.1, read on the forward strand.
AACCCCTCTAGGAGTTTTATTTCGGGCACAAACGTCACATGCCCGAACCCACTGATCCACATCTCTAGCCACCGAGGGCCACCACACCGCCCTAGACAGCAACTCCCGAGTTCTGGCAATACCCGGATGCCCTGCCGACCTCTTGGCATGGAATTCCAGGAACACTCGCTGTCTTAACCTAGGAGGCACAAACAAGAGACCTACCGGAAGGTCTGGAGGAGCCTGCTCCTGTGCTCTAAGGACTAATGACAAGAGGTCCTTGGTAATGCCCACTTTAATACATGATGGGGACACAATGGGCAATGGCTCCTCGGTGGTCTCTTGAACTGGAGCAAAACTCAGCGAGAGCGCATCAGCCTTGATGTTTTTTGACCCAGGGCGATATGTTATCAAAAAATTAAAGCGAGCAAAAAACAAAGCCCATCGTGCCTGCCTGGCATTGAGACGCTTCGCTGACTCTAAATATGCCAGATTCTTATGGCCGGTGAGAATTGAGACCACAAACTTAGCCCCCTCAAGCCAGTGTCTCAACTCCCCGAGTGCATCCTTTATAGCCAACAATTCCCGGTTACCCACATCATAATTCATCTCGGCAGAAAATTTACGGGAAAAGTAAGCACAGGGATGAAGGCGATTATCAGACACCCCCATCTGAGAGAGCACTGCCCCAATACCTATCTCAGAGGCATCCACTTCTACCACAAAAGGACGCTCTGGATCTGGGTGTCGCAGCACCTTGGCCGAGACAAATGCCCTTTTGAGACGGGCAAAGGCCGCTTTGGCCTCACAAGACCAGTGAGCAACATCCGCCCCTTTCTTAGTGAGTGCCACCAAGGGGGCCACTATAGACGAAAATCCAGCGATAAACCATCTATAAAAATTCGCAAAGCCCAGAAAACGCTGAAGCGCCTTCAAACTAGTGGGCTGCACCCAATCCAGGACTGCCTGTACCTTAGAACCCTCCATTTGGAAACCTTCTGAGGAGATAATATACCCTAGAAATGCGATTTGCTGGACTTCAAACTCGCACTTCTCCAGCTTCGCCCCAAGCTGGTGGTCTCTGGGTTTCTGGAGGACTAAGCGTACATGCTTCCGATGTTCCTCCAGGGAATGAGAGAAGATTAGGATGTCATCTAGATAAACAACTAAGAATCTATCCAAATATTCCCTAGCACATCGTTCATGAATTCCTGGAAGACTGCCGGGGCATTAGAGAGCCCAAAAGGCATCACCAAATATTCATAATGCCCTGAGTGGGTATTAAAGGCAGTCTTCCATTCATCCCCCTTTCTTATTCGGATTAGATTGTAAGCACCGCGTAGGTCAATCTTAGAAAAAATGGTGGCAGTACGAAGCTGGTCAAACAAAACCGAAATGAGAGGCAGTGGGTACGAGTTTTTAATCGTGATACGGTTCAATTCCCTGAAGTCGATGCAGGGTCGCAACGAACCGTCCTTTTTACCCACGAAAAAGAACCCCGACCCAACTGGGGACTGTGAGGGTCTGATAAATCCCTTAGCCAAGTTCTCCTGAATGTACTCTGCCATTGCCTGAGTCTCAGGACGTGACAGGGAGTACAACCTGCTCTTGGGAAGCTTAGCATCCGGCAACAAATCTATGGCACAGTCATAGGGGCGATGGGGAGGTAGTACCTCCGCAACTTTTTTTGGAGAACACATCCGCAAAATCTGCATAACATCCTGGCAATCCTGGCAAACTTAGCTGCGAGAGCCTGACTGGAAGGCTCAAGCAACTCCTGAAACAATCACTACCCCAACTAAGAATCTCCCCAGAGACCCAGTCAAATTGAGGGTTTTGGGCCCTTAACCAGGGTAACCCCAAAACCAATGGGGCAAAAGAACAGACAGTCACATAAAAAGACAATTTTTCAGAGTGTGTGGCTCCAATAAACAAAGGAATTTGGCTGGTGCAGGAGGTAATTTTACCCTGGGACAATGGTTCCCCGTTTAACCCACAGATCTCAAACTCTGATGCCAAAGGTACTGAGGGAACAGAGTGTTCCAGGGCGAATTGACGGTCCATGAAAACCCCATCGGCCCCACTGTCAACAAAGGCCTCAGTCTTGACAGTTTGACCGAGGATCTCCAAAGTCACCAGAATGAGAAAAGTCTTTTTGGGAAATTCTGACTTCTGGCCTGACAGGATATTTCCCATCACCCTCAGGCCCTGAAGTTTTCCGTTTTTTCTGGGCATGATACTACAACATGACCTTTATTCCCACAGTACAAACACAAACCCTGCTGTCTCCTCCGCGTCTTCTCACGCGAGGAGAGGCGGGTAGCCCCAATCTGCATAGGCTCCTCTGAATATTCCTCAGAGTCTGAGGTTCCCTTGGGAAAAAAGGAAACTGCGGTCTCCCTTTCAAGCCTACGTTCTCTCAGCCGTCTATCCACCCGGATGGATAACTGCATGAGCTGATCTAAGCTATCAGGCGAGGGATATTGTACCAGTTGGTCCTTTATCTGGTCAGAAAGGCCCCTTCGGTACTGGTTTCTCAGGGTTTGGTCATTCCACTGGGTATCATGAGCCAACCTCCGAAACTCCGTACTATAAACCTCAGCTGGCCATCGCCCTTGCTTAAGAACCGTAATCTGAGCCTCGGCTGAAGCCATCTTGTCAGGGTCATCATACAAAATGCCCAGTGCCGTAAAAAAAGCATCAACACTTTTAAGCGACGGACAGTCAGGCTGTAACCCATATGCCCAGACCTGTGGGTCTCCTTGTAGCAAGGAAATCACCATGCCCACCCGCTGAATCTCTGACCCAGAAGACTGGGGCCTAAGCCTGAAATATAGCTTACAGCTCTCCTTGAAACAAAAGAACTGCGAGCGATCTCCAGAAAAACGATCCGGGAGATTTACTTTCGGCTCCTTAACCCCTGAACTTGCCGCTGCTGCTGCGGGAGCTCCGCTAGTGGCCTGCGGGGTGTTCATTTTAATGGACATCTCATTAAATTGTCGAGTCAGGACCTGCACCTGATCGACCACCTGTTGCAAAGTATTTTGAGGGGTATGCTCCATATTCCCACAAAATTTCAACAGGAGTAGGGCTGCTGAATATGTTACGCACACCAGTGCTAACAGGAGTATACCAGTGTATGAACAGAGAGGGAAGCGAAGCAAACGAACTCACAGACAGTATAACATAACATACACAGGAGGTGATGGAATAACTAATAAACACAAAGTGAACGGAGAAGCCCAAAGGCTCAGGAATTGGGTGTCTCCCTAGTGTCAGGAATGCTCAGATGGAATAGAGCGGACAATGAAGCGATGTGTAGTGATTTAACATGTGGAGCACCTGAAATGATGTTGCTAAGAGCAACAGAAAAAACCCCAAAGGGTTACCAACGGGTGTGGGAATAAACTCCTTGGTCAGAGATAGAAATATAGACACAAGGAGAGTATCCACAATCCTAACCCCCACTTGCAGGGCACAGGTTAATTTTACTGCCTCTAAACTGACACATGGACGCCCTGCACAGTGACGGAGGATTAAGCAAGCAGGTCTGAGAGTACAGCCGCAAACCTGCTGGGTGCACACAGAATAGCAAAAGAACCCCAGCAGGTCAAACAACTGACTCCAGTCTTACTGCTAGGTCCGGATTGGCAGAGTGAAGTACCGAATCCCAAGGCCTATTCGCAGTAAGCAACAAGTAAATACAAAGTCATACAGTACTAGCTAACTCTCTGGAACTGACTAACAAACAAAGATTCAGCAGCATTTGCCTAGCCTGAGAGGATGGTTTATATAACAGGTGCTGTCCACGCCCCACTCAGACCTCACAGACTGTGAGCACAAAACCAGCGCCGGATTCCCTGCCGTGCACACACAGTAAAAACCCGGACCGGAGTATCAGCTGCGCTCAGGTTACTTCGCTAACACTTGCCTCCCGGTTGCCATGGCGACGTGGCAGCACAGAGCAGGAGATCCTAACAGAAACTGACTGAACTGATCGCAGATGCCGAGTAAGTGTGGAGCTACTCAGAAACTGCTAAGAGGTGTCTATTCGCTATTTTGCTAATCTTTCATTCGCAATTTTGATAAGCTAAGATTCACTCCCAGTAGGCGGCGGCTTAGCGTGTGCAAAGCTGCTAAAAGCAGCTTGCGAGTAAACAACTCGGAATGACCCCCATTGTTTTAACTGGACATTCTGCTTTATCATGCAAATAGTACAGGAATCACAGTATCTAGTTGCAATTGATGCAAAGCAAGGAGCATACTAATAAGTCTGAATCAGACATATTATGGCCCTCTAACTTGAATGGGTTAGTACATGGGACATATGTGCCAATACCAAGAGTAATTTTAGGGTCAAAGTCTTACTTTCAGAGGTTCATCATAAGCCTTTGTTATCTTGTGTACACTGTGCATTTTCACACTTAGTTGTTTCCTGTGAATGGCAAGTCTTTTGTATTTTAATTATTGTGTGTTCACTTGATAAACATATGTCATTAGTAAACATGCAAACATTATCTTTGTGCTCCTTCCTTGGCAGACATATTGGCACTATGATTTCCTTTAGGAAAATCATTATGACAGGTCATATAGGCTTGGTATTTGATTAGTGTAATTTGGAATGGTAATTGTATAGCTTCTATAAGCTTCTTTACTGCTTTTGCATGGGCAATCGGGTTGCCTGTTTCGGTCATAAAGTCTGTTTCCCTAAATCCCCCAAATCATGCAACACACCAAAGGCATATATATGATCTGTGACTATATTTACATTTTTCCTTCTGCTAATAGGATGCTATTTAGTTCTGCTAACAGTGCTGAGTGTGATCGTAAAAGAAGGTTAAAAAAATAAGTTTTGTTGTGTCATCTATCATAGCATACCCTGAATGTGTTTTCTAAGTTTTTTCTGCCTCTTTGTGCTACTTCCTTGGCAGACATATTGGGGTCATTCTGACCTGATCGCTTGCTGCAGTTTGTTGCAGCGCATCGATCGGGTCAGAACTGCGCATGCGCTGGTGCCCCAGTGCACCGGTGCATGGCAGCTTTTGTTACCTAGCGATTGCCTCTGAGACAAAGGCGGTCACTAGGTGGGAGGGGGCTGAATGTCGGCATTGTCCGGCAAACGCAGGCGTGGCCGGACTGTTGGGGGGCGGGCTGCAGCGGCTGTGTGACGTGTCATGCAGCTGCTGCGGCCATCGGGAGCAATGAGCAACTCCTGGCAAGCTGCAGGAGCTGCGCTGTCTGGGAGTTATTCCTCAAATACAAAGGCATCGCCTCTGTGCGATTCTTTAGTATTTCTGCAGGGGGGCCGGCACTGACATGTGGGGCTTACTAGCCCTGTGCTGGGCGTCTCCCCGCATGTCTGAGTTAACGATCATAGCTGTGCTAAACTTAGCACAGCTACGATCAACTCTGAATGACCCCCATTGTCTCTATGATATCCTTTAGGAATTTCATTATGCCAGGTAATATAGGCTTGTTATTTGATTAGAGCAATCTGGGATGGTAATTGTATAGCTTCTTTAAGCTTCTTTACCTCATTTGCATGGGCAATTGGGTTACCTGTTACTGTCATAAAGGGGTCTAGTTACTAAGCCTTTGATGGAGATAAAGTACCAGCCAATCAGCTCCTAGCTGCCATTTCACAAACTGGGTTTGAAAAATGACAGGAGCTGAATTGGCTGGTACTTTATCTCTGTCCACTTTACTTCCATCCAAGGTTTAGTAAATAGACTCCAAAGTCTGTTTCTCTAAATCCTCAAAATCATGTAACACGTCAAAGGCATATATATGATCTGTGACTATATTTACAGCTTTTCCTTCTGCTAATAGATTTCCTTTGTTAATATATTTAGATCTGCTAACTGTACTGAGTGTGATGGTAAAAGAAGGTTAGAAAAAATAAGTTTTATTGTGGCATTTACCACAGCATGCCCTGAATGTGTTTTCTCAGGTTATTACTGCCTATGGCAGAAACCATTCACATAGTAGACTAAATTAGGGTTCTGGAGGTGTCCATCTTTAAAATCTATATGTTTATCTAAATACCTTAGGCAATTATGCAGGGTTAAACTTTTTATGCCCATTCCTCTCTCTGAAACTCATCAGTTTCATTAACTAGTAGAGTAGCTGGATTCTAAATATTGCATTTTATCAGGGTAATGTTAATAGGCATAATAAGGGCATATTACTATTTTTATTAATGTGACATGTTAATTTCTCTGACAGATTAGTAGAGTTACTACAGCATGTGGGACATATACAAAAACAATGCATCTTCTTTTACAAGTACTGTAGTTTAACTGCTGCTACTGCCCTAAGACAAACCAGTAATCCCTTTGCTATTGAGTCTAATTTGGCACTGAAAAAAAAGGTACAAGTCTTTTTTACTACCATATAATTGTGTAAAACTCCTGCTGCATGTGCTAAATGTTCATGACGTAGTATAAAAAAAACTCTCTTATTATTAGGTATTCCTAAAGCTAAGGATCATGTGAGGTCATTTTTCTGTAGTTTGAATGACAATTTAGTTTGTTCATTATGTACCAAAATTTCTTGTACAGAAGCTTTGGTCAAGTCATACAAAGGTGCAGTCAATAGAGAATAGATATGCATCCAATTTCTACATTACCTTTCCATTTCCAGAATACCCCATTGGTCAAAGTACCCCATCTCTAAGTTCTCCTTCCATTTTCATATGTCAAGGGTTTGTTGATCTTGGCATGGACCTTCGTGTTCTGGAAAAATAAAAGTACCCAATGGAGTATAATTAAGATTTAGCATACATGTCCATAAAGATCAAATAAAATCTGACATTCAAGCCAAATTTCAAACAGGTTATCAGCCTTATATACCATATTTATCTAAAGCATATGCTAATCAAAGTTAATAATATACACCCCTAATGTCAATCTCCCATGATCCTGGGTCATGATCATGACTATTCTGCTAAATGTTTTGTAAACTATTAGATGTCTTATGATTCACCAATCACTGGTGTTTGCTTCTAAATATATGTAGAGTATTTAAGGCAATCAAAAACAGAACATTTGTACAGACTTAGAATTCTGTGTTAAAGCTACAGTTTAATGACATAACTAATCATTCAGCTTCCATATTGTATTCAGTTATCCATATTATGCAGTATATTGCAAATAAATCTTAAAGTCAGCTGATCAAAGGAATAAGTCGTCAACATACTGAATAAGTACAGATAGCCATGTAGGCATACACAATACCACATTGTCAACTTGAATGAAGATTTATGGACAGTGAATGTATGGCCATTAAGCCCTGGGATGGACTCCAGTCCTGGACAATATATTTCAGAATAGTAAAAATTGTAGTATTTTCATACTGCTTTAATCACAAGAAAAATTCCTAGCTCTTCTTTTTTTTGCAGTATACTGTAAAAATGTTGGTGGTTTGGACCTCCTGGGGGGTAGGTGTCACTATAATAATGTGCCCAAAATTCATTGAGAATATTGTCCACTACCTATTGACAATCATGTCAAGAATGTTATGGAGACCAGGGCATGTGACTGTAGCAGGTTATTATTTTGCAGATAGAAAATATTAATAGGGATTCTAGCAGAGATCCAGTCTGGATTTAATGTGATTTTGGTACATCTACAGTACGTACAAGTCATCAGCAGTACAATGTATGGTTAAGCCAAACTTTCAGAGTAAATCTCTCCCCAAATAATTACAGTGCCTTTGCATTCTGTGATACTGGAGACAGTAGTGTTTAGTGTTATGAGGGTCTATAATTACATTCTATTGCATTGTCTTTTTAAAAGGTTTAGAAATATTAGTGCATGGACACCTCTTCCATGTATCCAATGTTTCTAGTGATGAAGAACACACATGGTTCTGAAAGTTCCAATGTCAACATGAAACAATGATATAGCCTATCCAAAGTCTAAAAAAAATTGTATGTTGTAATATTTGTGGTCAAATTATTAAAGGCAAACATAGAAGCTGAGGTCTCCTTCCTTGGCAATAATAACAAATTAACTCTGTTTCTTACCTTGAGGAGCCTGTCTGGCATTGGTAAATTTACATGTGGCTTAGAAAGCTTTAATCACCAGATTTATCAATTCAGAGGCTTTTTTTGTTATATTTTGTTACATAATTCTAATTTCAGTGCTTTGTGGTCTCTACTATATGTATATCACATTTTTAACTGTAAATCAAAATTGTAAATATTTTATTTATTTGGTCCAACAATAAAGCTGTGATCACTATAGGTCTTTAATTATTTATATTTAGAATGTAAAATTTATACATACATTTTCTTGCATCTGCACATTGGGGGTCATTCTGACCCGTTCGCACACAGCGGTATGTCGCTGCGGTGCGTATGGGTCCGGAATGCGCTTGTGCGGCGGCCGCACTGCGCATGCATGACGTTGCCCGGCAACAGGGGTCGCCGGGTTACGTCGCGTACTACGAAAAAAGCGGTCACAGAGCAGACAGCAAGAAGATTGACAGACAGAAGGCGTTCCTGGGCGGATCAGGACCGTTGGCTGCTATTTTCGGGGAGTGGTAAGGAAAATGCAGGCAAGTCCAGGAGAACGGAGGGCGGATGTCTGACGTGAAAGCCTGCTCCAGCATCGCAGAGATCGTCACACAGGGTAAGTATGTCCAGGGCTAATCTTGTTTTACTTGAATTTTTTTTTTAGCTTAGCAGGGCACAAGCGATCGCAGCCCTGTTAAGCTAAAATAAACTCCCCCATAGGCGTGTACTAGTTGATCGCAGTAGCAGCAAAAAGTTGCTGGCTGCAATCAACTCGGAATGACCACCATTATCTACTGTAAAATGGAGTCACTGTCATTGATTAATTCTGTGATGTTTTAATAAAAGATTTTTTTTAAGTTTTGAAATGGCAAGAGAGCAGGTGCCCAGCTGCATTTGAATTAAATAGGTATGTAGAATAAGAAATGATCCCTTTGTAAATAGTCTGTGTACATTTTAATAGATAAATATCATCTTTGCTTATACTTATAGTAATTTTAGTGTAAGAGAGCGCTGTCATAGACAGTATAATGGTACAAAGGATATACAAGGACAAAAGCTTGTCTATAAAAAAGGCATAAGTAGAGGTAATGCAATATAATATAATATCCTATATTATAAAAGACTATGGGGGTCATTCCGAGTTGTTCGCTCGTTGCCGATTTTCGCTATATTGTGATTAGTCGCTTACTGCGCATGCGCAAGGTTCGCAGACCGCATGCGCTTAGTTATTTTACACAAAAGTTAGGTATTTTACTCACGGCATAACGAGGATTTTTTATCGTTCTGGTGATCGTACTGTGATTGACAGGAAGTGGGTGTTTCTGGGCGGAAACTTGCCGTTTTCTGGGCGTGTGCGAAAAAACGCTGGCGTTTCTGGGAAAAACGCGTAAGTGTCTGAAAAAACGGGGGAGTGTCTGGGCGAACGCTGGGTGTGTTTGTGAGGTCAAACCAGGAACGAAACTGACTGAACTGATCGCAACGGCTGAGTAAGTCTGGAGCTACTCAGACACTGCTAAGAATTTTCTATTCGCAATTCTGCTAATCTTTCGTTCGCAATTCTGCTAAGCTAAGATACACTCCCAGAGGGCGGCGGCGTAGCGTGTGCAATGCTGCTAAAAGCAGCTAGCGAGCGAACAACTCAAAATGAGGGCCTATGGCTGCTCCTCATCTCTGCTCTGTGCACCTCTGGCCACTAGAGGCCACTCCATGTACCAAATGACTCACAGCCAAATTTGATACTGCAGGGAGATGTTATAGCCTCCTAACCTGCCGCTGCTAATATTAATAATACATGCTGACTGTTTCACACATGTTACATAAGGAAAGAGGGGTCTGGAGAGATAGAGAGTGAGGATAGGGAATGATAGAGACTGGGGGATGGAGAGTGGAGTATAGCAGATAGGTACTGTTGGAGAAAGAGAGAGGGATGGAGGGTTGGGGCAGATAGTATCTGGGAAGAGAGTGGGAAATACAGTAGGGGCAGATAGGGACTGTGGGTGATAGAGAAAGGGGGGTTGCATATAGGGACTGTGGAGAGAGTGCAGTCATAAGGGCAGAATGAGACATTGGAGAGAGCTATGCAGATTTATTCAATATAGTCACCTCTGTGGTGCCACTGCTGGCAACTGAAAGAGTTCCATTTGGGAAAAGGCCATGCACTCATGCACTCTATGTACACTGCATCCATCACCATACACTGTCCCTATATACACGCTGTAACTCCATATTCCTTCATATAGTGACCTCTATATACATTGCACCCCCTCCCCATCTACTGATCCTGCCAAATACCGCATACTCTGCACCCCCTCCTGCTTATACTATGCTACAATCCTAGGTTACTTGTCAGCCTGGGACTTGGCAACAAGTAGCAGCAGTATCCAGGAAATAGTCCCGCAATACTCAGAGTGCAGGCACTGAGTACATATGTGGCAACTTACTGGCAGGGTGAGAAGGTGAATAAGTACAGCAGGTAGGGGTGAGACCCTGTGTTGGGGAGAGCAGTGTGGTGAATGGGAGGAGGAGGGGTTGGTGTTGGGACTGCAGATGATGCGGGAGAGGAGGAGGCAGATAACCAGCTCAGCTGCTTTATATATATTGCACGATGGTGGAGGTCTGTGGTCCTGTGCCAGCTGCTGGTAGCTACTGGTTTCCTCTACCCCCAGACTGTCTGGGAGCTGTGTGAGGACTGGCAAGCTAACATGTGCCAGTACTGGTGTATATAGTGCAGCATTGCTATCTATAGCCTGCCCATTACAGATATACAGCATTAATATACTGTATACTGGATAAAAGGCTACCGCTAGACACACACAGACCTTCTCAGCATGATAGAGCCTCAGCTCCCAGCAGCAGGACATCCAGAATCAGTAGCAACTGCCCCCCATAATCTGGCTCTGGTGTCTATCATTTTGATGGGCTTTTAACTAGTTTATTATATATATAAAAAGTTTGTTATAAAAACAAAAATGAAAAAAATGTTCAAATACAGTAGAGGACATGTGCATACACTGGCAAGAGAGGGGGAACACAGAAACTGCACATGGGCCTCCTCTTTTTAGCTATCTTTGACTTAGTGATGTGCACCAGAAATTTTTCGGGTTTTGTGTTTTGGTTTTGGATTCGGTTCCGCGGCCGTGTTTTGGATTCGGACGCGTTTTGGCAAAACCTCCCTGAAATTTTTTTGTCGGATTCGGGTGTGTTTTGGATTCGGGTGTTTTTTTACAAAAAACCCTCAAAAACAGCTTAAATCGTAGAATTTGGGGGTCATTTTGATCCCATAGTATTATTAACATCAATAACCATAGTTTCCACTCATTTTCAGTCTATTCTGAACACCTCACACCTCACAATATTATTTTTAGTCCTAAAATTTGCACCAAGGTCGCTGGATGACTAAGCTAAGCGACCCAAGTGGCCGACACAAACACCTGGCCCATCTAGGAGTGGCACTGCAGTGTCAGACAGGATGGCACTTCAAAAAAATAGTCCCCAAACAGCACATGATGCAAAGAAAAAAAGAGGCGCAATGAGGTAGCTGTGTTACTAAGCTAAGTGACACAAGTGGCGGACACAAACACCTGGCCCATCTAGGAGTGGCACTGCAGTGTCAGACAGGATGGCACTTCAAAAAAATAGTCCCCAAACAGCACATGATGCAAAGAAAAAAAGAGGCACAATGAGGTAGCTGTGTGACTAAGCTAAGCGACCCAAGTGGCCGACACAAACACCTGGCCCATCTAGGAGTGGCACTGCAGTGTCAGACAGGATGGCACTTCAAAAAAATAGTCCCCAAACAGCACATGATGCAAAGAAAAAAAGAGGCGCAATGAGGTAGCTGTGTGACTAAGCTAAGCAACACAAGTGGCCGACACAAACACTTGGCCCATCTAGGAGTGGCACTGCAGTGTCAGACAGGATGGCACTTCAAAAAATAGTCCCCAAACAGCACATGATGCAAAGAAAAAAAAAAGCGCAATGAGGTAGCTGTGTGACTAAGCTAAGCGACCCAAGTGGCCGACACAAACACCTGGCCCATCTAGGAGTGGCACTGCAGTGTCAGACAGGATGGCAGATTTAAAAAATAGTCCATAACAGCACATGATGCAAAGAAAAAAAGAGGTGCACCAAGGTCGCTGAATGTCTAAGCTAAGCGACACAAGTGGCCGACACCGAGGTAGGTAGAGCAGTGGCCTACTGTACCGTACTGCTATATTTTATATACTGGTGGTCAGCAAACTGTGCAAAACTGAAATGCACCACAGGTATGGATGGATAGTATACTTGACGACACAGAGGTAGGTAGAGCAGTGGCCTACTGTACTGTACTGCTATATATTATATACTGGTGGTCAGAAAACTGTGCAAAACTGAAATGCACCACAGTTATGGATGGATAGTATACTTGACGACACAGAGGTAGGTAGAGCAGTGGCCTTCTGTACCATACTGCTATATATTATATACTGGTGGTCAGCAAACTGTGCAAAACTGAAATGCACCACAGGTATGGATGGATAGTATACTTGACGACACAGAGGTAGGTAGAGCAGTGGCCTACTGTACCGTACTGCTATACAGTATATACTGGTGGTCAGCAAACTGTGCAAAACTGAAATGCACCACAGGTATGGATGGATAGTGTACTTGACGACACAGAGGTAGGTAGAGCAGTGGACTTTTGTACAGTACTGCTATATATTATATACTGGTGGTCAGCAAACTGTGCAAAACTGAATGCACCACAGGTATGGATGGATAGTATACTTGACGACACAGAGGTAGGTAGAGCAGTGGACTACTGTACCGTACTGCTATATATATATAGTTATACTGGTGGTCAGCAAAATTCTGCACTGTCCTCCTACTATATACTACAATGCAGCACAGATATGGAGCGTTTTTCAGGCAAAGAACGTATAATACTGGTGGTCACTGGTCAGCAAAACTCTGCAATGTCCTCCTACTATATAATACTGCTGGTCCCCAGTCCCCACAATAAAGCAATTAGCACACTGAGCACAGATATTTGCAGCACACTGAGCACAGATATGGAGCGTTTTTCAGGCAGAGAACGTATAATACTGGTGGTCACTGGTCAGCAAAACTCTGCACTGTCCTCCTACTATATATTACTGCTGGTCCCCAGTCCCCACAATAAAGCAATTAGCACACTGAGCACAGATATTTGCAGCACACTGAGCACAGATATGGAGCGTTTTTCAGGCAGAGAACGTAGATATTTGCACTTGCAGCACACTGAGCACAGATATTTGCAGCACACTGAGCACAGATATGGAGCGTTTTTCAGGCAGAGAACATAGATATTTGCACTTGCAGCACACTGAGCACAGATATTTGCAGCACACTGAGCACAGATATTTGCAGCCCATTGAACATAGAAACTGAGAGGACGCCAGCCACGTCCTCTCAAGATCATCTCCAATGCACGAGTGAAAAATGGCGGCGACGCGCGGCTCCTTATATTGAATACGAATCTCGCGAGAATCCGACCGCGGGATGATGACGTTCGGGCGCGCTCGGGTTAACCGAGCAAGGCGGGAGGATCCGAGTTGCTCGGACCCGTGCAAAAAAAAGTTAAGTTCGGGCGGGTTCGGATCCCGAGGATCCGAACCCGCTCATCACTACTTTTAATACACACATAATTCTATTTTAATGAGGTCTCCAGCTAAAATATGTGAGTATATAGTCCTGTAAAAAGCTGGAAGATACATACAGTAGTAAGTGACTTACATTATATTTTTACATTACTCATGATTAAAATGGAGTAATTAATCCCCAAATTTACAGTAACTCATTTTTATTTTTATGACAAAAACTTCAAATTAATATATCCATTTCATGCATACAATATTAATTAGCTTATATGACTGATTTGTCAATACTTTCATGTACAGTATCTGCTAGTGGCTTCTGGCCATCTATAATATTTTATTCCATTTGCACGTATTTACCATGTTGTTTAATAATTGATCTAAGATTTACATTTGTGCATATAAAAATGTATTATACCAGTTCAAATATTCTTACTGTACTGCAAGTCCTTTTTTTAAAGCTTGAAACTAAACTGCTATGCTAGTCATTGTGCTATCTACAGCAGTGGTGTATCTATAATGGGCGCACTGTGTGCAGTGCACATGGGCTCCTGGGTCCAGAGGGGGCCCACACAGCACACCAGTGGCGTAACTAGCTGTGTGCCGATGGTGCCTTGCCCACAATGCAACTGCACTGAAGGTGCACCATCTGGCAGCACAATTCCCCTGCACGGCCGTTACCCTCAGTCAGGCGCTAGTGCACCACTTGTGCAATGGAGTGGGAGCACTGGCGTATCCGGCAGCACACATCTTCTTCCTTTCCCCTTCCATGAGTCTCACCGCCACCGTCCCTGAGTCTCGCTGCCTCTGTACGGGAGTGGGAGCTGTGGCGCAGGCGCTATGTGACAGCACTCATCTCCCCACATTGCCATCTGTGTCCTGCAACCTCTGCAAAGGACAGTGGCTCATTGCCGCACCTCCAGCTGCTGGACCTGAAGTATCTCAGTGACTCTGCATCTTCTGTATGCCAGATCGTGTTCCCACCAGGTGATATCACACACACACACTTGATGTAATGTGTAAAAAAAAAGGGGGGGACTCTGCCTGCTTAATATGTAAATAGGGGGACTCTTACTGTAATTTGTAAAAAAGGGGGACTCTGCTGATGTAATGTGTAAAAAAATTGTGTACTCTGCTGCCTAATGTGTAAAAATGGGACTTTGCTTGCTTAATGTGTAAAAAGGTGGACTCTGCTACCGTAATGTGTAAAAAAGAGGGACTCTGCTGCCGTAATGTGTAAATAGGGGACTCTGTTTCCTTAATGTGTAAAAAGGGAGACTCTGCTGCCGTAATGTGTAAAAAAGGGGGACTCTGCTGCCATACTATGTAAAAGGGACCTCTGCCTAACGTAATGTGTGAAAGGGAGCTCTGTGGCTACGCCCCATCCCTATGAAGCCACGCCCCTATATTTTTGGCACATGTATATAAGGGTGTAGTATGGAAGGTAGATAGTAACTAGGTTGACCACTATTGGTCGATAGTTACTAGGACGACAAGGTCTTTAGGTCGACAGGTCAAAAGGTCAACATGAGTTTTTTATGGGGGGGTTTTGGTGTAGTTTTCTTCATAGAGTGACCGGGAACCCCAATTAGTGCACCATGTCCCCTCGCATGGCTCGCTTCACTCACCATGCTTTGGGAAAGGTGCCTCGCTCCGCTACCGCATTGCTCGGCACAGATTACCATTCCAATCGTAGTCCACGTGGATCGTTAAGTATGAAAAGGTTAAAAAAAAGAAAAATATCATGAAAAACTCATGTCAACCTTTTGACCTGTCGACCTAGAGACCCTGTTGACCTAGTTACTGTCGACCAATAGTGGTTGACCCACTTAGTGTCGACCTAGAGACCGAATCCCATATATAAGGGGAGGCCGTAGATGCTGTTTCTTGCACATAGCGCTAAAATGTCTAGTTACGGCACTGCCGCACACACTGCTCCCATTTCTTCTATATACTTACCTTTGTGGTGTTCAGGTGTGGGTCCCCTCCTCTCCCGAGTCCCATAGCCGGCAGCCGCAGCAGCGATGTTAGTGCTCTGTTTGAGCACTAGAGACTCTGGCACGGTGCCAGAGTCTACAGCGCATGCGCAGGTCTCCGAAAAAATGGCCATTGCACTATTTTTTCGGAGTCTTATGCATGCGCTGTAAACTCTGGCACTGTGCTGCTGCTGCTGGCTACAGGATGGGAGAGGAGGGGGCCCACACCCAGAGACTGCACACAGGTCCCCTCCTCTCTAGATATGCCTCTGATCTACAGCCTTTGTTGGATGAAGATATTAATCTTTACTAAAATCCTGGAATACACAAATGGCCAATCCTGATAATCCAAGATTTATCCTGAGCTGGCAGTTCTCCAACACCAGTGAATAAGCCCTGTATATTTTTTTTATCTTAGCAGCTTGGAACAGTAGGGCAGGAGGTAAGGACCATGGGGGTCATTTCGAGTTGATCGCTTGCTAGCAGTTTTTATCAGCCATGCAAACGCTACGCCGCCACCCACTGGGAGTGTATTTTAGATTAGCAGAAGTGTGAACGTTTTTATCGCAGAGCGCCTGCAAAAAATTTTGTGTGGTATCAGAGTAGCTCAAAACCTACTCAGTGCTTGCAATCACTTCAGACTATTCAGTTCCGTATTTGACATCACACAGCCGCCCAGCATTCGTCCAGCCACACCTGCGTTTTCCATGGCATGCCTGCATTTTTCCGAACACTCACCCAGAAATGCCCATTTCATGTCAATCACTCTGCGGCAACCAGTGCGACTGAAATGCATCGCTAGACCCTGTGCAAAACTGCATCGTTCGTTGTGCCCGTACGTCGCGCGTGCGCATTGCGCCACATACGCATGCGCAGAACTGCTGTTTTTAAGCATGATCGCTGTGCTGCGAACAAATGCAGCTAGCGATCCACTCGGAATGACCACCCATATATTAAAACCTCACTACAGTAGTTTTAGGTAATAGGTTTACATCAGAGCCGTAACTATGCCAGAAAGAAAATTGGTGCCCCTTCCCATATTTAAAATAGGGACAGTGCATGCCTAAGGCTAACAGCAAATATATAGGGGCGTGGCTTCATGGTGAAGGGGCGTAGTCACAAAATAATACCAATTCATATAATGCTGCACAGTAGTCTTTATTATTCAAATTATGTTACACAGTAGTACTACTTATACACATTACACCAGGTAGAGACCCTTATATACATTACTCCAGGCAGAGCCACTTTTACACTTTATGCCAGGTAGGGCCCCCTTTTAAACATTATACATGGTAGAGCCCCTGTAACACATTATTTGAGGTAAAGCACCCTTTTACACATTACACCAGGTAGAGACCCTTTTTACACATTACGCCAGGAAGGGCACCTTTTTATCCCTTTTATACGTTAGCCAGGTAGGTCCCACTTTTATACATTGTGCCAGGTAGACCATTTTTACATATTACGCTAGGTAATACACGTTATGCAGGCAGAATTCCTTATACACATTACACCAAGAAATGTTTAGCTCCTATTACACGTGTGCATTTGTATGGGTGGTGTGTGTGAATGTGTATGTGTGTGTTATCTTATACTGATGTTTGGCTCTGGAGCCGCAGCTTCTACCAGTTCACTCCTCTTGCACAAACGCTGACTACACAGAAGCTGGGAGAGGCAAAGCGTAATGAAATACGGGCTAGCTGCAGCACTGCTCAGCTACCTATGTGAGAAGATGCACTACCATGCAATGGTCAGATGATCAATAGTGCAGTGGTGATGCTATGCCCGCAGTGCATATGCACTGCATATGTGCTGTGTGCCATGCACCACTGGCACAGGGTTATTTACAGCCATGGTTTACCTATTCCACCCATAATATTTTTATTGGTTCTTGAAAAGTTGATTTTTTCCCTTTTGATATTTACCCTAGTCTTTGAATCTTTGGCCTCACATGTTTGCAGTAATTCAGATATCTCAGATATCTCATACTTTATATAGATGTAGCTCATCATGGTTACAGCTGCGCTAAATGTGCACACCCAACAATGCTAGGTGCATTTGTTGCTCCCATTAATGTGAATGAGGAGTGTGTGCGCTATTGTGCCTAATAAGGCACGATCGCTACAAGATGTAGTCATGATGAGCGTGGTTACATCTGAAGCTAGCCCTCACAAACATAAACTACAATTTTATGTATATGATATATTTTTAACCCTTATCAAACACCAAATTTAAAAACCCAATATCCTCTACAAACTGTTGACTTTTTTTGTTACCTATTAAACTACAAAATGTGGATTACTATTGCAAATCTGAAGGACTCAATTTAGAACTAAAAATACAGAGAATAACTAAAATTTCTAATGGCTGTTAGGTTCCTGGTGCTCAGAACAAGGAAGATGTTGCGTAGTGAGTCCTGAGCACCAGAACGTGACGCTGAAATAAGGTGTAGTGTGGAAATAGCCCCTAGCACCCTACCTCCATTGTTTCACCCGTGTGGTCAGTTCACGCCTGAGTGACTATGGTTTCTTGGGCCCACGACAGCCGCGATTAAAGGTTGGATTAGGTCTGCCCAACTCCGATGCCCCCAGGTCTTAGATTGAGACAAGGCGTGAACCGAGACAGGATAATAACAAGGGGACCTCTAACTAAAGCAAACAGAAGGCTAGGGGCTACTAACAACCCTAAAACTAAATATATGTGCGGCACGCCACCAAAGGAAAAGAACAACCAAGGAAATGCTGTCCACTCGCCGACACAATACTGTTGTGTACCGGCGGTGACAGCATAAGCAGAACCCTCTGCAAAACACCAGTAACCAAATATAACCAAAGAATACTGCGGCCTAGGCCGACGGACGCGACAAAGCCGCTACTCACGGAACCGGTACAAATACTGGCAACCGGACAGGAACCCCCAATGCAGCCGACACAGACTCTCAGAACCGAAGGACAGGCAAAATCCCAAACGACAGACCGGTGGACACCAAGAAGCCAGACACTCGCCCAGGCACAGACAAAGCCACAGGACTCCTGGACAGGAACGCTTCACGGCAGGACACAGGATCAGACACTGGAACCGACACTCAGGAACCGACACTCAGGAACCGACACTGGAAGCAGCTAGACAGATACTTGTAGACAGGAGCTCAGGAACTGGCAGAGACTAGCTCAGAACGCAAGAACTCTGGAAGTCTAGAAACCTGGAAATATCACCAGCATCTGTGAATTGCACTGAGCCAGCATATAACAGAGAGTCTTAATTGATTATGTCGTGCAGCTGCCCTGCTGCACAACTGAGAGGTGCAATCAACAGACAGGTGAGGCTGAACACGTGGGAACAAGCTGCAATCATACAGACTCACCACTGGCAGCAAACAAGAATCAACTTAAACCAGAGCAATGGGAAATCCTGGCCTGCAAGACTACTTATAAACATAAAATAGGAATGAACCACTACCTGTGGTTCATAACAGTACCCTCTCTTTAAGGGTGGGCTCCGAACACTCCATGACACCCACGGGGAACAGAAACAGAAGTATAACATAAAATACATAACCAAAAATGCAAAACAGGAATGAGCCACAGCCGTGGCTCATAACATTACCCCCCTTCCTTGAGGAGGGGTCAAAGGACCCCAAAATTCAGGTTATCCAAAACAAGGTATACATTAATAAACCTGACACTGGAATAAACAAACAAAGATAAGAAACAGAAACAAGCTGTGGCAACAGCTTGTAACAGTGCCCCCCTCTTGACGGTGGCCACTGGACACAAGACAAGGGGAAAAAAAATATATATATTTTTTTTTTATATCTCAAGGCAAGAGTCAATAATTATTTCTTTTTCTTCTTCTTCTTATTTTTACAAAGTTCTTGAGGTCTGACCAAGGTAATTCCCCAAACATTGTCTGAACTGATGGTACCTCCCAGCAAGGCTGGGTTAAAATCAGAGATTGGTTTCTTAAACTTGGGAGCTGAACTTTCAGGCAAAGTACTCCTATTAGAAGACAGAAAAGCACATCCTGCAGTCAAAACAACGGGCTGAGACTCTTGTGCCGAGTTTACAGTATTTGGTGGACTCTCTGCAGACAAGACGGGTGACTTAGAGGAACCTGAACCAATTTCTTTGGAACCATATCTTTTAATAACTGCATCACTGAATGCCGGGGGATCCTGAAGAATGGGATCTTCAGCTTTCATTAGGCTGGTCGCCCACTCAAAAGGCTCTCCTCTAAAGGAATATATCAGATAGAGCACAAGGTTCTCTGAAGTGATGCCCAGAAATGGTCTAGACAACAAAATGGCAAAATGGTGTAATAGTGTTTGTAAAGCGCCAGAAATTGGACTAAGTCCCCATCAAAGATTATAGATGTTGAGATATCAACAGAGTCAGGATCTGCTTCCTTCCCATCTGACTGACTAGAGTGCTTTGCTAGGACCTGGTCACTATTGACCTTACTCGAGGCTGAGACTTTCTGAACCCCACCTGGGGCAGTAACTTTCTGAACCCCACCTGGGGCAGTGGCCCTCGGAACCCCACCTGGGGCAGTGGCCCTCAGAACCCCACCCGGGGCAGTGACTTTCTGAACCCCACCCGGGGCAGTGACTTTCTGAACCCCACCCGGGGCAGTGACTTTCTGAACCCCACCCGGGGCAGTGGCCTTCGGGAACCCCGCTGGGGCAGTGGCCTTCGGGAACCCTGCTGGGGCAGTGGCCTTCGGGAACCCCGCTGGGGCAGTGGCCTTCGGGAACCCCGCTGGGGTCAGCACCTCGGATTATTTTACTGGGACCGGGCCGTCAGCCTCCCTCTCCGAGTTGATAATTATCAAAACTTCTCCCGGGACAATGACTTCCGGGACTTTTGCTGAAGCTATAACCTTCAGAACCTCCACTAACACTATGCCTCTTGAGTTCTTTCCTGGGGAAGCGACTTCTAGACCCTTCTTTGGGGCTTTGTCTCTCGAGACCCTACTTGGGGATATTACTTCAAAGATCCCTTCTGGGGTTTTGCTTCTCGAGTTCCCTTCTAGAACTATGGTTTTAGACACCTTCTCTGGAGTTGCGCTTTTCAAGTCTCTACCTGGGGTAACAGCTTCTGAGACCCCTTCTGGTATTGACACCTGAGCTATAATATTCGATGTCCCTCTATAACCTAGAGCATCGGGTACCGCTCCAGGACTCTGGGCATCGGGCACCGCTCCAGGACTCTGGGCATCGGGCACCGCTCCAGGACTCTGGGCATCGGGCACCGCTCCAGGACTCTGGGCATCGGGCACCGCTCCAGGACCCCGGGCATCGGGCACCGCTCCAGGACCCCGGGCAACGGGCACCGCTCAAGGACCCCGGGCATCGGGCACCGCTCCAGGACCCCGGGCATTGGGCACCGCTCCAGGACCCCGGGCATCGGGCACCGCTCCAGGACCCCGGGCATCGGGCACCGCTCCAGGGGTTTGCTACTCTGCTTCAACAGGAAAATCAAGAGAGGAGAGAAACATTCTCCTTTGGTTCCTGAATCTATAATGGGGCTCCCTAGCCCAAGGACCCCAATTATAGGACTGAGTGCTTTTTAGTGTGGTTTGTTTGACAAGTACCTCTGCCACAATAGAGACAGGAGTAGGTCTTGTATCCTGACTCAACTTGGCCAGAGGGCAAGACTTGTCGCCACACTTTGGCTTGCGCAACTCACAGGTCTGCAGATAGTGGCCTAAACCCCCACAATATAGGCATAAATCTAAGTTTCTGCGACACAGACGCTCCTCTTCTGAGAGCCTGGGCCGCAGAAAACTTTCAAACTTTTTCTCTCTAATTGAACATGAGGATTCACTTGTCACCATATTGTGAACAAGAGTCTCTTTAGAGAATGAACTCTCAACTACTTCTGGCAAAATAAGCAAAATTTTGGTCAGAAGGTTTTGCAGTTGCTTTAAGGATTGCTGCAAAACTTCCAGCCGCTCAGGTTTCAAAGCACTGAAAGCAGAGTTCAGGGCAGAGAGAGATGCTTGCAGGGCTTGCATAGTAGGATTTCAAACTAGACAATACAAGACTAGACACGATTCTAAGACAAGATTCTAGACAGGATTCTTAGACAAGATTCTAGACAAGACAAGACTGGACTGGATTTTTAAACTCCGGACTGGATTCTGCACACTGAATTCTAGACAGGAATGGATTCTAAACACCGGACTGGATTCTGCACACTGAGTTCTAGACAGGACTGGATTCTTGACAGGACTGGATTCTGCACACTGAGTTCTAGACAGGACTGGATTCTAAACACCGGACTGGATTCTGCACACTGAGTTCTAGACAGGACTGGATTCTTGACAGGACTCTGGACTGGGCCAAAAAAGAAAAAGCTTTATTTCTTTTTTGTAGTATGGCTGGTGATAATGTTAGGTTCCTGGTGCTCAGAACAAGGAAGATGTTGCGTAGTGAGTCCTGAGCACCAGAACGTGACGCTGAAATAAGGTGTGGTGTGGAAATAGCCCCTAGCACCCTACCTCCATTGTTTCACCCGTGTGGTCAGTTCACGCCTGAGTGACTATGGTTTCTTGGGCCCACGGCAGCCGCGTTTGAAGGGCGGATTAGGTCTGCCCAACTCCGATGCCCCCAGGTCTTAGATTGAGACAAGGCGTGAACCGAGACAGGATAATAACAAGGGGACCTCTAACTAAAGCAAACAGAAGGCTAGGGGCTACTAACAACCCTAAAACTAAATATATGTGCGGCACGCCACCAAAGGAAAAGAACAACCAAAGAAATGCTGTCCACTCGCCGACACAATACTGTTGTGTACCGGCGGTGACAGCATAAGCAGAACCCTCTGCAAAACACCAGTAACCAAATATAACCAAAGAATACTGCGGCCTAGGCCGACGGACGCAGCAAAGCCGCTACTCACGGAACCGGTACAAATACTGGCAACCGGACAGGAACCCCCAATGCAGCCGACACAGACTCTCAGAACCGAATGACAGGCAAAATCCCAAACGACAGACCGGTGGACACCAAGAAGCCAGACACTCGCCCAGGCACAGACAAAGCCACAGGACTCCTGGACAGGAACGCTTCATGGCAGGACACAGGATCAGACACAGGAACCGACACTCAGGAACCGACACTCAGGAACCGACACTGGAAGCAGCTAGACAGATACTGCTAGACAGGAGCTCAGGAACTGGCAGAGACTAGCTCAGAACTCAAGAACTCTGGAACTCAGGAAATCTGGAAATATCACCAGCGTCTGTGAATTGCACTGAGCCAGCATATAACAGAGAGTCTTAATTAATTATGTCGTGCAGCTGCCCTGCTGCACAACTGAGAGGTGCAATCAACAGACAGGTGAGGCTGAACACATGGGAACAAGCTGCAATCACACAGACTCACCACTGGCAGCAAAAAAGAATCTACTTAAACCAGAGCAACGGGAAATCCTGGCCTGCAAGACTACTTATAAACATAAAATAGGAATGAACCACTACCTGTGGTTCATAACAATGGCAGCCACAAAGGTTAAAGTACAGGTTGAGTCTCCCATATCCAAAATGTTTGCTACAAGACATTTTTTTATATCTGATTGTTCTGTATTTTGGAATATTTGCATACAATAATGAGATATCTTGGGGATGGGACCAATGTATAAACATGGTATGCATTTATGTTTCATATAGACTTTATACACAGAGCCTGACGGTAATTATATACAATATTATTTTAATAATGTTGTGCATTTAACAAAGTTTGTGTACACTGAACTATCAGAGAGCAAAGGGGATGTTGATGTTGATTATCTCAGCTGCACTCAGACAGTTCTGTATTTTGGAAAATTTTGACATAGGATACTCAACCTGTATTTGTGCATATATGTTACCAAACAAATGTTTTAAATACCTAAACTCACATCAGTGCTCAAATCTTTACATTTTCTGTTGTTCTCACACTAATGCAAGTGATGCCCAATCTGTGTGTGCTACCTTATTCTTTGTCACACTGGATACTGATTTTGGAGCTTTTTGATAGGGTGGCATGAAGTTACTATTTTCAGCTTCATAATTCTGATTGTTCTGGGTGGTCTGAATCCTATAAAAAAGCAATCAGGTAATAAGAACTTTTCTAATATCTTTCCCATAATAAAGGATAGCCTTATCCCTGTAGATAAGCCTCCTAATGCCTCTGGTAAACTCTTCTTATGCCTCTGGTAAACTCTTCCTCTATCATCCATCTTGAGGATGCTCCATTACATCTGGGTTATGTGTATGTCCTTTGGAGTCTGACACTAAAACCATTAAAAATCTGTATCCTTCCCCTGTATAATGCCTTCCACTTCCAGCAGCCCTTCAGTCTTGTTTTAGTGCCTTGGAGCAAGCCCCAATTTCTAAAGCTTTGCTTTTAATTAGTTTTATTTGGATTATTTTCCTTTTCATTTGGGTGCCTAGCCCCTGTTTATAGGTGACAAGCACTAACAGAGTGGGGACCGTTAGCACTAGAGGATTGCTGGAGCCTGAGACCCCACTCTCCTGGCCTCTGCAGTGTCAAAAACCATGAGCTATACCTGGCATGCCCACTTACTGTTAAACCGCAGCTGGATCTCCTTTTCTCTGTGTGACTATCACACAAATCCATCCCAGAGTCGGTGAGTGCTTAGCAGGTAACAGGACACATGAGGCATGTTATAGACTCTGTCCCAACACGATTTGATGGGCACTGATCATTGCCTTGAGTTATGCAACATCGATCCAATATCAAATCAATATCGATGATAGCTCAGAATTATTCAACATCAAACTTCTCCAAGTGCTTCCTGGTGCTGTGTGCTATCAGCAATCTCCAGTACATCAGCGGATATCTCTGTGTTCTCCAGTGTAGATTACCATCGAATATCTCTACATGTTCTCCAGTGCCGATTACCATTGGCTATCTCTACGTATTCTCGAGTGCTGATTACCATTGGATATCTCTACATGTTCTCCAGTGCCGATTTCCATCGGATATCTGTACGTGTTCTCCAGTTGCTATTGATTGCTTTTTCAAGTACTGAGTACCATTGGTTACCTTTGATTGCTTCTTCAAGTGTTTCCTAGTTCTTCAGTGTCTCAAGTGCCGAGTGCCATCCTTCAACATTGATTGCTTATTCAAGTATCTTCTAGTTCCCCAGTGTTTTAAGTACTGAGTGCCATTGGTCACCATCAATTGCTTCTTCAAGTACCATGTGCCATTGGTCACCATTGGTGGCTTCTTTAAGTATCTTCTAGTTCTCCAGTGTCTCAAGTACTGAGTGTCATTGGTCACCATCGATTACTTCTTCAAGTACCATGTGCCATCAGTCACCATCGGTGGCTTCTTTAAGTATCTTCTAGTTCTCCAGTATCTCAAGTACTGAGTGCAATTGCTCACCATCGATTAGCTAAATACAGAAGAGTAGTGATTCACGATGGCACTACCTATTAAAACCAGATGTGATTAAAATAATAGCAAAGTGCTTACATTTGAATTATTTCTTCTATTAACCCATTCAGGTTCTTAGTAATCCACTTTGACAATTCTCTAAAACTTAGAGAAAAAGAATATATGGTGCAATATTGTTTTTATACAATGTTAAAATTACAAGCACTTATTGCACTCACATTTATGGAAATAAAGACAGTATGTAACACCTAATGGTGTTATTCCACTGGATAATTCTTCACTCCACAAAATGTTTATTCCTGTGTGTGTATATTTCACTCTAAAACTCAAATAGAGAGAGGCACGCTGGCTGTACTTTTCACAAATATTTCTTTAAAAAATACACTCACATTTAAAAGATAAAAAATCAGCACATAGGGGGTAATTCCAAGTTGATCGCAGCAGGATTTTTGTTAGCAATTGGGCAAAACCATGTGCACTGCAGGGGAGGCATATATAACATGTGCAAACAGAGTTAGATTTGGGTGTGGTAAGTTCAATCTGCAATGTAAATTGCAGTGTAAAAATAAAGCAGCCAGTATTTACCTTCACAGAAATAAAATAACCCACCCAAATCTAACTCTTTCTGCACATTATATCTGCCTCCCCTGCAGTGCACATGGTTTTGCCCAATTGCTATCAAAAATCCTGCTGCGATCAACTTGGAATTACCCCCATAGCACGAATCTTAAGTACACCCAGATCAAAACAATGGAGAGCCTCTTCAAATCCGGATGCTGTTTGGCTGGTGACAGGTAACCCTCTGTGATATGTCCAGTGAGGTAATGCACTTATGCGTAACACATTTTGGACCTCTTGTCCTTCATCAGACAAGTGCATAAGTGCATCATCTCTCTGGACACATATTTATCCCCCCTAAATTACAATCAAATACAACATAATTCCAGGATTAGAAGCCACTGTGGTGATTCTCGCTTTGTACTGGAACCGCTTCACCGGATGTGACATAATGCGCTTCTCCATCCTGGAAGTCCATCTCAATAGACAAAGTGGAATGCAAGTGAGAAGGACTTCTCCGGGAAGGGGAAGTGCATGAATCACCACAGCAGTTTCTAATCCTGTAATTATGTTTTGTGTGTTTGTAATTAAGAAGGGTATAAATATTTCTCCAGAGAGATGATGCACTTATGCATCTGATAAAGGACAAGAGGTCAGAAATGCACTACGCCAAAGTACATCACCTCACTGGATGTATAACCGAGGGTTACCTGGCACCAGCCAAACAGCATCCGGAGCCGAAGAGACTATCAATTATTTTGATCTGGGTGGAATTAAGATGTGGATCCCTTTTGTGATGTTCCTATAGTGAGATTACACCATTTGGTGCTATATGCTGATATTTTTATACAGGCAATTTTAAATTGAGTGTATTTTTTAAATAAATATTTGTTGCAAGTACAGCCAGTATTGCACTATGTGTCTCTCTCTATTTGAGTTTTAGAGTGAAAGATACACACACAGGAATCAACATTTTGTGCAGTGAAGAATTATCCAGTGAATTACACCATTTCCAGAAATGTGAGTGCAATGATGGCTTGTAATTTTAACATTGTATAAAAAAAATATTGCATCATATATTCTTAATCTCTAAAATTTAGAGAATTGTCAAAGTGGATTACTAAAAACCCGAGTGGGTTAATAGAGGAATTCATTCAAGTGTAAGCACTTTGCTATTATTCTAATCACATCTGGTTTTAATAGGAAGCGCCATTGTGAATCACTAATTTTGTGTATTTAGCTATATGTTGTGGAGGTTTTGGTGAAGGCTCCCTTTGTGATTTCACAGGCTGTAACCTATTGTGTACTTCTTCTGATCAAATATTTGGTATTGGTCACCATCGATTGCGTATTCAAGTACTGCGTGCCACCGGTTAACATTGATTGCTTCTTCAAGTATCTTCTAGTTCTTAAGTGTCTCAAGTACAGAGTGCCATCAGTAACCATCAACTGCTTCTTGAAATATTTTCTAGTTCTCAAGTGTTTCAAATACCATGTTCTTTTGGTTACTATTGATTGCTTCTTTAATTAACTTCCAGTTCTCCAGTGCTTTATGTATTATCAATTATTCTATTAGTGATGAGCGGGTTCGGTTCCTCGGAATCCGAACCCGCCCGAACTTAACCCTTTTTTGCACGGGTCCGAGCAGACTCGGATCCTCCCGCCTTGCTCGGTTAACCCGAGCGCGCCTGAACGTCATCATCCCGCTGTCTGATTCTCGCGAGACTCGGATTCTATATAAGGAGCCGCGCGTCGCCGCCATTTTCACACGTGCATTGAGATTGATAGGTAGAAGACGTGGCTGGCGTCCTCTCCGTTATAGTAGAACTATAGTAGAACTTAGTTATAAATTGGGGGGAGGATTGGGGACGGGGAGCAGCTGTTAGGGAGTGCAGGGTTTTGAGTTTAATTAATCCGTTGTTTCTCTGCCTGAAAAAAAACGCTCCACCATATCTGTGCTCACTCAGTGTGCTGCACTGCTGCATGATATATCTGTGCTGAGTGCACTGCTCACACTGCCTAATTGTGGGGACTGGGGAGCAGTTATAGCAGGAGTACAGTGCACAGTTTTGCTGACAGTGACCACCAGTCCAGTATACGTTTGTCTGCCTGAAAAACACTGGTGTTTTTTTTTTTCTTTCTTCATGCTAGTTTGTTTAGCAGTCTGCTGACACTAGTGTCCACCAGGTCCGTTATACAGTATATTATATATATAATTAAGCACTAAGCAGCAGTACGGTAGGCCACGGCTGTACCTACCTCTGTGTCGACTCGTCACTCGTCGTCCATAAGTATAAGTAATACTATCCATCCATCTACATTGTATACCTGTGGTGTTTTTTTTCTTTCTTCATACTAGTTTAGCAGTCTGCTGACACTGTCCACCAGGTCCGTTATATACAGTATATTATATTTATATATAAGCACTAAGCAGCAGTACGGTAGGCCACGGCTGTACCTACCTCTGTGTCGACTCGTCACTCGTCGTCCATAAGTATAAGTAATACTATCCATCCATCTACATTGTATACCTGTGGTGTTTTTTTTTCTTTCTTCATACTAGTTTAGCAGTCTGCTGACACCGTCCACCAGGTCCCTTATACAGTATATTATATTTATATATAAGCACTAAGCAGCAGTACGGTAGGCCACGGCTGTACCTACCTCTGTGTCGACTCGTCACTCGTCGTCCATAAGTATAAGTAATACTATCCATCCATCTACATTGTATACCTGTGGTGTTTTTTTTTCTTTCTTCAAACTAGTTTAGCTGTCTGCTGACACTGTCCACCAGGTCCGTTATACAGTATATTATATTTATATATAAGCACTAAGCAGCAGTACGGTAGGCCACGGCTGTACCTACCTCTGTGTCGACTCGTCACTCGTCGTCCATAAGTATAAGTAATACTATCCATCCATCTACATTATACCTGTGGTGTTTTTTTTTCTTTCTTCATACTAGTTTAGCAGTCTGCTGACACTGTCCACCAGGTCCGTTATACAGTATATTATATTTATATATAAGCACTAAGCAGCAGTACGGTAGGCCACGGCTGTACCTACCTCTGTGTCGACTCGTCACTCGTCGTCCATAAGTATAAGTAATACTATCCATCCATCTACATTGTATACCTGTGGTGGCTTTTACTTGTGCGCAAAATATGGAGAACAAAAATGTGGAGGTTAAAAAAATAGGGAAAGATCAAGATCCACTTCCACCTCGTGCTGAAGCTGCTGCCACTAGTCATGGCCGAGACGATGAAATGCCATCAACGTCGTCTGCCAAAGCCGATGCCCAATGTCATAGTACAGAGCATGTAAAATCCAAAACACAAAAGATCAGTAAAAAATGACCCAAAAATCCAAATTAAAAGCGTCTGAGGAGAAGCGTAAACTTGCCAATATGCCATTTACGACACGGAGTGGCAAGGAACGGCTGAGGCCCTGGCCTATGTTTATGGCTAGTGGTTCAGCTTCACATGAGGATGGAAGCACTCATCCTCTCGCTAGAAAAAAGAAAAGACTTGCGGCAAAAGCACAGCAAAGAACTGTGCGTTCTTCGAAATCACAAATCCCAAAGGAGAGTCCAATTGTGTCGGTTGCGATGCCTGACCTTCCCAACACTGGACGGGAAGAGCTTGCGCCTTCCACCATTTGCACGCCCCCTGCAAGTGTTGAAAGGAGCACCCGCAGTCCAGTTCCTGATAGTGAAATTGAAGATGTCAGTGTTGAAGTACACCAGGATGAGGATATGGGTGTTGCTGGTGCTGGGGAGGAAATTGACAAGGAGGATTCTGATGGTGAGGTGGTTTGTTTAAGTCAGGCACCCGGGGAGACACCTGTTGTCCGTGGGAGGAATATGGCCATTGACATGCCTGGTGAAAATACCAAAAAAATCAGCTCTTCAGTGTGGAAGTATTTCAACAGAAATGCGGACAACAGGTGTCAAGCCGTGTGTTGCCTTTGTCAAGCTGTAATAAGTAGGGGTAAGGACGTTAACCACCTCGGAACATCCTCCCTTATACGTCACCTGCAGCGCATTAATAATAAGTCAGTGACAAGTTCAAAAACTTTGGGCGACAGCGGAAGCAGTCCACTGACCAGTAAATCCCTTCCTCTTGTAACCAAGCTCGCGCAAACCACACCACCAACTCCCTCAGTGTCAATTTCCTCCTTACCCAGGAAAGCCAATAGTCCTGCAGGCCATGTCACTGGCAAGTCTGATGAGTCCTCTCCTGTCTGGGATTCCTCCGATGCATCCTTGAGTGTAATGCCTACTGCTGCTGGCGCTGCTGTTGTTGCTGCTTGGAGTCGATCGTCATCCCAGAGGGGAAGTCGGAAGACCACTTGTACTACTTCCAGTAAGCAATTGACTGTCCAACAGTTATTTGCGAGGAAGATGAAATATCACAGCAGTCATCCTGCTGCAAAGCGGATAACTGAGGCCTTGACAACTATGTTGGTGTTAGACGTGCGTCCGGTATCCGCCGTTAGTTCACAGGGAACTAGACAATTTATTGAGGCAGTGTGCCCCCGTTACCAAATACCATCTAGGTTCCACTTCTCTAGGCAGGCGATACCGAGAATGTACACGGACGTCAGAAAAAGACTCACCAGTGTCCTAAAAAATACAGTTGTACCCAATGTCCACTTAACCACGGACATGTGGACAAGTGGAGCAGGACTACATGACTGACAGCCCACTGGGTAGATGTATTGCCTCCCGCTGCAAGAACAGCAGCGGCGGCACCAGTAGCAGGATCTCGCAAATGCCAACTCATTCCTAGGCAGGCTACGCTTTGTATCACCGCTTTCCAGAATACGCACACAGCTGAAAACCTCTTACGGCAACTGAGGAAGATCATCGCAGAATGTCTTACCCCAATTGGACTCTCCTAGGGATTTGTGACATCGGACAACGCCAGCAATATTGTGCGCGCATTACATCTGGGCAAATTCCAGCACGTCCCATGTTTTGCACATACCTTGAATTTGGTGGTGCAGAATTATTTAAAAAACGACAGAGGCGTGCAAGAGATGCTGTCGGTGGCCAGAAGAATTGCGGGCCACTTTCGGCGTGCAGGCACCGCGTACAGAAGACTGGAGCACCACCAAAAAAACCTGAACCTGCCCTGCCATCATCTGAAGCAAGAGGTGGTAACGAGGTGGAATTCAACCCTCTATATGCTTCAGAGGATGGAGGAGCAGCAAAAGGCCATTCAAGCCTATACATCTGCCCACGATATAGGCAAAGGAGGTGGAATGCACCTGTCTCAAGCGCAGCGGAGAATGATTTCAACGTTGTGCAAGGTTCTGCTGCCCTTTGAACTTGCCACACGTGAAGTCAGTTCAGACACTGCCAGCCTGAGTCAGGTCATTCCCCTCATCAGGCTTTTGCAGAAGAAGCTGGAGACATTGAAGGAGGAGCTAAAACAGAGCGATTCCGCTAGGCATGTGGGACTTGTGGATGGAGCCCTTCATTCGCTTAACCAGGATTCACGTGTGGTCAATCTGTTGAAATCAGAGCACTACATTTTGGCCACCGTGCTCGATCCTAGATTTAAAACCTACGTTGGATCTCTCTTTCCGGCAGACACAAGTCTGCAGGGGTTCAAAGAACTGCTGGTGAGAAAATTGTCAAGTCAAGCGGAACGCGACCTGTCAACATCTCCTTCACATTCTCCCGCAACTGGGGGTGCGAGGAAAAGGCTACGAATTCCGAGCCCACCCGCTGGCGGTGATGCAGGGCAGTCTGGAGCGACTGCTGATGCTGACATCTGGTCCGGACTGAAGGACCTGCCAACGATTACTGACATGTCGTCTACTGTCACTGCATATGATTCTCTCACCATTGAAAGAGTGGTGGAGGATTATATGAGTGACCGCATCCAAGTAGGCACGTCAGACAGTCCGTACGTATACTGGCAGGGAAAAGAGGCAATTTGGAGGCCCTTGCACAAACTGGCTTTATTCTACCTAAGTTGCCCTCCCTCCAGTGTGTACTCCGAAAGAGTGTTTAGTGCCGCCGCTCACCTTGTCAGCAATCGGCGTACGAGGCTACTTCCAGAAAATGTGGAGAAGATGATGTTCATTAAAATGAATTATAATCAATTACTCCTTGGAGACATTCACCAGCAGCAATTGCCTCCAGAAAGTACACGGGGATCTGAGATGGTGGATTCCAGTGGGGACGAATTAATAATCTGTGAGGAGGGGGATGTACACAGTGAAAGGGGTGATGAATCGGACGATGATGATGAGGTGGACATCTTGCCTCTGTAGAGCCAGTTTGTGCAAGGAGAGATTGATTGCTTCTTTTTTGGTGGGGGCCCAAACCAACCAGTCATTTCAGTCACAGTCGTGTGACAGACCCTGTCACTGAAATGATGGGTTGGTTAAAGTGTGCATGTCCTGTTTATACAACATAAGGGTGGGTGGGAGGGCCCAAGGACAATTCCATCTTGCACCTCTTTTTTCTTTTTTTCTTCTTTGCGTCATGTGCTGTTTGGGGAGTATTTTTTGGAAGGGCCATCCTGCGTGACACTGCAGTGCCACTCCTAGATGGGCCAGGTGTTTGTGTCGGCCACTAGGGTCGCTTAGCTTACTCACACAGCTACCTCATTGTGCCTCTTTTTTTTCTTCTTTGCGTCATGTGCTGTTTGGGGAGTAGTTTTTGGAAGGGCCATCCTGCGTGACACTGCAGTGCCACTCCTAGATGGGCCAGGTGTTTGTGTCGGCCACTAGGGTCGCTTAGCTTACTCACACAGCTACCTCATTGCGCCTCTTTTTTTTCTTCTTTGCGTCATGTGCTGTTTGGGGAGTAGTTTTTGGAAGGGCCATCCTGCGTGACACTGCAGTGCCACTCCTAGATGGGCCAGGTGTTTGTGTCGGCCACTAGGGTCGCTTAGCATACTCACACAGCTACCTCATTGCGCCTCTTTTTTTTCTTCTTTGCGTCATGTGCTGTTTGGGGAGTATTTTTTGGAAGGGCCATCCTGCGTGACACTGCAGTGCCACTCCTAGATGGGCCAGGTGTTTGTGTCGGCCACTAGGGTCGCTTAGCTTACTCACACAGCTACCTCATTGTGCCTCTTTTTTTTCTTCTTTGCGTCATGTGCTGTTTGGGGAGTAGTTTTTGGAAGGGCCATCCTGCGTGACACTGCAGTGCCACTCCTAGATGGGCCAGGTGTTTGTGTCGGCCACTAGGGTCGCTTAGCTTACTCACACAGCTACCTCATTGCGCCTCTTTTTTTTCTTCTTTGCGTCATGTGCTGTTTGGGGAGTAGTTTTTGGAAGGGCCATCCTGCGTGACACTGCAGTGCCACTTCTAGATGGGCCAGGTGTTTGTGTCGGCCACTAGGGTCGCTTAGCTTACTCACACAGCTACCTCATTGCGCCTCTTTTTTTTCTTCTTTGCGTCATGTGCTGTTTGGGGAGTAGTTTTTGGAAGGGCCATCCTGCGTGACACTGCAGTGCCACTCCTAGATGGGCCAGGTGTTTGTGTCGGCCACTAGGGTCGCTTAGCTTAGTCACACAGCTACCTCATTGCGCCTCTTTTTTTCTTTGCGTCATGTGCTGTTTGGGGAGTATTTTTTTGAAGGGCCATCCTGCGTGACACTGCAGTGCCACTCCTAGATGGGCCAGGTGTTTGTGTCGGCCACTAGGGTCGCTTAGCTTAGTCACACAGCTACCTCATTGCGCCTCTTTTTTTCTTTGCGTCATGTGCTGTTTGGGGAGTATTTTTTTGAAGGGCCATCCTGCGTGACACTGCAGTGCCACTCCTAGATGGGCCAGGTGTTTGTGTCGGCCACTTGTGTCGCTTAGCTTAGCCATCCAGCGACCTCGGTGCAAATTTTAGGACTAAAAATAATATTGTGAGGTGTGAGGTGTTCAGAATAGACTGAAAATGAGTGGAAATTGTGGTTATTGAGGTCAATAATACTATGGGATCAAAATGACCCCCAAATTCTATGATTTAAGCTGTTTTTTAGGGTTTTTTTTAAAAAACACCCGAATCCAAAACACACCCGAATCTGACAAAAAAAAATCGGTGAGGTTTTGCCAAAATGCGTTCGAACCTAAAACACGGCCACGGAACCGAACCCAAAACCAAAACACAAAACCCGAAAAATTTCAGGTGCACATCCCTACATTCTATACAGTATATTGTCATGTGTTGTTTCTCCTGGTTCTCAGGTCCTCCAGGCAATCATTGCCTATCATCTGGTTTCTGACTGTTCCACCAGAGACTAATTCATATCTCACAGACTACCTCTAGCTATCTATCCTCTGACTCCTCAGCTTCTACCGTGTACCTTTCCAGGGTGGCCACGACCTGCTCATTGGGTGCCGTGAATTCCAAATCCCCATAGGAGGGGGACACTGGTGAAAACCTCCCGGTGGTTTGACTGCGCGCCTCTGGTCAGGTCATGGCAACATCCAGTACTAAGCGGTACATGAGGAAGTCCTACATTTGCTCTTCTTGAGTTTTGTGGCATACCAACCCAGTAACCCCTTTTGCAACCATCAGCTGAGTTCACAGGGACCCAGGACATGACCGGAAACCCCTGTTGACCTCTACTGGAGCACAGAAAAGCAGAGCTGAGATTTTTACTCTTTGTACTTAACCTAGCATGTTTGCGTAGTTGTGTGAATAACATATACAGATAGGTCCATGGTTATCTTAACTAGTTTTCTACGCCTAGGCACAACATGGTTTATTAACATAAACCCTTCATCTATTGTTCTCAGCTGCAATACAATACAGAGAACAATACAGCAGGGGATTAAGTCATGAAAGCAGGGGATAAAGTCTGACTAGCCAGTCTCAGTTAATCCTATTAAAGGTCAAGATAAACATGGACTCATCTGTAGCAGCAGAAAGGTACTACTGGCTGTTATTGTAAAAGCATACACATCTCTATTCCCTTTACAGGGATTTAAGCAGTTTTTTTTCTACATTTCTTCTTCACATTTGCTTGTGTATAGCAAAAGTTTTGTGATTTATAAACTCAAATTATTTATTGTAGTTCTAAGTTAACATTCTGCACTATTCCCTCTAGGGACTTATACAGTCTTGATTTTATACATTGTTGGTATTGGGCATTATGTCAGAAAAGCCAGACGAAGCTCTCAAGGCAAGCTGAGATTGGGTGTAATTTTTACCTGTGCTATTTGCAGTAAAGAATGAACTGCTGTAAAGGTTATGCGGATCTGAGCTTGCTATGTATAGCATGTTCCATGGTTTCAGTGGCCTCACAGCCTGGGTTTTCCTCAGAGCAGATGGTGATGCCTTATCAACATAACCAAGGGTTTTATTCCAATCTTTTCCTGGTGGAAAAACTGGATGGGTCCTTCTATCTGATTCTCAATCTCAAGTTGTTAAACCCTTACCGTCACCTGGAAAAGTTCAAGATGGAGTCAGTGCTTTCAGTTATCAGCTCCATTGAAGAAGGAAAATATTTGGCTTTCATAGATATCAAGAATGCGTATCTAAATATTTCAATATGGAAGGGACAGCATTATCCACTGAGATTTGCAGTGGGTCACTGGCACTTTCAGTTCCAAGCCCTGCACTTTGCTCTGATACCAGTGCCCAGAGTCTTTACGAAGGTCATGGCCCACATGATCTCCCTGCTCAGGCAATTGAGCATCAATGTTATACCCTATCTAGGTGATCTGTCAGTGGCCCTGTCAGTGACCCTGTTACAGCAACATCATCAAGTGACTTTGGACATGCTCTAGACTTTCTGATGGATTATGGACTTTCCCAAATTCAACATAAGCCCTTCTCAAAGGATGGTGATTTGGGTTCTTCTTTTCAACACTTTTTTCTTTGTCAGAGAGTATTCCTCCAGAGGAGAATGCCATGGCAGTGGCTTACATCAACATACAAGGTGGCACACGCAGTTGGCATGGAATGCTGAAAGTGTCACACATCCTCAGTTGGGCAGAGCTTTGGATTCTGGCAATCTCCATAGTTCACATTCCAGGTGCAGACAACTGGGAGGAGGACTTTCTAAGCCATTACAAAGTGCATCCAGGAAAATGGCAGTTACACCAGGAGGTGTTTGCAGAGCACATATCCTGATGGGTGTCGCCAGACATTGACGGAATGGCTTCATAACTGAACAAGAAGCTTCCTAGATGCAGTTCTCATTTACAAGATCCTCAGGCAGCTCTTGTGGATGCCATGACAGCTCCTTAGACATTCCATCTGGGGTATCTTTTTCATCACCTTGCAATGCTTCCTTGGGTCATTCCGTGGGTTCATCAGGGAGATTAGCCAGGCATTCTCCTAGCACTACAGTGGCCATGCAGTCAGTAGTTCACCATTCTTCAGGACATGTTGGCCAATGATCCAGTCCACCTACCTCTATTGCTAGATCTTCTTCATCAAGGTCCATGTCTTCACCAAAAATTTCCTTGGTTGGCTTTAATGGCTTGGTTCATTAAACCAAAATCCTGAGAGTTAAGGGTCTTTCCTGACCTGTTCGTGAGACTATTATTCAGGCTTGCATACCAGTTACTTCCCGGATCAACATAGCATATGGAAGTTGTATATATTCTAATGTGTGCATCAAAAGTTGCAGCCAGAGAAATTTTGTGTCTCTCGCCTTTTGTCCTTTCTCCAGGAGGGTCTGCCTATGGGCCTTCAACTGACTTCTCTTAAAAGACAAATATCAGAACCATCTATCCTTTTTCAAAGGTGATTGGCTACAGTTCTGGAAGTCCAAACTTTTCTTCAGGGTGCTATTTGTATCCAGCCTCCTAACATCCCCCGGTCCCTCCTTGGGACTTAAATTTAGTGTTGGAGGTGTAACAGAAGGCTCTCTTTGAGCGACTTGTATCTTTGGAGTTGCAATACCTCACTTTGAAGGTTGCATTTCTTTTGGCCATTTCATTGACCAAAAGAGAATCGGAACTGGTGGCTCTCTACTGTAAGCCTACACTGCTCATATTTCACTCGGACAGTGTGGTTTTACACACTAAACAATCCTCTCTCCAAGAGGTTGTGACTGCATTTCGTCTTAACTCGGACATTGGGAGTCATTCTGAGTTGATCGCTAGCTGCTTTCATTTGCTGCACAGCGATCAGGCAAAAAATTGGCACTTCTGCGCATGCATATGCGGCACAATGCGCACACGTGTCGTACTATTACAACGAACAATGTAGTTTCACACAAGGTCTAGCGAAGCTTTTCAATCGCACTGCTGGCCACAGAGTGATTGAAAGGAAGAGGGCGTTTCTGGGTGTCAACTGACCGTTTTCAGGGAGTGTTCGGAAAAACGCAGGCATGCCAGGGAAAATGCAGCTGTGGCTTGGCGAACACAGGGCGTGTTCATGACGTCAAAACAGGAACTGAACAGTCTGAAGTGATCGCAAGCGCTTGGTAGGTCTGAAGCTACTATGAAACTGCACAAAATTATTTTGTAGCCACTCTGCGATCCTTTCATTGGCACTTCTGCTAAGCTAAAATACACTCCCAGTGGGAGGCGGCATAGCGTTTGCACGGCTGCTAAAAACTGCGAGCGAGCGAACAACTCGGAATGACCACCATTGTACTTCCATGTGTTTAAGCAGGCTTCGGTATCTGTGGTTGGGTCATATTTGGCACTTTTAGATGATCATCATCTTTATGCATTTGTCTAGACCGAACTTTTTATCTGCGATGTACAGATTTTTTATTGGTGTTGATTGATGCACCAAAACGAGGCTTGCCAGCCTCTAAGGCTTCTTTAGTTAGATGAGTCACTTCTCTAATCCGTTAGCCCTATTTCTCTTCAAATGTAACTGTTCTGGCTGCCATTCGCGCCCACTTGACTTGTGCTGTTGGGGCATTTAGGGTTGTTCAACATGGCACAAAATTCTAATGCTTCCATACATTTGAAGCACATGATGCAAGTGATAAATATAAAATTCTGAAAGCAGCCACTTCAGACACTTCCCTCCCTGTTAGCTTGCGTTGGGAATTCCCAGAGGTAATGGAGCATTCCACAGATGGATGATAGAGGAAATTGAATGTTTTACTCACTGTAAAATCCTTTCCTCAAAGTCCATCTGGGGGATGCTGAGCTCCCCCCTGACTTGTCTGGTTTTCTTACCAGTTTGCCTATTACCATAGTAGGTTGTCCATTTAGTTAACATGTTCATAGGAAAAGAAAAAAAAACACCCCAAGTTTTGGGGGATGTCAAGACTCTTATTCTCTCAGGACCATGTCCCTTTATTGCAATTCAAATTCCTAAGCAGTCCTTACTTTTTTTTGTGGACTGGTACAGTACCATATTATCATCAACTTTGTGATTCCCAAGAGGCCTATAATGAAACACGTGCAGATCTTCTCATTTTCTAGTTGCCACCTGATTTGTAGCTACCGCTGAGTCTACACGATCTCTTGTTGGATCAAAAATAGCCAACCAATGTTAATATAAAGGAGTGTGTATGGTAACTAAAAGCTAATTTGACCTATAGAAAAAAATGCACTAATATAGATAAACTTCCTGCAAAAACTTACTGATAAATAGCACTTTGATTTTTCAGAAGTGAACATGACAATATAACTTCACACAATGCACCAGACTCTTGTACAATCCAAATATAATGCTTATTGGGGGTAATTCAGACCTGATCGTAGCAGCAATTTTTTGCAGTTGGGCCAAACCATGTGCACTGCAGGGGGGGGGGCAGATATAAAATGTGCAGAGAGAGTTAGATTTGGGTGGGGTGGGTTCAAACTGAAATCTAAATTGCAGTTTAAAAATGAAGCAGCCAGCATTTACCCTGCACAGAAACAAATTAACCCACCCAAATCTAACTCTCTCTGCAAATGTTATATCTGCCACACCTGCAGTGCACATGGGGGTCATTCCGAGTTGATCGTAGCTGTACTTAATTTAGCACAGCTACGATCATCTTCCGTGACATGCGGGGGGATGCCCAGCACAGGGCTAGTCCGCCCCGCATGTCAGTCCGCCCCCCCCCAGCATAAGTACAAAAGCATCGCACATCGGCAATGCTTTTGTACTTTTGGAGTAACTCCTGGCCAGCGCAGCTCCTGCAGCTAGCCGGGAGTTGATCGTCGCTGCCCCTGGTCGCAGCGGCTGCGTGTGACGTCACACAGCCGCTGCGGCCCGCCCCCCACACGGTATGGCCATGCCTGCATTGGCTGGACCGAACCCCCATTACAGCGGCCAAACGCCACCGTGCTGCCCCCTCCCGCCCAGCGACCGCCTCTGCCTGTCAATCAAGCAGAGGTGATCGCTAGGCAACGACGGCCATCCGGCATGCACCGGCGCACTGCGGCGCTGGCGCATGCACAGTTCCGACCCGATCGCTGCGCTGCGATAAACTGCAGCGAGCGATCTGGTTGGAATGACCCCCATGGTTTTGCTCAACTGCTAACAAATGTGCTGCTACGATCTGGTTTGAATTACCCCCATTGTTAGTACCCTGAATGCATGCTAAAAACCATTATGTCCATAGTTACACTGTGTTTCACAAGTGCCCCATTGCTGGCTTTCTCTGTAATGAGCATACTATACATACATACTGTACATACATACATGTTATATCTATGGTCACGAGATGATTGTCACCATTTCCAATTTACACACACAGATACTGTAGGCTCACAGAAGAGCCTACACCTTTGGAATGTGTTATTCTAGACAATACCCTCCTTATGCCTAGTGAAGACAAAAGGTTTAATACCTTGAGACTATGGTGGTCATTCCGAGTTGTTCGCTCGCTAGCTACTTTTAGCAGAAATGCAAACACAAAGCCGCCGCCCTCTGGGAGTGTATCTTAGCATAGCAGAATTGCTAACGAAAGATTTCCTTGCAGTTTCTGAGTAGCTCCAGACCTACTCCTAGATTGCGATCACCTCAGTCCGTTTAGTTCCTGGTTTGATGTCACAAACACGCCCAGCGTACGGCCAGCCACTCCCCCATTTCTCCATCCACTCCTGCGTTTTCTGCTGGCACGCCTGCGTTTTTTAGCACACTCCCGGAAAAC
This sequence comes from Pseudophryne corroboree, assembly GCF_028390025.1. Taxonomy (NCBI): domain Eukaryota; kingdom Metazoa; phylum Chordata; class Amphibia; order Anura; family Myobatrachidae; genus Pseudophryne; species Pseudophryne corroboree. The sequence continues at coordinate 203,152,041 of NC_086446.1, forward strand.
GCTCAGTTACCACCCAGAAACACCCACTTCATGTCAATCATTCTCCGATCAACAGAGCGACTGAAAAGCTTTGTTCGCCTGTGAGTAAAATAGCATAGTTTTGTGTAAAATTGCTTAGCGCGTGCGCCCTGCAGTGCATACGCATGCGCAGAACTGCCAGATTTGAGCCTATAAGCAATTCTGCTAAAAATAGCAGCGAGCTAACAACTCGGAATGACCACCTATGTGCACAAACTCTCATTCAAACTGACAATAGGGCTGATTCAGACCTGGACGCTGCTATTGCAGTGGTCGCAGCCTGAAGCCCAGTGAAGTGTGCACACATGCAGCAGCCACACTGCGCATGCACACACAGTGAGATGCGATGGCAACTCACTTCTGGGATTGTCTCTGCCTGATTGGCAGGCAGAGGTGGTTGGGGGGCGGGAGGGGTTGTTGCGGCAGCATGGTGGTGGTGTTGGGGGGATACGGTCCGTACAACGCAGGCGTGTCCGCACCATTTGCAGGGTGGGCCACAGAGGGCTGCATGGTGTCACACGCAGCCGCTGTGACCTGAAACATGGCGGATAGCCATCTGCCTTCACAGCTAGTCTGCATAGGCAGAGGGCTACTGTAAACATGTGAAAGCCTTGCTGCCGTGCAATGCTCTCACATTTCTGAGGGGGGCTGGATCCAGCATGTGGGGAGGACCTGCCCTGTGCTGGGCGTACCTCTGCATGTCAAAGTAATTGATTGTAGATGTGATTTTTTTTTTAGCACATATACGATCAACTCTGGATCGTCCCCTATATCCCAAGTTATTACATTACAATTCTATACAATGTACTAATAAAATGAATGGCTTCATATGATACTACTACTAAAACTACATAATAATAATAATAATAATAATAACAATAATAATAATAATAATAATAATAATAATAATCTGTGACCTTCTCATGCCAATGCATGGATCGGAAGGTCAAAAGCTTGCTTGATCTCGATTTTCATCATGAATACAGACTCTGAAAGCAGGGCCTCACGATCCTATGACTTTTTGGGTTTTAAGCAGGTGGTGTACAGGTAGTAGAAACATATATTTACATGTAGACTCATTGATCTCAACTCAATACAATATATGGTGTGGGTAAAATGTTATGGATTTAAGTGGGGTCCTCTGCTTTCCTGAATGATAGTTCACTGTCCTACTGTACTTTGAGTGAAACACATAAACAGCAGAGAGCTGCTTCTACAGTACCTTAGTCAGACATTGCAATAATTGTGAACTGTTGTATTTATATTTTATTTTGAAACATTTCACTGCAATTTATTATGTAATAAATTATTATGAAATATTTCATTGAAATCTACATATTTTTGGTTTTACATTTAAAAAAATAGGAAGTAAATTCAAAATAAAGCAGGTGGATGCTTTTGCTAATTTGATTTGTCTAAAACATTCTTTAGTGAGTACCACTTAGTCCAAAATGTGCCTTCACTTTGGTTGCTTTTACTTTGGTATGTGCTGTGAGAACATATGTATGACTGTGAGGCTGATTCAGCATGGTACTCTATAATGATTTTGCTGCAGATCAGCAATTATTTGCTACTGTGTATGGTTTTAAAGCTGACTCAGCAATAATCTGAGAAGATCAGTGCAATTTCTGGGCTTCCCTGGGTGGAATCGTGGTGCAGACTAAAAATGAATGCAAACAGAGGTTGGATCATGGGCATGTTGAGTGGGTGCCATGGGTAGGTTAATGCTTTTGACTTATTTTGCTATCACAAAAACACAGCCAAGTTAAGAGGCTTACTTTGCGTGACCCAAGAATTACTCAAGCAGTCAATGTGCAACCAGTGTTGAGCATATGTATGTCATGATTATAGCCCTAAACTTTTCTCAGGAAAGGAAAGTGGGTAACTTAGGGGTAAATTTACTAAGGTGGGAGGTTTTTTTAGAACTGGCGATAGCAACCAATCAGATTCTATCTATTATCTATTAAATGTTAAGTAGAATCTGATTGGCTTCTGTGGGCAACATCACCAGTTCTAAAAAAAACCCTCCCACCTTAGAAAATTTACCCCTCTTACAGTCTGTTTCATACAGGTAAATGCAAGGAATGATTTTGCTAACATTTGCATATTTTCACATATACGGTACAGTATGACTGCAATTGCAACCGTAATTGCATTACCGTATAACTACAGCATGAATCAGGACCTGTATCTTAGATGGTTTATTTTGATTTATGCCTCCAGTGTCTCCATTACTATATACTTTGCACCCCCCAAAAAAAATCACAATATCCATAGCGATAAAAATATACCTAGAAAACTATTGTGAGGTCTTCACCTAAAGCAATCTTCCTATCCATTAGAATTCTGTATGCTCACAAGTACTTAGGTGCCCCAAATCTTCAGCTTTTAGGAGTAGGGATATATTATCTGTGGGTATAGTGGAGTATTAGAAATTGAACATAGTTGGGGGCAGACAGGTCTCAAGTTGCTCAATGATTACTCATGGGCGTACTCCATGGACTTGATATAGAGAGCATGATACAGTGGCCAATAGTGATACACAGCAAGTGACGTAAACAATCTTAGGTCAGGGCAGGCAGCATGCAAGGCAAAGTATGTCATGTGACAGACCTTAAATTCTACTTACTGGGGGGCCAATGCAACTATCTAAGGTTTCTTCAGTGGCATTATCGTGCAAGGTATCGCTGGTAATGTCAACTCAGAACTTCAGATGATGTACACTATGTTGGATGAGTCATTCTACATCTGCAATCTTAAAGGCTCTGTCATAAGAACAAGTCCAGCCAATTGGCCACCTGAATGAGTTGGTATTTAAACCGACCCCTCACTTCTTTATTTTGCCAGATTTTCAATCTTGGTTAGAATTGGAGCTTGGGCCTTTTTTGTCTCCCAGGTATCCCATTGCATGAAATATTCTATCAAGAGCCTTGTGTCTGGTATTGATTTACCCAGCCTCCAATACTCCAGCCTCATACTGTATCTTAATACCATCAGTTACTTAAGCCACCAGTACTGTGTGCCCCAAGTCTCGTTGCAGTCTACCCATTCCTGTCTATTACATACATCTGGTATACACTTTTGGAACTGCAACCTGCACGCTGTTAACAGCATAGTACATACATCTTTGCACGGGTCATTAATGCACCACATTACACTTTGCACCACTGTATTCAGAAGCATTATACCAGACTGAACCTATAGGATCCATTAGATGCTCATCATTTACTGCCAAGTAGGAAAACCAATGTAATAGTCAGGCAACAGGCAAGGCAAGGTCCAGTAAACAGGCCAAGTTATAAAAAGAATCCCAAAAAACATTTAGATCAAGACTAGAAAACTCAAAAAAATGCATTTACTGCATCAGACTAAATTCTGACCACCACTGGATAAGGAATTTTAAAAAGTCTGAAATAATAAGCCATTGCCTAGCAGAAACTGGGAGAGGTGTTTTTTGAATGAAGACATCACTAAATGTTTAAAAAACTTATTGCGGCACAATCATGAAATGGGTATACTGGTGGCAAATTTCTAGAAAGTATAACTGAGCATTTCATATTTGACCACGTTTAAAATTTGTATACTGCACAGTATGAAGATTGTTTTGATAACTGTTTAATTTTTCATTATTTTCATTTCTTTTTTGCAATCATTTTAACATTTTCAAATAGGAAATTACAGTGAATAACTACAGACTATACCAGACCAGCATACTATAACTTCAGGTATACACAATGGAGAAGTAAATCAATGTTTTCTTGATTTTACTTTAAAAACCAGAAAATACATTTTTCCTTCTCATTAATGTCAGTGACAATGTCAAAGAGAGCCTCTGAGGACTCCTACTTGGCCCCAGATCTCTTTTTATCCCTGGTAGATACAGAGCATTTTTTTTAAGTGCAGAAATTACCTTTGATGAAACTCTTGCTGCTATTAAGCCTCTTAAATCCTCATCGGCCCCTGGCCCTGATGGATTTACTCCCCAGTATTACTGAAAATGTTCAGCAAACTTGGCACCACAGCAGACTTGATTTGATTATGCTACCACATTGGCTGACATCGTGGTGATCACTATGTCAGGCTGTGAACTGACCCTTTGCGGTAACTATAGACCAATATCTTTATTGAACATAGATCTTAAAATTAATGCTATGATGTTGGCAAATAGACTCGGCCCTTTGATTCACTCACCGATCCATCCTGACCAAGTTAGTTTTATACTAGGCCATTAGGCTTTAGATAACACAAGGTACACAACTGACCTACTGTAATACATGCTATATTTGCCCCCCAAAATCCCTATTTATTTCTTTTAATTGATGCTTTGAAGAAGCGTGACAATATTCCATGGCCTTTTATTTTTTGAGCCCTCTGGCAAATGGGTTTTAATGGAAAGTTGACCAATGCCTTTCACCATTTCCAATGGCACTAGGCAAGGTTGCCCCCAACAACCCCTTATTTTTGCTTTAATAATAAAACCTTTGGTGGCCAAGATTCACACTAACCCTAACATCCATGGGATCTCTGTGGGTGCTCATAATTTTAAGATCACCTTGTATGTAGATGATGTTCTTTTGCCTTTCACAGACCAGGCAAATTCTCTCCAACATCTTCTTGTGACTATCCAAGAATATAGCTTACAGTACATTCTGGTTACAAAAAGTAATTCCCAGAAGAAGGAAGTCTTATACTTAAACCTTTCTCTTGCTAAATGGTCATCATTGGTGCATGATATCTTTTTTCAATGGCTCTAAATTAAGTACTGTACCATGGTTTCTACTTTACTAAAATATATCACTAGTAGTTTCAGGCCAACTTTCACTTAATATGTCCAACCTTGTTAATTGGATAGGTCAATATATTTCCTAGTTTGGTCAGGTTAATGCTGTTAAAATGAACATCCTCCCAAGAATGCTTAATTTTTTTCCAAACCCTCCCAATTCCATGTCCCTCTTCATGTTTTTTAAATTTCTGAAACACCATATCCAACAATTTATTTAGTCTCGGAAGTCCAGTTGAATATTCTTCAGAAATCATCCCTGAAGAATGAAGGGTTGAGGGGGGCTAAGCATTCCTGACATCAATTGCTACTACCTAGCAACCTGGCTCACCCAATATGTATTATGTAACTGCCCTACTGCAGACAGGATCTGGACTATGATTGAAGGAGGACTCGCTTGGTGATTGCTCTGCCTCGCAGCCAATGACCAAAATGTACTCATCTACTGTACTTCCAATCTTTCAGCATTCTTTTGCAATTTGGGATTTTGTTAACTGCATTTATGGTTTAGCTACCTCTCTAGCCCCCTGATACCACTGTATAATAACAGAAGCTTTCCCCGTATTCTCCTTTCTTTCATACAAACCCTAGATACAATGGGGTGTTAGATTTTTAAATGACATTACTGACATTACTAGAGGTCTGTCCTTTCTATTGTTGTCTGAATTATAGGAGAAATGTAATATCCCCCATAAAAGTTCTTCCCATTTTCCAACTGCTACATTTTCATACAAATGTTAAGAAACAATTATTGGTTAGACCCCTCATTACTTGCGAATCTTGTGCTTCTGACAAGACTCTACCAAGGGCCTTGTTTCCATGCTTTATAATGAGCTGCAGACTCCTCCTAATCTTAAGGATGTTAACAAATCTGCCTGGGAATTCAACCAGTGGGCGCTCTTAGATGTGGAGGACTGGGAGGAGATTCAAAGTCACGCAGCCTCTAGCTCTCTTTGTGTGCATATTATGTAAGAAAATACATACAAATTACTTTACAGGTGGTTTTATGTTCCCACCCATTTTCATAAAATGGGCTCTAGTATACCCACTGGCTGTTGGAGGAATTGTAAGTTGGCATGCATATTTATTTATATGTGAAGTCCTAAAGTGAATCCTTGTAATTCCTAAGGTTCAAGTCCACAGCACAGGACACCCCAGGGCAGCACAATCCAACTGCCCCAAGGAACGTTTAGAATTAAGGTGTGCAATCCAGCTTCCCCGGGATCAAATACATGTCAAGTATTATCCACAATACCTCTTTCTAAAACAAGGGACCCCTAGACTTTATGTTTTTGAGTTTAGCTTCCATAGGTTTAATGGTTTGAGTGTTTGCCACCACCACCTTTTTTCCCTGGCTCCCTCCACCTTCTGTGGTTTGCCACGCCACATCCTAGGTTTCCAACCTTATTATACTGTACTCAATACATCTTTAATTCGTTTTGATGGGCCCATAGTTAAGGCTCTTTGTTTCCTTTATACCATTCACAAGTTTACTTCTTGTATCAAGTTTCCTCTGAAATCTGGAATGTTCTACTGTATTTAATTTTTAGTGTATGACATTTCTGTGATAATCAATAAAGTCCCAAAAAGCAAACAAAACCCCCCAGAAAATTAGTTTAATATTTGTTTATTTATAAACAGATTAACGATGATTTATACTATATTCCACAGCTGGTTATTTACAGACCAAAGTGGATATTAGTGCTGCAATGATAACAAATTTGTGGAGCACATTGCTGATGGCAGGTGCACCAGCGCATATTATGGAGGGTGCATTCTTGCTGAACATATGCCATTACACACTTCAACATTATCACTGGATATGATCATAATAAAATTCTCTTGTAATGCTTTTGAATTACCAATTTCAATATATCATCTTATCCAGGATAAAAATTGATTTTCTTCATTGAACATTTAAACCACACAGGGTTGGCACCTTTCCCAGTTGTAAAAACCAAACTGGATGTCAACATTGTGTGCCGGGAATAATTGGAAATACATATTCACCATATTATTTTTGCTGTTTACTAGATCATTTTAGCTATAAGTTGCAATAAAGAAATAGGTATTTTACAAAATAATTTAACTAATAATTTTACAGTGTTTCCCAACTGCAGTCCTTACAGGGTGACATATTTTAAAAGAATCATAGGTGGTGCTAATAATGTTACTTGCGATACTGTGGAGATCTGTAAGACATGCCTTGAGGGCTGGATTTGGGAAACACTGATATATAGATGTGTTCTCATTAGAGATGAGCGTGTCCGGTTCTCTGAGAACCAGACCCACCCAAACATCTGGGATCTGCAGCTATCCTGCCCTGGATCCCAAATCGAGACATAACCTTACAATCCCACTGTCGGATCTTGAGGTTTTGCCTCCTGCGCCAGTCCCATTGAATTCAATGGGCTGACCACTGATTGACTGAGAGAGACATTTGTCACAGCTGTCAGCCAAATAGCGCTTGCCCATAGAGTTCAATGGACACTGCTTTAAAGATACTTGTAAACCCTCCTCCTTCGCTGCTGACACCTTGCATTGCAGAGTTAGCTGACACCCTCGCAAAGGATAAAACTGGCCCTCCTGACACAGCTGGCATTCCCACACAGAGGACACTGCCGGCACCCCAGCACTGCTGACACCGCTGGCAAACCTGTAAAGAGGACACAGCTGGCACCCCTGCACTGCAAACACACCCACACAGAGGAGACCACCAGCACCCCAGCACTGCCAGCACCGCCACCATCATTCTCCTCACAGACACCACCTGGGGCATTTATCATCTGGGACAGTCCTCACGCCACCTGTCACAGTAAGTGCACTATTGGTGTATCCAACTCACACAGTATCCGAACCGCGCTGTAAGCTGCACTGTATTCAACCTGCACTGTATTGAACCTGCACTGTATCTGACACACACTGTATCTGACCCACACTGTATCCACCACACACTGTCTGTAACCTGCTCTGCATCCAACCCGCACTGTATCCAACTTGCACTATAACCTGTACTGCATCTAACTTGCACTATATGTGACCTGAACAGTATCTGACCCACACTGTATTGGACTGCACTGTATCTAACCTGCACTATGACCTGCACTTTACCCCCCCCCCCCAAAAAAAAAACAAAAAAAAACCACACACACACACACAATCACATGTATAGAACCCATTTTATGGTTGGGGAGATTTCGGGAAACTGCTCAACAAAAAGACTGATTGATCGGTGCTTTAAATGAGCACGGAGTACTAGCCATCAGTGGCCCAGGGCCCCCAGGAGGGAGGTACAGTTAGGGCACTGAGAATTACAGATTAGCGGGTCCAGTTCTTCGTGAACCAGACCCACCCGAACTTCTCGTTCCGAGTCCTGCTCGGGGTTTCCTTCCTTACTGAGTTCCCAAATCAAAGAAAAATATCATCATCATCCTGATGTCAGATTCTCATGGGTTTTGGATTCTATAAAGGTCCCCAGTGATCAGCGCCATTTTCACTCCAGCTGTGGAGAGTGTACTGTCTGTCTCAGTACTGTGTTTTCTGGCTGGCGTGGGGCTGGTGTATCTGAAAGGGGTGCTCTCTTTGCTCTATCAGTCCAGGGATGCTCTGCCTGCTACATTTGAAAGGTGTGCTCTGTCTGCTGCATCTGAAAAGGTTTTCTGTCTGCTGCATCTGAAAAGGTTTTCTGTCTGGTGTATCTGAAAGGAGTGCTCTGTCTGCTGTATCAGTCCAGGGGTGCTCTGTCTGCTGTACCAGTCCAGGGGTGCTTGGTCTGCTGTATCAGTCCAGGGGTGCTCTGTTTGCTGTATCTGAAAATGGTGATCTGTCCGTCCATCCAGGGGTTCCACCCCAGTGTCAAATTTTAATAATAAAAGCTAAAATCCAAAAGCCTAGAAATATCATTTTTTTTTTTGCTGCACCCCAGTGTGCTATACAATTTTTATTTTATTTTTATAAGTACTGTGACACTGCCGGTCATACTGCAGTATATTGTTATTTCATACTCATGCACATATTGTGTGACCCTGTTGGTGAAATTAACCCGCAGTGTTCGATTACTACATGCATTATGTGACACTGTAGGTGAAAGTAATCTGTAGCATTAGATTATTATCTCTGACTCATACATATATTGTGGCACTGTAGGTGGTACATTGTTTGTACAAATTGTATTGTGTGCTGTACCCCACTTGGTTCGTATTTGTTGATCGATATGGAGAATGAACAACAGTTGCTGCCACCATTCATGATGATACAAGTCCATCAACATCCTCTAGTAAGGCCAATGCCCAAAGGCATAGACGACTTATGTCAGGGCATGTAAAATCAAAGAAAAAGTAAAAGTTACATTAGTAAAAGTCAGATTAGTGCAATAACTAATAAAAATTGTTATCTATGCAATAAAGACAATCACCAATGCCCCTATGATAAATTTACATTTTAAATTCAAAAAAATTAATTTACTCATAATTCCTGCTTTCCACTACATACATAATCTACCTCTATTGGGCCCCTCTTCTAGTTACTTATACAAAAATTAGTGTATGTTGGTTAAATACATACATATTTACAACATGGTACATACTGTGTATAAAGCCAAATCAACCTGAGGTGTCCCACCCGTTGTTGACAAACAACTTCCAGCAGGACCGGCAAACAGCATGGATTCTGGGAGATATAGGCCAGCTTATCTGATGTAGAACAGTAAATCTTGGTCCCATTATCCCCAACAACCACCCTGAGCACAAAATAAACATCTGTTTACAGTGTGTACTATTAGCACCTCCACAAACAAGGTCACCACCTTTCTATTAGATTAACAAAAAAATATATTGCATAGCTGTCACTCATTCACACTGGGAGCAGCCATTTATGGTCTTCTCCCTATGGTTATCAATATTCATGAGGATGTGGCAGAAAATGACTGCACACACTGTGTGTTAGCGACAGGTGCTCTGTAGATGTCACTCAGATGATCATGTTTTAGATCAGGCATTCCCAACCACGGTCCTCAAGGCACACCAACAGTGCAGGTTTTAGTGATATCCAGGCTGCAGTACAGATGGTTAAATCAAAATAACTGAGCTACTAATTAAGTCACCTGTGCTGAAGCCTGGATATCACTAAAACATGCACTGTTCGTGTGCCTTGAGGACCGTGGTTGGGAATGCCTGTTTTAGATGGTTGGTAGAACTTGGTTCACATAGGATTAAACACAAAAATTGGCATCAGTGAGTCTGCTTTTATATACGCCCAAAACATCTCTGTGCAATTGTACAAACAACTGAAACACTACATATCTTCTGACAAACTCTCCACACTTGAATAGCGAAACTTCTCCAGGTCGAAGATATCTTTCAGGAAATGAAGATCCTAATTTGAAAATAATTTTAACGGATGATAATGGAACCTTCTTCATGTCAAAGATTTCTTTCCCGACACTGGAGAGGGTTAAGTATTTCCCCCCTCTCCTGGTAGTGGCTAAGACTAACCCTCGGGGTGTGGTGGCTATAGCTAACCACTCCCCTAGTGCCTAACCCTAACCGCCCCTGGGACCAACCCCAATACTCTCCTTTGGCATTCTGTCGGTCGGTGTTCTGGCACTGGTGTCGGGATTCCAGAAATGGTCACATGACCGCCAGCATACAGAATGCCAGGATGCTAAATGCAGCCCATTCCACACACAAATTTCTGAGTTGTCTTGTTCTATATTGAAAGTAATTGCACGTTGTTTGATAGGCTAATGCTAATATATTATTAATTTGCAAAACATTTTTTCCAAACAATTTTTCTTTTATTATCATGAAAAAGTTCAAAATACAAAGTATAATGTACAAAGTCTAATAAAGCATCAAAACAATGAAGACATCATAGACAAAGGAGCAGCATAGAGACTTTTGTAGCACAAAATGTCACTGCTATGAAATAGCATTCTTCTACCAAGTGAGAAAGATAATATAACAGCTCGGCAGGTTAGGTCATTCAAAAGTCTTTGATGATTTAGAGGAGCTAAAATATAAAGTATAGAGAACCTGACAATGTGGAAATAAATGGCATAACAACCATATAATACAAGACAATGACATAATAGATAACCATGATGTCTTAAAAACAGGTCATATTATTAAACTGTTAATCTAAAGGAAGAGATACAGTAAGAACAAATGGCATAAAAAAACCACAAAAAAGAAAACTAGAGAACCTAATCCGTCCTCACTCCCTCCTCCTAACACCACCCACCCCATCCGAGTCTCGGTGTATGCACATAGTCACTCTAAGGAGCGCAAAAGAAATCATGAAGTACTCTCAAAGATGTTTAGTATGTGGGATTGAGTATATTTGTCTAGGGAATCTATATATACTCCCCACTTCTTATGGAAACATTTAACTTCTGTTTCAATCTGTGGTAATGTAGCTTTCCTATTAAGATAAAAAAGTTCCAATAAGGCCGTCTTAACTTTCAAAAGAAATGGGGGAAACAAAGCTGTCCAAGATCTTAAAATCACGTTTTTGGTGACAATCACAATTATCGTTAAAAGAATGAAATAATTTCCGCTGTACTGTAAGTTTCAATTAGAGAACTTGGTACAAAGCATGGCAAGGGGGACAGAGATTGCAAAACAACTCTAAAACGGAAATAACTGCCGTGTGTTTGTGCCGCTGCCCTGTTGCTTAGTTTAACCAACCAACCTTTGGCCTATGTTGGTGAACAATATTGTGAGCTGTGAGGTGGTCAAAATTGACTGGAAATGAATGGAAATTAATGCTATTGAGGTTATTAAACCTGTAAGAACAAAAATAGGCCAAAAGTATGTGATGATAGCTGTTTCTACGATTTTTTGAAAAAAAAAATACAGAACTAAAACACGCAAGGGCAGTTTTGTCAAAACCAAATACAGATCAAAAACATGGAGGAGATAAAGATCCAAAACCCATGATGGGGTCCGGTCATACATCTGGGGGGAAATCTTAATAGCCTGTGAGTTGCAGGCTGAGTGGGACATTGTAAGAGTGTGCCTGTATTTTTAAAGTGCCAGTCATTTACTTGCCAATACAAGGTTGGTTTTGATGTTTAAATGAGTGATGTTTAAGAATATGGGCAGACTCACACAAAGCTCCGCACAGCTTCCATGCGCATTAGAGCATGAGATGACTGTAGCCTCTGAAGGAGCAATATCTCTACTACTGTGCATAGCCTTAGAAGGATTTCATGATTTTTCTCTTCTAAGGGATCCTATTGGCCAGTGGAATTTTTCAGTGAGCATTTTTTATTTGTTACCTATTTCAAATTGTGACTCTCTTACCCCTGAAGAAGTCCTGTGCAAAGGAAAAAATTAGTAGAGTATGTGGTGGATGGACCCCTCTATCTATAGTATGATCTCCACTATTGAGCTCATACCTTGTAGGGTGGTTGGTGGAAATCTTTTACATTTTTTATAGTATAGTAAAGGTACTGTGAAACACCACTTTTTATAATGTAAGAATTAACTTTTATATTTATATTTTATTCTGAATGTTATGAATAAATTTCAGATATTCTACTAATAAAAGACAATTAGTGCCATGTTTGGGGTGTCTTCTTTGGTGAGAGGGTATTTTCCAGATTGCTAGATATTCCTGTTGGACATAATATCGGTGTTTCAAGCTCCATTAAAAAAAAAAAATTTTTGGAATTTAATCAAGTCCTAATGGAACTTCATACAGATATTTGAATTCTACTAAATACATATGGGCTTCTATATGGACAATTGTATTTAAAGTCTCAGCACCCCCTGCTTCTTTATCTATCTATCTATCTATCTATCTATCTATCTATCTATCTATCTATCTATCAGTCTATCTATCTATCACAGAAATCACATAGATGTGGTAAAGTCCAACACACCTTTATTTTCACCTCAGGTAGAATACAGCTTCACATGCAGGATTTGCATGTCAGGTTTACAGGCAGTTCTCACAACAGCAGAGAACAGTCCAAATACTGGTAATCACAAACAGTACCTGTTCCAAGTGGCTCCTAATGTAACTCTTCACTCCCACCTATCACCTGGGCACTAACTAGCGTCAAGAGATATGCCTCTGTTCACTGAACACATACTTAAAGTCAGATTTGAAATGCTGTTAATTAATTAGCCAAGCTTCTGGCTGACAAATGATTGAGGCAAAACCTGGACTGGGCCCTTCAGACCTGCTGATGCTTCTCTGCTAACCCTGGGAATTACTGATGTTCCACATTAACTCCATGTGAAACTATGCTGTCTCTGCCACATTCCTCCCCCCTTAGCTTCAACCACCCTGGTGAAGCTAAGACCTTTTCAGACGAGCTTCCTGCTTCACCCACATCTATCTCTGCCATCTGTCTGGGAACACAACTCTCTACCATTTTCAGAGTTTGTCTTCTTCCCCCTATTCCTCCTCCTCCCCTAGTTTCACCTTAGGGTTGCTTGAAGGATAGGGACCCACAAACTTTCTGGAAAGGGCATCAGCATTGAGGTGCTATTTCCCCAGATGATGCTGTACCTCAAATTTGAATGGCTGCAATGCAAAAAACCAGCGGGTCACACAAGCATTCACTTATTTGTTTGTGTGTATTTACTGTAAATGGGCATGATCTGTAATTAGTAAGAACTCCTGCCTAATATTTTAATGAGTCTACTACCCATTTGATTGCTAAGCACTTCTGTTCTACAGTTGAGTACTTGCGTTCCCTGGGCAGCAATTTCCTAGGCAGCAATGGGGTTATCTTCCCCTTATACCACTTGGGAAAGGACTTCCACCAACCCTTTACCTGAGGCATCTGCCTGCAATATAAATTGTTTCTTGAAATCAGGAGCCTGCAAAACAGTCTCTGCACACAAGGCATGCCTTAATTCCTGTTACACAGCATCTGCTGGTCTAGACCATATTATCTTGTCTGGGGATTGTTTTTTCAGACACACAGTTATTGATGCCATCCTAGTGACAAAATCACAAATTAATATTTGGTAGTAACCCACCAGACCCAGAAATGTCTGAGCTGGGATTTACAATTGCGTTTAGGCCATGTGAAGACCACCTACACCTTACTGGGCTGAGGTTTTACCTGCCCACTGCCTACAATATATCCCAAGTATTTAGCTTCCACTATTCCAATGCAGAGTTTCAGGGCTATAGTATACCTGTGTGCCCGTAAAGACTGTAACACTGCCTCCACCCTTGGAAGGTGTGACTCCCAGTCAGATCTAAAGATGACTATGTCATCTAGATATGCAGCTGTATATTCTCTGTGAGGTCGCAAAAACTTGTTCATAGCTCTCTGTAAAGTTGCTGGATTTCCATGCAAACCAAATGGCAGCATGTTGTACTGAAATAAGCCCTCTTGAATAAAGAAGACTGTTTTGGCCTTAGCAGCCTCATTCAAAGGAATCTGCCAATACCATTTTGTCAAATCCAGAGTGGTGAGATACTGGCAGTTTGCTAGGTTCTCCACCAGCTCATCCACCCAGGGCATAGGGTAGGAATCAAACCGAGAAACTTTATTTAACTTGCAAAAATTAAACTTAAAGCACCCGAAGGCTTAGACACTAAGAGAATGGGATTAATCAATTTGCTGTTTGATTCCTCTATGACCCCTAGGTGAAGCATCTCATTTTACCACTGCCCATTTTGCCTCGGGCATCTGGTATGGCCTCTGTTTTACCACCACCCCAGGAGGAGTAACAATATCATGCTTGATGATTTGGGTTTTCCTCGGAACACATCCTGGTTTTGAACAATTAAGTTCTCTACTTCCTGTTTATGGCTAGGATTAAGTGTAACTTCAATGGGTACCTGACATTCTGGGGTTTTATTGGCCACCAAAGAGCTGACCGGCATTCTCTTTCCAAGGCTTTAATAGGTATAAATGGTAGATTTGTACCTCCTTCTTTTTACCCTCCTGTCGATCCCTATAATTAACAGGTCCCACTGCCTCTATGGTTTCTTAAGGGCTTCACCATTGAGCATACAATTAACTTTCACTGATGGGTGCAAAAACCAGTACCTTATCTCCTGGTTTAAAAGAGCGGTTGACTGAGGCCATGTCATAATTATGTTTTTGACGCTGTTGGGCCCCATCCATGTGCTCGTAGAGGAGTGGGGAAATCTGCCTTAAATGGCCATACACTTGGAACGTAAACTGAACAATGTTAGGTTCTTGGCATGACTGTTGTTCCCACCCTTCTTTTAACAGATCTAAAATCCCCTAATTTGCTTCCCATAGAGGATTTTGAAAGGACTATACCCTGTAGAGGATTGAAGCACCTCTCATATTGCAAACATTAAATAGGGTAGGAGTAAGTTCAAATATTGCTTTTCTTCAGACACCACCCATTTTATAATCTATTTAAAGGTCTGGTTAAAGCTTTCTGTCAGGCCGCCTGTTTGTGGTTGGTAAACTGAGGTAGTAATCCTATCCACCTTTATCAGTCGGCTCAAATCCTTTATTAATTTAGAGACAAAATGGATACCTTGATCCATTAAGACCTCTTTCGGTATTCTAAGGTGGGTGTTCAGTGTCAATAATTCCCAGGCAATGGTGCTAGATTTCATATTCTGTAGTGGTATTGCCTCTGGGTATCTACTGGCATAGTCCACTACCACTAATATGCATTGATGCTCTCAAGCAGATTTCTCCGCCGGCTCTATCAGATCCATACCATTTCTCTCAAAAGGCTCAGAAATGACAGGAAGGGGAACAATGGGGGCCCTAAACCCTGGATGTGGTGCTGTGTTCTGACACACTGGTCATTCCTGACAATATTGTTTTACTGCAGCATGAATGCCAGGCCTAAAGTGCCTTAACTGTATGTGTTGAAGAGTTTTCTCCTCCCCTAAATTGCCACGCCACAGATGCATGTGTATCGCCCTTAATACCAACTGCTTGTGTTTGTTGGGTACTAATAACTGGTGCACCCCTTTACCCTGCAGAGAGGTTACACAGTACAACAAATTATTTTACAAAATAAAATATGGTACACCATCTGTCATAAGGCAGCAACCACTTTACCGTTAACTACTACCCCATTTTCAAAAGCATTAATGACACTTGCTCACCAACAGGGCACCAATGGGCCTCAGTCTGTGTTTCCTCCTGCTAGTCACTGGCCAATTAAGCTTTCACAGGTGCCATGCCCTGGTAACTCATGGTCCTTGGATCCTTGGACGCCTCAGCTGCTGACCGTTTGCAGTCGTCATACCAGCAGCAAAGGAGAATAACAGCCCAGCATCAGCGGAAAAGGTGGTCTGAAGGTCACTGCAGCTACCACCTTCACTGGCTAGCCTTTTATTAATATGGTTAGGTGCACATGTGGGCACTCCTTGACAGCACCTTGACAAGGGTGTAAAACCTGGTCAATCCCAGGAACCACATTAGCAGAGACAATGGTAAATAACCTGCCAGTATCAATTAATGCCAAAATCTCCTGCCCAAAATCTCTTCCAGCTGTACCAACTTATGGAACAGGTTGGTCTCTGCTGGAGAGTTGTTTCCCACCTCCATGCTGACCTCAGGTTCAGTTGCTCACCCTGCTCTGCAATCCATCAGTTCACTCTGCTTTGTGCAGTCCTGACACATATGACTGGTCTTGCCACAGTCAAAACACACCATAGGAGGCAGGGTTTTTTCCTTAGGAACAGGAACCTCGGTTCTGGGCTTCGGTACTGGCAGCCACTCTTGCTTAGCTTTGGTTAATTTTCCAAGTGTAAGGTACCACTCAGTCACAACTGCTAACTCCTCAAATGTCTGGAGATCAGCCTACAGGGCCCCATGGTCTAATACTCATATAGCATGATCCAAAGCAACGATCTCTACTACAGTATATGTGGAGCCATATTCCTCTCTGGCTCTAGCCATGCTTTAATTAGTCTGGCTAGACTGGCCAGCTGAACTCTTAGAGGCTCAGACGGGTTCAGCCTCTATTCATGGAATTCATGGGCTTTAGTGTGGTCTATCACCCCAACCCTGCTGAGTATAGCCTCCTTTACACAAGGGTATGAGCTAGCTTCTACTAATGTCAGGTCATTGTAAGCTTGCCGTGATTCCCCTGTAAGACAGGGAGCTAACCAGGCAGCCCATTCCACCTCTGTCCACTTTAAACATGCATCAGTGCATTCAAAAGTATGCTTCAATATCATCTGAGGCTGTGAGTTTTTGTAACACTTCACAATCCTACCCATTTTTTATCATCTCCTTTACAGTAACTCATCATGCAATAGCTGGATCTGTGTTTGTTGTCCCTGTATTTGACCTTGCTGCCTATGAATTTGAGCTTGGTGCTCACCAACCAGATTTTGTTGGCCAGCAACCAGACTCTATTGGCCAGCACCCAGATTTTGCTGGCCTGTAGCCAATTCAGCAAACACTTTCAAAACTTCCTCCATATTTGCCTGCTTCTTATATAAAAATTTAGCAGGCCTAATTAAGTGGCTAGGGTTAGCCAGAATCCAAGCACACTATCTCAGCAGGTTATCCTTAACCCTGCATATGATTCCATGGGCTCCTAGTTCAATATACAGGAATTTGTAACCACTTTATAGTGTGAACAGCTTTGGGGAAAGAAAACACATGTACATGTATCCTCTGCTGTTTAAAGATACACACTCACCAAGCTGCTATTCCCCGATTAGCATACTGCAATGCGTCTCACTGCTGCTGTGGGTGGATCCGTGTAGTATTTGCTGCGGATACCATCCAGCAATTTCAGTCCCTGTTCGTGCACCACATGTGACAGAAATTGCATAGATGTGGTAAAGTCCAATACACTTTTATTACCACCTCATGCAGGATACAGCTTCATACTAACAGTCCGAATACTGGTAATCACAAACAGTACATGTTCCAAATGGTTTCTAACGTAACCCCACACTGCCACCTATTACCTGGGCACTAACTGCCATCAGGAGCAATGTCTCTGTTCACTGAATACATACTGTACTTAAAGGCAGATTACAGGTGCTGTTAATTAATTTAGCCTAGTTTGTGGCCAAAAACTGACCGAGACAAAACCTGGACAGGAGCCTACAGTCCTGATGCTGCTCTGCTGAACCTGGGAAATACTGATGTTACACTTTTGGTATAAAATAATGAGTTTTTTTAAATATGTATTTTGAATTACAGTAGTTAAATTTAGCAGTTTTGTGTGTATACTTTGAGGGTTATAAATTGGGTAAGCAGATAATTCATACTCTATCGATGATGATGATGATGATGATGATTATTACTGCAGCAAGATTATTTTAGATCACTGTATTTCTGCTTCTCCACCTTTCCTTGGTGAATTGGAGTCTTTTCTACTGAAAGTTCTATACCTTGACAGATAGGCAGCATTACCACTAATTGAAATTGTAGTTGTAAAGATTTATAAATGGGGGCTGATATGTAATATCTTGGCCCACAAGAACAAGCACAAATGGTAAATTTATTTGAATCCACAATTTGGTACTTGTACCATCAATTATCTTAACGTGGGTCCAGTTCCTCTAATGTGGGAATTATTTATCTCCTTTGAGTCTAGGATGGGGAAGGGGGTGTTGGGGAACCTCCAGTTCTAATAAAAGACTTCCAAGCTAACTGTTTAAGTATTAGTTTTGGTTTCATTTAATTTCTAAAAACAGTTTGTCTTGATGTAGTCACCATTGCCTTACATTTCTTAACCATAATCTGTAGTGTTTGGGTCAATGCAAATGACTGTCTATTTGTTATGCCTTTGATTGTCATGAAATATTTTATATATTGACATTCTTGTTTATTATTGATCAATGTACTATTTGAATGCCATTATTAATAAAAAAAATATTTTTTGGAAAAAAGGAAGGAGCACCACATTGACTAGGAATTGCCTATGCAAATGGAGCAAAATATTTTAGCGACTTTAAAATTTCAACAGCTTTTGAGCAGGGGCAGAGGTTCTGTCAAGCGGTGATATGGATGAAACTGTCAATGAGAAAGTATTACTGTGGGGAAATGAGACAGCAATGGAAGAGGCAATAAGAGATATACATATATAGGGATAGGACAGTAATAACTGAAAGGGCAGTCAGGGATAGGCAACTGTGAGAGAGGAGATGTTTCAGTTTCCAGTAGGTCTGACTTAATGCTTATATTACAAATGATAGGTGGCAGAAAGGATGCCTTAGTCATCCAGCTACTTGGTACAACCTTTTGGCCTAAAAACAATAGTGTGAGATGTGAGTTGTTCGGAATAGACTTGAAATGAGTGGAAATTAATGTTATTGAGGTTAATAATACTGTAGGAACAAAAACAGCCCCACATTCTGTTATTTTAGCTGTTTAGATAATTTTTTTGAAGAAATCCAGACCCAAAACCAAAACCATAACCCGCAATGGTGGCTTTGGCAAAACCAATCTAGAACCAGATCAAAAAAAACACACAACCCGAAAAATGGTCTGGTGCGCACACCCCTAATATCAATATCTTTGTAATTTGTTACTTATTAAAGGGTCTTTTTATTTAAAAAAAACATATTATATTTACACTCAGCAAACATGTCATTATAGAGTTGCTTTAAATCAACCTCCATCAAGAAAATATTACACATAACCGGAAGTGTTGGCATAGCAGCAACATGTTGTTGAAAATTAATTATAATCTTGTCAAATATGGAAATTGTCTCACTATTTTTAAAAGTTGATGATATACAGTACATACCTTGAGAAAGTACTCCTAACTTTTTACTTGGAGTAATTCTATTATATTCAACACTTTAGGTACAATCATGACCGGTTGCTGTAAACTTTACACCATGTGTAATGCATACTGATGTGACCTCACGTACATACTGTATCTTTAATTCAGTGCTATTTGGCATGCAGCAAAAAATGTGATGAAGTTGCGCCATGCACCCAGTCATTCAGTATTTTTCTTCTGAATTTGCATCTATTTCGCACTGCTAATGTGATAGAACACAATGTATGCATAGCATGGTCACTACTAGTGGATTTGTGTTCTATAGCAATATGACAAAGATGCTAATATGAGAAAAAAGTAAGAGACTGGGGGTTAATATGAGTGATCCACACCATGAATCCCATGATGCAAAGCTGCAAAAAGTTCATAGTACAGCAATGTTGACAAAAGTACAAATTTTAAGCCATCATGTTCCTGTTTCTGTGAGACTGCGATGCAAAAAAGATGTTGCTGTATGCAGTGCAATCTTTTTGCTGTTGTTTAACTATTCTGTGTCCACTGTGCCATCAAAAATTATAACAGAATGTACACTATCTCCTCTCTCTAAGTCAACATCAATTATGAACACTAGAAAGTCCCACCAAAAACACAATTTTCAAATAGACTGTAACCATTTGCCTGGCATGGTCACATGAGATGCGACCACACCAGCAAGTGCTTTATCTGAACTGGTTGCACAGGATGCGACCAGTAAGATCAACAGTGTTTGCAGCTGCAGGGAAGAGAAACTTCCCTCCGCTGCTCTCCCCCTAGTGTTTGCCATGCTGCCGATCATTGCTGATTCGTCATAACAGCAGGACCTCCTACTCAGTGGCTGCAGACAATAGCAGCTGCTGGGGAAGTGTAAATCAACCCCACCAAGCTCCCCCCTCTGTGTACCTTACGGCTGTCTCCGCTGTTAAAAGTTAACTCGCAATGTTTCCAATGTTCATATGTTCTGGTGGTGCCGACTGATGTTCTGATGTTTGAAAAAAATTTTTATAAAAGTTTTAAAAAAATGTATTTTCCTTTTTTTTTCCCCACTAAGGTTAAATTCATATTCTTCACCTAATTCATTCACACACAAAAACCCATCAATTTCTGAGCAGTTTTTTGGGGGAAAAATTGTCAATTAAGTGGTTAAACTGGATTCAAAACTAAAAAACTGGATTCAAAACTCAAAAACTCAAGGACCCGTAACAGTTCATGTTTTCCTGGACATCAAGCAGGTGCACAACTTGTACACCTGCTAGGTGATTCTAGGTATTCATTACTAACTGATGCTAGATATTCATTACTCACTGACACATTTCCAAAGATCCACATGTGGAGCAAATTATTTCACTTGTGACTCTGTGAGGAGACCTGGAAAATGTTGAGCTGTTGGGGGTCCTTTTGGACCAAGTTTGGGATCCACTGGTATTGAGTTAAATATTACTTGATTGGTAATTCAAGTACGGAAAACCACGAAAACTTTCCATTAAATCCATACACACATAAGAATGACACAATATTTTCATTTTTAGTTTTCTTATAACAGTTTAAGAAAGATGTGTAAGGGATATACTGCACTGTGTATTGAAAGTTTGAAACTGGTTTGATCTTGCAGAATCAACACTGCAGGCAAATTCCAGGGCAGGGCAATTATCATATGTACAATTTCATGTAGAGCATTGAAGGTCAAATTCTAAAGGTAAAAAAATATTTAATATCCAAATGCAGAACGGGGCAATATTTTCCAGTAAAAGCTGAGGGATGATATGTCTTTAGCTGTTTAGATGAATGTAGGAGGAAAAACTCAATGACATTTAACAAGGCTTCTGTATACATGAAAATTATATGAAAATTGCATTTTTTGTTATGTAAATAAAATCACACTTGTTTTGTTTAGTTCTACTTTTTGACATAAATATACAAGGTATGTTAACAACATAATATGAAAATTGTGAAATAGCAATCAAAACTAAAGCTACACAACACTAAACTGCATTGCGCCCAGTCAATGTCACCTTGACACTGTCACCATTGAAAGTACCAGTGCCAGCATGAAGGGCAAAAACAAATGAATACTAGAATAAGATTGGAATATATGTATTTGCATATGTATTTACACATTACATTATATGCATGTAGAAGCATATGCTTTTTAATATCTTATTTTCTGCCTTGAAGTCAGTATCTTGTAAATCTTGTGCTGACTACAGGCTTTTTGACATGAAGTGATAGGGTAATTTATTCATAATCAAATGTTCATTCTACTACAGTTTCACGGATCATAATAATATAAGTTGATTTTAAATGACAGATGTGCAAATAGTCAATTATCCTATTCATTTCAGCATGAAAACTAAGTGATTTTAATAGCATCCAAAATTTGTTTGTCACAATATAAGCCAATCAAAGAAATGCACTGGACAGGTATTTCTACACAAATTAATCACATTGTGATAAAATGACCCATTTAAACTAAATACTGTACAAACTGCTACAATTTATACAAAGTGAAAAGGACATTAGCATCCCCAATTATTATTGGCCCTGCCTTTTCCAGCTTCATCTCTCAGTTTTTATAGATTTTATCTTCTCAGTTATTATTCTTTATTATAATTAATTAAGAAGAAAAAAAACACATTATGTGGGTTTTAATACAATTTGTTTGCATTGTCTATATTTGTTTATATAATTTTGTTCTTTGTGTTTGACTCTTGTCTAAAAATACTACTCTCAAAAACAAATGTAACCCTGGTTAGGGTTAATGAGATGTCAGTGATACAATATAGCTACATGTTGAGTATCCCATATCCAAATATTCCGAAATACGGAATATTCCGAAATACGGACTTTTATGAGTGAGAGTGAGATAGTGAAACCTTTGTTTTTTGATGGCTCAATGTACACGAACTTTGTTTAATACACAAAGTTATTATACATATTTTATTAAATGACCTTCAGGCTGTGTGTATAAGGTGTATATGAAACATAACTGAATTGTGTTTATGTACACACACTTTGTTTAATGCACAAAGTTATAAAAACTTTTGGCTAAAATTACCTTCAGGCTGTGTGTATAAGGTGTATATGTAACATAAATACATTCTGTGCTTAGACTTAGGTCCCATCACCATGATATCTCATTATGGTATGCAATTATTCCAAACTACGGAAACATCCCATATCCAAAATACCTCTGGTCCCAAGCATTTTGGATAAGGGATACTCAACCTGTATACATGGGTATAGTGTGAGGTAGAAACAATAAATAAATAAATAAATAAATACATTCATTAAAAACATGTACCGCACATGCATAGGAATGGATATTTAAATAGGTATATTTGCACTCATGAGGTAAAAATCGGTTTTAGATGCATATATTTAGTTATTTACACAAAATATAGGTGGAATGAGTCAGCTCTTTAACAGAAACTGAAAATTACTGTATGTATAATTCAGATAGATATATATATATATATATATATATATATATATATTAGAGATGTGGGCGGGCACTTGTTTTGGATCTGGACCACCGCCTTTGTTTTGGATCTGGATTAGTTTTGGATCTAGATGATATTTGAAAAAAAAAACATAAAAACTGTTACAAATCACACAATTTGGTGGTAATTTTGATCCTGCAGTATTATTGACATCAATAACATTCATTTCCACTCATTTCAAGTCTATTCTAAACACCTCACACCTCACAATATTGATTTTAGGCAAAAGGTTGCACTGAAGTCGCTGGATGACTAAGCTAAGTGACACAAGTGGGCGGCACAAGCACGTGGCCCATCTAGGAGTGTCACTGCAGTGGCAGACATGATGCCAGTTTTAAAAACTAGGTCCCAAAGAGCACATAATGCAAAGAAAAAAAAGAGGTGCACTGAGGTCACTAAGCTAAGCAACACAAGTGTGCGGCACAAACACCTGGCTCATCTAGGAGTGGCAGACAGGATGGCAGTTTTAAAAACTAGACCCTAAGAGCACATAATGCAAAGAAAATAAAAGAGGTGCAAGATGGAATTGTCCTTGGCCCTCCCACCCACCTGTTGTATAAACAGGACATGCACACTTTAACAAACCAATAATTTCAGCGACAGCGTCAGTCGCACGACTGTGGCTGAAATTATTGGTTTGTTTGGGCCCCACCAAAAAAGAAGCAATTCTTCTCTCCTTGCACAAACTGGCTCTACAGAGGCAAGATGTCGTCCTCATACTCCAATTCTTCACCCCCATCAGTATGTACATCCTCCTCCTAACACAGTATTAATTTGTCCCCACTGGAATCCACCATCACAGGTCCCTGTGTACTTTCTGGAGGCAATTGCTGGTAAAGGTCTTCCTGGAGGAATTTATAATTAATTTTGAACACCATCTTCTCCACATTTTGTGGGATTAACTTCCTACGCCGATCGCTGACAAGGTTACCGGCTACAGTAAGCACTTTTTCAGAGTACACACTGGAGGGGGGACAACTTAGGTAAAATAAAGCAAGTTTGTGCAAGGGCCTCCAAATTGACTCTATTTCCTGCCCGTATACATACAGACTGTCTGACATGCCTACTTGGATGCTGTCACCGATATAATCCTCCACCATTCTTTCAATGGTGACAGCATCATATGCAGTGACATGTCAGTAATCATTGGCAGGTCCTTCAGTCCAGACCAAATGTCAACACTTGCTCCTGATTGCCCTGCATCACTGCCAGCGGGTGGGCTAGGAAATGTTATCCTTTTCCTTGCAGCCCCAGTTCCGCTTTAGTTGACAATTTTCTCACCAGCATGTCTTTGCACCTTTGCAGACTTGTGTCTGCCAGAAAGAGAGATACAACATAGGCTTTAAACCTAGGATCAAGTACAGTGGCGAAAATATAGCGCTCTGATTTCAACAGATTGCCCACCCTTGATTCCTGGCAAAGCGAATAAAGGGTTCCCTCCACAAGTCCCACATACTTTGTGGAATCACTCTGTCTTAGCTCCTCCTTCAATTTCTCCAGCTGCTTCTGCGAAAGACTGATGGGGGAATGACCTGTCTCAAGCTGGCAGTATCTGAACTGACTTCACGTGTGGCAAATTCGAAGGGTGGACAACCTTGCACAACACGGAAATCATTCTCCACTGCACTTAAGTCAGGTGCATTCCCCTTCCTTGGCCTATATCGTAGGTGGATGTATAGGCTCGAATGTCCTTTTGCTGCTCCTCCATCCTATGAAGCATATAAGGTGTTGAATTCCACCTCGATACAACCTCTTGCTTCAGGTGTTAGCAGGGGAGGTTCACTGTGTTCCAAAGACTCCAGTCTTTGGAACATAGTGGCCGAATGTCAAAAGTGGCCAGCAATTTTGTGGGCAACCAACAGCATCTCCTTCATGCCCCTGTCAGTTTAAAAAAAATTCTGCACCACCAAATTAATTGTATGATTAAAACATGGGATGTGCTGGAATTTGCCTTGATGTAATGTACACACAATATTGGTGGCATTGTCCGATATCACAAATCCCCAGGAGAGTCTAAGATGGGTAAGCCATTGTGTGATGATGTTCCATAGTTTTCTTAAGAGGCTGTCAGCGGTGTGCCTTTTATAGAAACCGGTGATACACAGCGTATCCTACCTAGGAACGAGCTGGCGTTTGCGAGATGCTGCTACTGGTGCCACTGCTGTTGTTACTGTGGGAGGCAAAACATCTACCCAGTAGACTGTCACAGTCATGTAGTCCTTAGTTTGCCCTGCTCCACTTGTCCACATATCCGTAGTTAAGTGGACATTGGGTACAACCGCATTTTTTAGGAAACTGAGGACACTTTTCTTAAGGTCCCTGTACAGTCAGGAATCGCTTTCCAAGTGAAGTGGAATCTAGATGGGATTTGGTACCTCCACCAATTGTCGAAATCCCACTGCACTAATGGTGGATACCGGATGCACGTTTAGCACCAATATAGCTGTCAAGTCCTCAGTTTTTCACTTTGCAACAGGATGACTGCTGTCATATTTCATCTTCCTCGCTGTCACAAACTGATTACTCACTGCTGCGAGTTCTGGGGTCCATCAGTTGCCAGCGTGGTTACTTCCGGTGCTGTGCGGCCATGTGGGGATGCGGAGTGGTTGGCGGCAGAGGTGATGCATGTTCAGGGAGCTGGGAGTGCAGGGACTGAATGGCCAGAAGCACCTCTGTGTGTCTGCAGTACAATTGGTGGCCATGTTGGAGACCAAATGCAGCACCTGTGAGCACCTGTGGGTAAGTGTTAGCCAATTCCGTGCTTGTGCTGCCTATAAGACAGCTGGGCATTATTTCACTCTTGGTCAGTGCTTTGTTGTAGCTACTCTGTACCCTAGCTCTGTGCTCTCTCCATGGATTTCTGTGTGATTCCAGTGGTCTTGATATCACTTCCACTCCCAGACATCTGCTTGCAGCCTTCACCGTAAGAGATCTACCAGCTCCCTGCTGTGCTGTCAGTCAATCGCTCTTCAAGAGGCAACAAGTTGATTTCTGGAGTACTGTGAGAGGTTACCCTGTTGTTCAGTGACTGCCTACTTTAGTCACACAGCCTGTTGAAGTTTCTACTTCATCCTGGTGCTCGTTTACTCAGCTTACAGCTTAACCCATTCTTCACCATTGTCGTCCGCTGCAGCTTTTCACAGTGCTACAAGTATTATCTTCGCATCCTGCAAGTATTCCTTTCAGTATTGTATCTTCATTTTTGCATCATTCAAAGACAGCTCTACACAGTTCTTCAGTTCAGCCTTTAAGCATCGGTAACAAGTCTTCACAGTTACCCATCTACTGTATGTATGTATATATATATATATATATATATATAGTGACTATATGTTTGATGTCATTTTGCATTTTATATATATATATATATATATATACAACACACACACATTGGTGGCCAGTGACTAAGGGAACATTCTAGCAACTGCTCTTACTCCTAACTGTCAATCACCATTACCAGTGGGCGGGGGTTCAAGATAGGGTGATTGCTAGAATATATTCTATATATATATTCATTTGTATATTGTGGGGTTAGCCTTTGGTGAACTCTGATTAACCATGGTCACAGGCCTTTTCGTGCACCCCTGTGTAATCTCATTTGTTCTAAACCTGTGTCGGCTGCTCCTTAGTAATTTATCAGCCAGTGTCAGGTGACTAGTGTACCTTTAAAAGCCATATGATTCATGGCAGATATACATTAAACCTAGTGGGCATGTGTGCAGTATATTATGTGTGATACAGTTGCCAGGTTATAGTTTTTGAGACTTTGTGATAGTGTAGGACCTGCATGAAGGTGGGGTACCTTGGCGAGCGGTATGCAGGCTTCCGTGCATTGGCCAATTCACTAACTAAACCCCCATCATTTATTTATTGATGTTGTGAGGATAAGTGAGCTTGCTATGGTGAGTGCTGAACTTTCTGTTTGTAGATATTTTGGTTGGTGGCCATGGGCTGCATGCACCCCACCCTATGAGTGGTGAGTGCAGATACTGGACCCCGCTTCTGGGGTGGTGAGTGCTGTGGGGTTTTTTTTTTATATATATATTTGATATATATATATTTGTTTGTATATTGTGGGGTTAGCCTTTGGTTAACTCTGATTAACCATGGTCACAGGCCTTTTCGTGCACCCCTGTGTAATCTAATTTGTTCTAAACCTGTGTCAGCTGCTCCTTAGTAATTTATCAGCCAGTGTCAGGTGACTAGTGTACCTTTAAAAGCCATATGATTCATGGCAGATACACATTAAACCTAGTGGGCATGTTTTCAGTTATATTATGTGTGATACAGTTGCCAGATTTTAGTTTTTGAGACTTTGTGATAGTGTAGGACCTGCATGAAGGTGGGGTACCTTGGAAAGCGGTTTGCAGGCTTTCGTGCATTGGGCAATTCACTAACTAAACCCCCATCATTTATTTATTGATGTAGTGAGGATAGGTGAGCTTGCTATGGTGAGTGCTGAACTTTCTGCTTGTATGTATATATATATATATATATATATATATTCAACACACACACATTGGTGGCCAGTGACTAAGGGAACATTCTAGCAACTGCTCTTACTCCTAACTGTCAATCACCATTACCAGTGGGCGGGGGTTCAAGATAGGGTGATTGCTAGAAGGCAGGGGCTTACCTCAGGTGACATGGGTCATGTGACTCAGGATATGGGGTATAAAAGAGCTGTCAGCTACAGTGGGCAGCCAGTCTGTAGTGCTCTTTCTACAGTGCTCATTCCCCTGTGCCTGAGCTACCAGCCTAGTTCTAAACATCAGAGCTGTTACTTTGGGGGAGGGGCTTGGTGCAACATGGAGTAGCAGTGTGCAGGCTGCAGCTCCCCAAAAATATCCTGCTATAATATCCTGGATCCCTGGTGAATTAGCCTAGCCCTTGTGACCATTTTTGAGCAGTGTCTGTGGCAGTTATATTACTTTCTCGGCTTGTGGGAGGTCGGGTGTGAACAATACTTGAGGAGAACAGTGTTGTGTACCTCCCGTTCAAAAGCGCGCAATAGAGGAGAGCTGCTGGAACTTCCACTGACCTGCCTGCAGCTGCACACTGTGTGGTGGCTTTGAGCTCCGGAGAGAATGCTGGGTGCTAGATGCGGCTGCGGTCGCCTGTGGTCTGCGGCTCTGTGCTCAGGGGTCACGCAGGAGGAAGGTACCCAGCACGGAGAGGGATCTGGTCAGGCCCTGCCGGCACCATATTCTGAAGCCCTGTGATGCTGTGGGGTTCTGAGAAAACAGGACGCTGGAGCGCAGGCCTGACGAGAACGGCTGCATCCTCTATATCCTGTGGCTCCTGTTTGTGACCGCAGCTGAGAATCTCTCTGCTTGGCAGAGAATGTACTCCTGGTGGCCACGATTGTGAGATCTTCTGTGCTACTCACCAGTGAGCTTCAGGTAGCAGAGGCTGAGAAACCCCCTGTATTATCTGCTAACTGGGTGCAGAGCCGGCCCTAACCAATATGATGCCCTAGGCAAGATTTTGGCTGGTGCCCCCTAGCACCACCGCTGGTTCTACCTCTGATCTTTCACCCCTTTCCCAGCACCATCACCCCTCACCCATAACAGTCCTTATTTTGGTGTTTGTACCCCCTATATTTTAAATAGGAACCATTCGCACATTTGGTGCACAGCCCAGAAAGGGGTGTGTTTTTGCTGGCAAGGGGCATGGCCACACAATAGTAACATCAATTCAAATAAGGCCACACAGTACTGCAACTTTATTCACATTTGATCATGCAATAGTGTCCATAATTCACATTACATCCCACAGTAGTATCACTTTACCTTATAAACATTACTCCTCACAGTAGATCCCTTATTTATATTACATCACACTGAATTGCTCCTTATTCACATTACACCACACCCTATTGCTCTTTATTCACATTAGACGACACAGTAATGCCGTTTCTATACGCAACACCACTTAGTAGAACACCTTATATACATAATGCCACACATTAGTAATGCATTTATACACATAAATCCAGACAGGAATGCCCCTTACACATATGAGACATATTATTGATGTCCTTATAAACATAATGCGCCTTACACATAATGACAACCTTTATTAATGCCCTTTTACACATAATGTCCCTTACACATATGCCGCACATTATTAATGCCCTTATACACATAAGGACACACATAGTGCCCCCTAGACATATGCAGCATATTATTAATGCCCCTATACACATAATGACACACATAGTGCCCCTTACACATATGTTGCACATTATTAATGCATTTTTACATGACACACATAATGCTCCTTACACATATTCTGAACACTACTGCACAACCAACCCACTCACATGCACACAGCACTCACACTGCCACTAACACTGTGACCTCTGCCTCTGCTTGGATACAGATGTGTCCTCAGAAATCTTGCCTCAATGCAAACGTCGGGCACCTTTTTTTATGAAAATGCATCTTATTTGCATTGCTATGTGGCTAGGAAGCACAAGCAGCTTCTGCTGATTAAAATGATATGCAGCATGCCTATATACTGTGTGAGACTGTGGCTGTATCTGCATATGAATTGCTACACACAGCATATAGGCATGCCGCATATCATTTTAATCCGCAGAAGCTGCTGATGCCCCTAGGCATATCAAATGTCCTAGGCAATTGCCTAGTTTGCCTATGCCTATGGCCGGCTCTGACTGGGTGACTGCCAGTGTGTTGGCTATCTCCATTAACACTGGACCAGAGTTCCCCAGATAATTTATGGATATAGAACATATGTGAGTAAATCTGTGGCTCAGTAACTATATGGTGGAAATGTGAGGCAGAGAAGCTGTGTCTCTGTGACTGGAGTACTGGCTCTGTGCATGTTATTGGAACATTGTGTTTCTTTGAAAACAGCAGTCAAATTCGACATAATATGTTTATAATTGCCAGGGGCGGATTCAGAAGAAAATGAAAGGGGGGGGGGGCACATGATAGGGGAACGGTAATAGTTATATTTACATGCACCTAAGGCACGCATGCTCCCAGATAAGGGGTGTGGTGTTAAAGGGGGTGTGGCCTCACAGAATATGCCACCAGGTAATGATTGGCTGTAGGAGCGCATCCTGGTTTATTGCCAATGTTTCACCCTGATGAAAAGGCTGATTGGGCCTTGAATTGTTGGTCACCTGTTCCATTAGTTATGGGAGCCTGGAAGGCACCACCCCAGCACAATATAATTATTAAAGTTTTTAGTCAGTGGTGGCAGGTGCAGCATACCTTGTTTTGGGCACTGCACTGATACTCAGACTGCAGGACACGAATTGCCCATCTTTGATCAGTAGAAGCAGCCAGCTGGATCTCCAACAAGCAGTATAAGACATCTGCAGGACAGCCCTGTCACAATCACACAGGCCGCCTACTCAAAGCTGAAGCTGAGTTTGACTGCACCTAGAATGGTGGTAAAGGAAGTGGAGGAGGAAGCGCTGCAGCTCCAGCCTCCCCATTGGTTACCACACAGATTTGCTGTTAGAGCCGTGGCGGGTCCTAGTACCTGCCAGCTCTTTTATAAAATCTGATTGACGGAAATAGCAGAAGTGCTGCAGCTGTTCTCCTTTTGAAAAAAAGAAGTCGTCAGAAATGACAGGGGGGGCACGGGCCCGGGTGTGTCCCTCCCCCTCCACACACACACACCCTGGATCTGCCTATGATAATTGCTACTTCTTAACCCTCACTGATATACCATCTGGAAGAAATAGTAACTGTACCTGGCAGCCTGTGCATATAAAAAGTTGCCGTCTGACCCTGGTTGATAAATTACGTGGAAGCAGCAGAATACTAAATCCACATGATATATCTGAAAGTATTTACCAAAGGTTGAGGATGGAACAGCTGTGATATGAGTTGTGACAATTAAGCAGCTGTGAGTTTGACTACTAGTTGAACGAATGTATGTACCGACTAAGGAGCTTCTAGTAGCCTAGGGATATTTTAAGTCCTGATATTGTTATATTACTGGGACGGTGCAGTGCTGTGCTTTTTCTGTCCACTTGAGTATATTCTGGGGATATTGGCTAAGGCTACAATATCTGCAGTAATATAGAATACGCAGTGATCAATAGCATGGGGAAGACGGATGCAGCTGCGAATGCAGTATCTAAACTGGATAAATATGCAAGAAGATCACAAACAAACAACAAAGACTACACCAGACTCCCCTTCTCCTTCTAAGCTAGAACAGGGGGCAGACGGTAGCAACTATGCTGACTTTACTCAACAAATTTTGAATGCTATAGCAGCCTTAGAGCAGAGGGTTACTGAGAAAATTGGGCATGTTCAAGCAGACGTATCTCTGCTCCATCAGGATCTTCAAAATGGAGAGAGAGACTTGGCGAAGCGGAAAATAGAATATCAGACCTGGAGGATAAATCATTACCTCTTAAAAATAAAATTGAGGAATTATCAACTCAAGTGGCTGGTATACAAGCTAAAATGTCCGACATGGAGGGACAGCTAAAGACATAATAATATACGACTGGTAGGGTTGCCTGAAAGGGGCGGAAAGGACTGTGCCTGAAAATTTCTTAGAGGACTGGCTGATAAAGCTATTTATCAGGGAAGCTTTTAGCCCCCAATTCTCAGGAACGTGTCCAAAGGGTACCTACTAGGCCCCATACGCCCGGGGCTCCTGCCAGGACTTTTATTGCTAGAATGTTGCATTTTAGAGATAGAGACACTATTCTCCGCCTTGTGCGGGACTTTGGTACAGTACAGTTCGATAATAGCACAGTTTAATTCTATCCAGATTTTGTTCAAGATGTACAGAAAAGTTGTCATCAATTACTACAAGTTAAGCGCAGGATGCGAGAAAAGAATATACAATATTCTTTGATGTTTCCGGACCGTTTGAGAGTTGTGCATAATAATAGTACACACTTCTTCACATCCGCCAAGGATGCAGAGGAATGGCTGGAAAGGCAGCCTAAGGGTGCTTGAGCAAGAAATAATGAATAAAAGCTGACTTGTAGAGGTGTAGAGTTTATACGTGTCTATGTTATAGTATAGGTTTGCTTAAGGGTTTAAAGATGGAGTAGCAGCAAATGTAAACAATCAGACTGACTGGCTAACAACCCCAGGGAATATATCCTAGGGCAGGGAGTTTGTATTTCATGCTGCATATAGCTATAGGATTTGTTTCCTATATCCCCCTTGTTGTGTGGGTGATTGAGTGAGTAAAGCAGGGAGAGGTAGCGAGGGGTGGAGTGGGGTTTAGGTATTCCGCAGGGGTAGTGGATATACAGGGAGGGTTAGGGAGGGATTGGGAAGGTAAATTATGTAAATTATGCTTGAAATGGTTTTTAAGATGTTTGTGCTGCCCAGAAGAATGTGGGGGTTTTCTGTGTGTGTTTTTTAAATCTCCCTCTCCTTGTGTATCAGCTGTTGTTTCGTGAAAGAGGAGCTGGTATTGACTACAGTATATTTAAAAGGTGAAGGCTGCCTGGTCATATGGCACTATTGAGCAATGGTACGTTCGAATCCGAAGGTTCATTTATGCTCGGGTAATAACGTTTTTTTTCTGTCCTAATGACTAGGCAGAAAGAATAATTAAGAATACTGGGCTGGAATGTTAGGGGAATTAATGATAAAATTAAAAGGGCATTAGTTATGGCCCAGAGTAAAAAATATAAAGCTGCCATAATCTGCCTATCTGAGACACATTTGTGTGGCAGTAAACAACTATCTCTTAAACAACGTTGGATAGGGCATATGTACCATGCAGCCTTCTCAAATAATGCCAGGGGAGTCTTAGTTCTTATAAAAAAATCAGTACAGTTTGAACTGGAAACTAGTCTCATTGATTAAAGGGGGAGGTTTGTTTTCTTAAGAGCAAAGGTTAATCAGAAATTAATGCATTTACTAGCAATTTATATCCCCCCTCCATTTAGCTATGAAGTGTTGAGGCAGGCGGCACTATTTATTAGTCAATAACCAGACACTGCAGTTATAAGTGTCGGGGATTATAATAATGTTATGGATAACAATCTGGATAGGTGGGGGGGGGGGGGGTAAAGCATGCTGTAGGCATTCCATGCTCTGCTAAAACTCTATTCGCAAGCCTCATAGATGAACTAGGCTGGATAGACGTCTGGCAGATATGTAATCCTACAATAGTAAAATACTCATGTCAATCTGCAACATACCATACCCTTGCTCGATTAGATATGGTTTTGGTAGCTACATGTCTTGGTCCAATGGTCAGCGACATTGGGTATTTGTCTGGAGGTATATCCGATCACTCCCCTGTGTATTTAAGCATAGAGCTAGCAAACAACGGGGCGTCATTCTGGAAATTAAATCCATATTGGTTGACCCAAATGGGGGAAGGATCGGACTTGGTGGAGGAATGGGTATGTTTTAAAAAAGAGAATTTAACCCATCCAGATCCTACTATCCAACATGATGCCTTTAAGGCATATATGCATGGAACATTGATCAAAAAGATAGCTAGGATTAAGAAGGGAAGTAGGAAAGAGGGAAATCAGTTGGAGGAAAGATGTTAAAAGTTAGAGGCTCTATATATAGCTTCAGCCCCGCCAGGTATCAGGGAGGGGTGGTTTGCTGCGCAGAGGGAGTAGTCGGACTGTCTCCATGACAAAGAAAATGTAGGCTGCTGTTTAAGGTAGGAGTAAAGTATCTGTCCTTTTTGGCTAGAGAGGAAAGTGATAATGGGGCGATTCAGTGTGTTCGTAACCTACAGGGGCAGGAGTGCACTACAAGGTCGGGAATAGCCGATGCATTTAGGGAATACTATCTTTCACTATATTCAACCAAGGTTATCTCTGGTAGGGAACAACTAAAGGGATACTTAGATCAGATTGAGTTGCCTAAATTATCAAGGAAGATGGTTGAAGTTCTTGAGGCTCCTTTTACGCTGGGGGAGATCGAGAAAGCGGTTACTTCCCTCCCGTCATCCAGAGCTCTGGGCTCTGATGGAATTCCGGTCGAAGTGTATAAAAAACTTAAGGAATTCTCTTTCCCATATCTATTAGAATTATTTAATTCATTATATGAACGGGGCTCTATCTCCCCCACCATGAAGGAGGCAATTATAGTGGTGCTCCCTAAGTTAGGGAAGGACTCTTTATGCTTAGAGTCATAAAGACCTAAATCACTCTAGACAACAGATGTAAAAATAATAGCAAAAATTTTAGCTTCGAGATTAAATTTAGCAATAGCATCAATTGTGCACCCAGATCAAACTAGCTTTATGCCTGGGAAGTCAATAATACAGAATCTACAAAGATTATTTTGCCATCTGCAGAGGGGGGATATGGCTGGTCTGGATGCCGTGGTGGTATCATTAGATGCCGCCAAGGCACTCGACTCAGTAGAGTGGGAATATCTCTGGGCAGTTTTAGAGAAATTTGCGTTTGGTCCCCGCTTTATAAGATGGATTCAATGTATGTATGTGAACCACAGCGCGTGTATCTGTAAATGGGTATGTTTGAGATTAATTTCATCTGGAAAGAGGAACGCACCAGGGGTGCCCATTGTCTCCGGCATTATTTGTATTGGCTATTGAGCCTCTCGCCTGCCTTTTTTGCGCAGACCGAGGAATTCGTGGCCTGCGGATAGGGCAGAAGAAAGACGTTATTTCACTTTATGCAGTCGATATGTTGTTATTCCTTGAAAACCCAGAAATATCAATAGGGAAAATGCTTAGCATTGTTGAAACGTTTGGGGGATTTTCAGGTTTATGTATAAATTGGGAAAAATCATATATCTCCCAATTTCAGGACATATACCGGAGAGGTTGCAAGCAGCACATTGTCTGCAATGGACACTTAACCTGGGTATCTTGATTACACCATATGTTACGGATTATGTAATACAAAATATTAATCCAGTAACAGAAAAGTTTTTTAAAAAAAAGATCATATTTGGAAAAAGCTGCCTTTGTCTGTTTTGGGAAGGATTAATCTTTTTAAAATGAGTATCTTACCCAAGTAATTGTGTGTACTGCATCACTCTCCAATATATGTACCTAAAAAGATATTTACATTAATAGAAAGCATGATCTCGTCATATATATGGGGGGCTAGATCAGCTAGAGTGGCGATAAAAACATTAAATAGGGATAAGAACATGGGAGTATTGAGCCTGCCTAACTTAAGACTTTAGTATACGGCAGCACAGGTGGTCCAAATGTCTGGCTGGATGATGAATCCAGAGGGATCTATACTGCAAGACCTGATGAATGAGAGGACAGAGTCAGATGTTTCTCTGTTAATGTGTTTATTTTCAGGGACAGTGGGAAAAAATATGCCCCATATGTTAAAACAGGTATTGTGGGTCTGGAGGTATGTAATTTTCTATGGATGGCATGATACGGATGAAGAAACTCTGATATGGTATAATAACGCCTTTCCAGAGTTGGTAAAAATATCACAAGATAACATATGGGCCCTTAAGTGTGTGTCCACTCTGGGACAATTATATAACAATGGCATTTTTAAATAATTTCTACAGTTACAGCAGGAGTTCAATATCTCTAGAAATGCCTTCTTTAGATATTTGCAACTACTCCACGCTATAATGACCCAGTTTAAGCAGAAAGTGCCTACTATATCATCTTCCCCTGTTAAAATTATATTGGCCAGACTTGGCCACAAAAGTCGGATATCATCAGTGTATGCTCTGTTGAATGATAGATTATCTTGAGAACCTGTGGAGAACCTTAAATTGAAGTGGGAAAGGACCTGGGCTGGATCTCAGATGAGCAATGGACCCAAGCTCTAGGCACAATAAAAGAGGCAACGGCATGTGTTAGATATCAACAGGTACACTTTTACGTGCTCCATAGAGTGTATCATACGCCAATATAAATGAATTGAGCGGGTCTGAGAGACAATACCCTATGTCCAAGGTGTAATACAGTAGAGGCAGGGTTCTGGAATTTGATTTGGGAATGCCCAGAGGTATATTACTATTGGGGGCAAATATGAAGCGATATAGGGACTACAATTTCAGCATTGCCCAGATTAAACCCACGTGTTTGTATTTTGGGCCTGGGACTTAAGGTAATATTTACCAACAAGAATTATAGTTATATAATTAGTCTTATAACAGTGGCCAAAGTTGTTATTGCCCGGGAATGGATGTCAAGCAATCCCCCGGAAGTAGTTAAATGGAGGGCATTGGTGAATGATTATTAGACACGAGAGAGTTATGTATGTCTCCCGTAATGCCCTAGGAAAATATCACGAGAAGTGGGATTGTTGGAGAAGGTCGAGGTTGAGTGTGATGTGATATTCTAGAGGGGTGGGGGGAGAGAGAGAGAATTAATGTAATTTAATTTTTATATATATATATATATATATATATATATATATAATTTTTTTTTTTTGTGTTGTGTCCTTGATGCTCGTAGCTATCCCCTGATTCTTCTCTAACCATTGGTTCAGGAGCAAGTGCGCAGTAGATATCATGTATTATATTACTGTTAAATGCAAGCGATAAGGTTATAAATGAGATAGGAAGTATGGAATATAATATATCTTTTTTTGAATTTCACTTTGCACAAGGTATGGCTTAGAGAGGGGGGAGAGGGGGTGGAAAATGATGGCAAGATGAAGTAAAATAATAGTCAAATAAATATAAAGAGTGAGACATGGAACAATAAGTATAACACTAAAGTTATCATTGATAATATTTAAATATGTAGTTAGTATATATGTAAGGTTTGAGAATGCACTATGGTAAGCTGCACTCAATATAGTATGTAATATATAGATAAATATTAGGGTGATATATTTGATTGGAGTGGAATATATTAAATCATATCACTGGAAGTCTATAGCACACACAAATAGGATTCTGTGGGGTTAAGGTGGATTAGTTTAGGCGAAATAGGTAATACATTCTGATAATAGAAGGTGAGAATATTAATGATTTGTGCCTTATAATATTCTTGAATTGTTAGCATCGCATCATCTCTATTGAATGGTATTTAACAATGATGGGAGGAGGTTGGGGAGGGTAGAGCATCATGATTTTTAATGCTGGGCAGGATATGGGTAATGATTGGGAAATGTTTTTAAGTGTACTATGTACTAATGTTTGGGGCAATGTAAGTGAAATTGTGTATTGTAATAATGAAAAATTAATAAAGAAAGACTAAAATAAAAAAAATAAAAAAACATCAGAGCTGTGAACTGGCGGTCAGGCACAGGGGGGTAATGCCATTTGGGGAGCTTGGGTTACAGCAGGAGTTGTGGATGGCTGGAGATGGTACTGTTTTAATATGCTTTAGAAATTTAGACACATCACATAGACTTTCCCAAGTATCCCCATATCCTATAACAGGACACATATCCTTTGGTGGAGGCACTTTAGCTAATTAGTGAGTAATTACCCACATTGTAGTGGACAGGGGCTGTGGGGGTTACACAAACTCAGAAACTGTTGAAATATGTTAACACTAATGACTGATCAGGTAAAATGTCAAAACCGGGCCACAAAATGTTCAGCTCATTTAACTTTGCTTAGGTGGAGTTGTGGGAGCTGATTTTGACGGTGTGGTTGTATATCTGTTTGTTGCTTTTTGAGGCTTTGACAGTTGGTACATTTTTGCTTTGTATCTACTGCTGTTTATGTACTGTATGTAAAAAAAAAAAGTTGGGCCTTTGTTGACTGGCTTATTTACCAGACTCCTATCAATATTTTGCACCATTCTGTCTTAGGTGAATTGGGATGCTGTTTTTTTTGCTGTGAGTTAATGGATGCAAATTGCCTTGATTGGTCTCAAATAAAGCCCAACTAAAGCTGAAAGAACTCCTTAAAACTCTCTACACATTTTGTTTTTCAAATTATGTTACTCTACATAGTGTAGGCAAATATTCAATATATTGACTTTTTCCTGAACTTATAACTTGAGTTTTAATGCTTCTTATTCTTCTATTTCCTATAAAAAGACAAGTATTAATTTGTTATTTCCCCACAGTCTCTTAGCCGTGCTGTATAAATGGGATGCCATATCAAATGAATAATGTTACACATTAAATTCTGCTGTACAATGAAATATATGATCAGATAGTCATAGGATTTAAACAAAAGATTTTAATGATTTCAGATATGCTTAACGGCACAAACCTCCTAGCATTGT
Source organism: Pseudophryne corroboree (assembly GCF_028390025.1). Classification (NCBI taxonomy): domain Eukaryota; kingdom Metazoa; phylum Chordata; class Amphibia; order Anura; family Myobatrachidae; genus Pseudophryne; species Pseudophryne corroboree. Next base: position 203,190,170 of record NC_086446.1, read on the forward strand.
CAATCTGCATGTTATCCAGAGGCAGAGACAATTTTTCAAGGACCTGTTGAAAATCTAAACTGGATAAAAAAAAATATGTGAATAAATCTTTTTGTTGCCTGCAGTTTAAAGCTATTTATTCATTTATTTATTTATTTATTTATTCCAATTACTTTAAATAACACTGCAGTCTCCGAATGGATCTGTGTGCTTGTGTATTCGATCATCTCTATGTACATACAATCTAGTAGATGAAAACAACAAACCTGCATATTAAAAAAAAATATCTGAAAAAGGCAGAAATGTCAGCTTATACAATTTCAGTTACAACAGGAGTGAGGGTCGCTACCAGTGGCACCAAGGAAGGGGGTGAGTACTAACACCCCCCCCCCCCCCCTTTCTTTCATGTCAGTTGGCAGCAGCCTCTTCCCAGCCCAGAACATGCTGTTGTGTGCTTTGCTGCAGTCGGTCCATGTAGGCTGTTGCCGCTGTTAACAGTCTCCTTTGCATGCAGATAAGGGGAAAAATCGCACTGATCATGCCTCCTCACCCTGTATCTGACCCTCCCTCTGCCAGTCAGCGCCACATTGTGGCATGTTAAAAGTATATTGCAGGGTTATTTTTTTTTAAAAAACAAGAGGATATGGACACATGCCTATGGTTAGGCCACTCTCCCAGCATTACCAGGGCCACAGCTAGCTGTCTATGGCCCTGGTGGCTACATCTGATCCATTTTGACGTGTTGTAATATGATAAGACTTTGAAATCAGACCTTAGATGCTTTCACCATAATCTATTAGGCTTTGTATAAAGTACATGAATATTTAAAAAAAACTTATCAAGGTGATATATTTTTACAATCCAGGTCCAGTAGGGGAAAACACGTTAAGATATCCATCAATACCCCATCCCAATAGTTGTTTATATCTGGCAATGAAAGGCTGGAGCCTCTGGTCCCATCAACTGAGGTTGCAGCAAGTACCTGGAAAAAACAGACATAGAACTTAAAGCAGTCCAGCAGAGGATGTAACCATAGCAATTTTAAATGAGTAGGTGCCAAACTTAGAGAAAGCTCTAGAGTGAAAATACAGAACTGCAATACGAATGCATCTAAAGTATATTGGTGCCATATTAGAGGGGACTGAGCTCACCACAGCCTGGCACTGCACCAGATAAGCCCAAGTCACAATACTGAGCAGTTCTGAGTGCCACAATAATCCGGAAGGGAAATCTAATGCCCAGGGCCACAGACAGCTGGGTCGGTTTCAGGTACTTTTTGGGTTGTTGTCTAATTATAGGAAGGCATGACCATATTCAGTTGAGCAGAATATGGGGGGCACTGTGAGACACTCAACTAGTAGAAAATCCAGCAAGGGGGCTTCCATGTGATCACTTTCTTCTGCACAGGCAGAGGAGACAACTGCTGCTCATCAGCAGCTGTCTACCTGGCCCACCATAACCCAGCACCCTGCAGCATGTGATGAGCAAAGAAGAGAGGCTGCTGCCAACAGGCAAGAGGGGACAGAGGGTCAGGTGCAGAGAACAGGAGAAGAAAAAACAGAAGGAACAGGAAAAGAAGACTAGGGAATAAGGTCTGGAGAGGCTTCTGGATTCAAAGGAATAGAAGCCAAAGCAGGAGAGGAAGACAGGGACCACACAAGACCTAGCACCTGCAGGAGGTGGCCAGTCAGGGGAGCAAGTTGCTGCTACAATTGTATTGGGTCAAGTGGGGCAGGTTAGCTGCACTCTGCTTCACCAAATAGGATGCCAATACTCCCACTACAGAAATAACAGCCCCAGTGGCAGCTCCAACAATATGTTTTGCCACAGATTCTCATGTACAGTATATACTGTAGCAGTAGCATTCTTAAATGTTTTCTGTAATTATGTTCCCAAGTGGAGTAGGTACTCTTTCTTTGATTAAGTAATTGTAGCGCCGGGCTGCATCGGCACAAGTTCAGCCACTGCTGTGACATCATTGACCCTGAATTATAAAGAGATTATTGTGACACCAGCAACACATTTAAATAGTACTTAAGGCTTTTATGACAAAGACAGGGAGGGGTATACCCCTTTCACACAGCCGAAAATTTCCCGGGTTAAAACACATGAACGCACATCAACCCGGGAAATCTCTCAGTGTGAAACGGTACAGGGACAAAGTCCCGGGATTTCTGTCCCCGCATTTCAACCCTGCAATCAACCAGGGTTGGTCCCGGGATCTTCCCTGGAACCTGGACAGTGTGAATGGTGCAGGGACATGTCCCACCTTCCCGGGTTGCCTCTGCTGATGCTGATTGGCTTTTCAGGGCACTTCCTGGTCTTGTGTTTTTTCTGAGACGCCCATTTTCAGAAAATGCAGGGCCATCCCTGGTTCAATATGAAAGGTGCAGACCCGGGATGTCTCGGCTCCAAATGCTGGTATAAACGGGCCCAACCCGGGAATGTCCCTGCATGAACCCGTGGCAGAATTCCCAGGTTTAGGCCCTGCATTTATGGTGTGAAAGGGGTATAACTGGTTTTTATGATGTAGGATCAGATGCAGTGTTTAATGCAAAGTTGGCTGTAAATTCACCCACATTGTGTTCATGCGACTAAGGACTTCAGTTGTACACAAGGCATATGCAACTTTTGTGCTGCATGTATTGGTATTGAGGCACCCAACTGTAGCTTTGCAAATCCCAGAGTCTGCATACAAAGACATAGCATATGTCACAGATCAGTTGATTATCTAAGTTGTATGTTGTTCTATGGCTGTGCAGCATGACCACAGGAATCTAGAGGCCGGACACATTGCAGCTGCATATGGGATCTCAGTTGTAGTCTCAAACATTACCCAAAAATAGTCAGAACGCACTTGCATGTTTGCAGCCTCTTCCTGTTACCACCTCCAGACAGTCACTGACTGCCAGTCACTTTGCAAATAAATCCTCTCTGCAACCACCAGTGCAAGACCATTGCTGCATAAGTACTGTGTGACTTAAATGCTTTGCAGACTGCTGCTGATCGCTCAACTGTGAAAAATCAGGTTTGCATACATCTCTGAATCAGGCCCTAAATATGGATATTAACCAGTGTACTCATCACTGTGGCTGGATCATCCCTATCTGTACACTTACTTTTGAAGCCATAATCATTTCCAGTGTGCACTCACACATAGCCTATTCCTTATGCAAAAAATCCCTCTGAAAACAAGAATATGAATAATTACACATATGCACAACTTTGCTATTGGTCTGCCCAAACTAAACTCAGCCAGTATGAAAATACTGTACCTTGGTATCACAGTTACGCTCCAACAAGTGGAGATGAAGATGAGTTGTGTACAGCTTGACATCATACATGCTTGCATGTGCTCACATTTGATGCATGTGCAGAATGCAAACATGCAAAATATGTCCACATAACCAACTTCCATTCACCTCTTTGTCGTTTCCGTAATACAGAGATTTGTGTGTTTAGAACTGTACTCTTGCAGTTAGTATTGTATTCATTGAGTTTTTCTATCCTGCATAGCTTTGTGTTATTTTTAAAATCAAAGATAACGAAATCCCATTCTGTTTTTCTCTTATAAGTGCCATCCTAAGAAATGAGATGTCCACTAATCTCATAATTAAAATTATACATGTATAGTGGATGATGATGTAACTGTTAATTTATATATTAGTAAGTTGAAATTCGGCTATAATTCTTTTTAAGGAGTACAGGTCAATAATAACTTTTAAACAAAAAGTGACTAATTCTGTATAAACAAACGAATGTGACATTCAATTACCATGAGACGCAGAGAACCTCATTACCATTACCACGGAATTAGAACATAAACCAGCTAGGAAGCACTAAAGCTTTTAGATACCAAAAGATTAAAACTATATGAGCACAATTTGTCATAATTTAAATTGTTCTTTACTCAAGCAGTCCGGGAAGTCTGGCTATTGCTTCATGAATAATAATTGAGAACAACCATTCTTTCAAGGCTGCACATTGCCATACTCTTCAATAGGAAAGAATAAATATTCTAAAATATGAAAAAGGACATGGATTTTTATCAAACGAGATTCTTTTTTTCCTTAGGCAATGGTTACGAACTGATATGGACAATAGTCATAATATTTTCAAATTTATAGAGCATTCTGTAGTTATTTGTTAAATACTATATTCATTTCAGTACATAGCTCCACGTCTTGTTTTTAAATGAATTTGTTATAACAGAAGAGAACCATAAAATGACAGCTTGCATAAGTTAACTGCTCAAACTCATGGCTTAAAATACATGGCAGTCAATGTGTGGAATTCCAAGTGGGCTTCCATGTGCAGGTGCATGGGTAGTCCTAAAAAAAAGTGTGTGTGTGAGTGTGTGGGGGGGGGGGGGGCTGAACTGCACACCCTATTACTAAAGACATTAAGAGGTGCTATCATGCTGAGGCTTCTAATACTATGCTGGGGGAAGAGAAATGCAGATGCACACTCCTAGCACTAAGAACACTGAAAGCAAGAATAATTTATATAAACCCTCATAATTAACATGGAGTATAAGTGAAGTTCTTAGAACACTTTTGCGCAAATATGTGGGCCCATGTACTGCAACCAGGTGACTTCATAACATGGGTTCCTAACATCTCTAATACTATCACATTATATAAATTCATCAAGGTCTTACCTTCCAATAGTGCCCTTATCAATGTGTGATCTAATATGCAGGAACCCAGCTAATTAAAACACCTTCCAGTATACAATATATGCACAAAAATCTTTTTCGCTATATATGTGTATATATTGTACACTGGAAGTCAAGGCTCTTTTCCTCTGGCATTGACATCCCTCTCATTTACCCTTAGGTGTTGTGGGGGTTTATCTAGTGTGCATCTGCATTTCTCTTCCTCCAGCATGGGGAGTCCTGTCTGAACTTGGGTCCAGCTACTAGCACCATGTTAGGCAGCTTACACCAAGCATTCATTACTTGATGATTATGTTATCTTGCCAGACACCCTGCTCCTTGTTCACATTATAAACATGCTGTAACATAGTAACATAGTTTCTGAGGTTGAAAAAAGACAATTAGTCCATTGAGTTCAACCTGTTCGTGGTCTCCTACACTGAAGAATTATTAAGACTAATTTTAACTGTGGTGAATGTTTAGCCGTAAACTACAATACTCCGTTTTTTTTATTACTATAGTACATGATTTACCACCATAACCCTGTATATTCTTATCCATTAGAAATGTATCCACCCATTCTTAAAATTTATGATTGAGTCTGCCATTACTACTCTCTCAGGCAGGGAATTCCAAGTATATGTTGTCCATACTGTGAAGAAACCTTTCCATCGCTGTGTGAAATCTCCTCTCCTCTAACATAAGCAAAACCAAAAAACAGATCCCCCACTAGCTCTGAAACCTAGCTCCACGGATAGATATCTGTGTATTGAACCTGGCTTGCTATCTGGATCTGCAATTGAATAGTAGTTATTGGATTCACACCTGTGTACCAAACTATGCCTGTCATCTGGGACAGCACCTAACTAACCCCTCTATGGCTAGATACTTTTGGTGTGGACTTGCATCTTCCTTTATTAAGACAAGAACCCTGCAGTTGAACATTTCTACTAATAATTTCTCACTTAAACTGTATTTTGTACAGTATTCCTCTGCATCACATTAGAACTTGAGTAATCTCATAATACTGTATATTGGGGGTCATTCCGACCCGATCGCTCGCTGCAGCTTCTCGCAGCTCACCAATCGCGTCAGAACTGCACATGCGCCGACGCCACAATGCATCGGCGCATGCCAGCCGTCATTGCCTAGCGATCGCCTCTGAGGCAGAGGCATGGCCAGACTATTGGTGGGGGGGCGGGTCGCGGTGGCTGCGTGACATCACATACAGTTGCTGCGGGCCGGGGAGCAACAAGTAGCTCCCGGCCAGCACGCTAAAGCTGCGCTGGTCGGGAGCTACTCTTGAAGTGCAAAGGCATCGCCGCTGTGCGATGCCTTTGCACTTCTGCGGGGGGGGGGGGCACTGACATGCGGGGCGGACTAGCCCTGTACTGGGCGTCCCCCGCATGTCATTGTGAATGATCGTAGCTGTGCTAAATTTGGCACAGCTACGATAAACTCGGAATGACCCCCATTGTGTCATGCATGTGTGAGCATGCGTGGGCTCACATGTTAGCACTGATGGGAATGCACCATTTTGCATATTCTGATCATAGTACCCATAGTCCATGGGAGCCATAGATTGTACACACATTGGGCTTAGACCAACACTGTATCGTACAGCATTATGTATTAACTGCCATCACTCACTTCCACTCCTTGAATATGGTCTGTACTGCTAAAATATTTTGGTGCATTGCTGTCTAATATAAAATCTGGTATCACAACTGCTGCATTAGATATTTAAATTGTTAATACAGTTTATTGTGTGAATATAGTAGAGATGAGCGGGTTCGGTTCCTCGGGATCCGAACCCCCCTGAACTTCACCCATTTTACATGGTTCTGAGGCAGCCTCGGATCTTCCCGCCTTGCTCGGTTAACCAGAACGCGCCCGAACGTCATCATCCCGCTGTCGGATTCTCGTGAGATTCGTATTCTATATAAGGAGCCGCGCGTCGCCGCCATTTTCACTCGTGCATTGGAGATTGAACGGAGAGGATGTGGCAGCGTTCTCTCCCTGAAAAGCTCTATAATCTGTGCTCAGTGTGTTGCAAATAATCTGTGCTCAGTGTGCTGAAAATATCTATGTTCTCTGCCTGAAAAGGCTCCATATCTGTGCCCAGTGTGCAGCAAATATCTGATCAGTGTGCTGCATTGTGGGGACTGGGGACCACCAGTAGAAGTATATACATGATGTGGCCATTCACTGGTACCTCGTGACAGAACGTATACTGGATTCCCCCACAATGTAACTTTATATCTGTCACCTATATACATGATGTGGTCATTCACTGGTACCTGGTGACAGAACGTATACTGGATTCCCTCAATATGTAACTTTATATCTGTCACCTATATACATGATGTGGTCATTCATTGGTACCTGGTGACAGAACGTATACTGGATTCCCCCACAATGTAACTTTATATCTGTCACCTATATACATGATGTGGCCATTCACTGGTACCTGGTGACAGAAGGTATACTGGATTCCCCCACAATGTAACTTTATATCTGTCACCTATATACATGATGTGGTCATTCACTGGTACCTGGTGACAGAATGTATACTGGATTCCCCCACAATGTAACTTTATATCTGTCACCTATATACATGATGTGGCCATTCACTGGTACCTGGTGACAGAACGTATACTGGATTCCCCCACAATGTAACTTTATATCTGTCACCTATATACATGATGTGGTCATTCACTGGTACCTGGTGACAGAACGTATACTGGATTCCCCCACAATGTAACTTTATATCTGTCACCTATATACATGATGTGGCTATTCACTGGTACCTGGTGACAGAACGTATACTGGATTCCCCCACAATGTAACTTTATATCTGTCACCTAGTATATACATGATGTGGTCATTCACTGGTACCTGGTGACAGAACGTATACTGGATTCCCCCACGAAGTAACTTTATATCTGTCACCTATATATATACATGATGTGGTCATTCACTGGTACCTGGTGACAGAACGTATACTGGATTCCTTTACAATGTAACTTTATATCTGTCACCTATATACATGATGTGGTCATTCACTGGTACCTGGTGACAGAACATATACTGGATTCCCCCACAATGTAACTTTATATCTGTCACCTATATACATGATGTGGCCATTCACTGGTACTTGGTGACAGAACGTATACTGGATTCCCCCACAATGTAACTTTATATCTGTCATATATATAATAATTATAGTAGTACAGTACAGTAGGCCATTGCTGTATCTTGCAGCTCTGTGTCACTGTAAGTATTCATTCCATATCTGTGCGGCATTTTTGTGAGCAGTATATATAGTATTACAGTGCAGCATTTTGGTGACTAACAGTATATAGTTGTACAGTAGGCCATTGCTGTATCTTGCAGCTCTGTGTCACTGCAAGTATCCATTCCATATCTGTGCTGCATTTTTGTGAGCAGTATATATAGTATTACAGTGTAGCATTTTGGTGACCCAACAGTATATAGTTGTGTACAGTAGGCCATTGCTGTATCTTGCAGTTCTGTGTCACTGCAAGTATCCATCCATTCCATTTTCTGCCAGTGATTTGGACCAATAATACCATTGATTATAACTAATAATTCCAGTGATTTTGTCATTTTCTTCCAGTGATTTGGACCAATAATACCATTGATTAGAACTAATAATTCCAGTGATTTTGTCATTTTCTTCCAGTGATTTGGACCAATAATACCATTGATTAGAACAAATAATTCCAGTGACTTTGTCATTTTCTTTCAGTGATTTGGACCAATAATACCACTGATTAGAACGAATAATTCCTGTGATATTGAGGTGTTTGTGTCGCTTAGCTTAGCCGTCCAGCGACCACAGTGCACCTCTTTTTCTCTTTTCTTTGCATCATGTGCTGTTTGGGGCCAATTTTTTTAAGTGCCATCCTGTCTGACACTGCAGTGCCACTCCTAGATAGGCCAGGTGTTTGTGCCGCCCTCTTGGGTCGCTTTGCTTAGTCATCCAGCAACCTCGGTGCAAATTTTAGGACTAAAAATAGTGTTGTGAGGTTTTCAGAATAGACTGGAAATGAGTGGAAATTATGGTTATTGAGGTTAATAATACTATAGGATCAAAATTACCCCCAAATTCTATGATTTAAGCTGTTTTTGAGGGGTTTTTGAAAAAAAACACACCCGAATCCAAAACACACCCGAATCCGACAAAAATTTTCAGGTAGGTTTTGCCAAAATGCGTCCGAATCCCAAACACGGCCGCAGAACCGAATCCAAAACCAAAACACAAAACCCTAAAAATTTCCGCTGCACATCTCTAGAATATAGCCATCTATGCTTCTAGCACTCTATGCAATGGTTGTGTATGTAACAACATTTTGTAAGGATGCCTAAATAAAACCAATAAATAAATAGTTAACTTAAAAAATAAAATTTTTATTAAATTAAAATAAAGAAACAACAATTAGTACTTTTTTTAGCTTAGAAATGTATGCTGTGTTAGAAAGTTTACATTGTATTAAAATATATACATAAATGTCTTCATGTTGGTAACATATAATTGTGTATTTTCTTACTCTTAAATTAACAAAACGTTTATGTCGCCCCTGTAAACTTTTATGTATTTTTTTTTTCTTTTAGACAACATATGATGTCTCTCTAAAGGAATTCCTTGGCTGTGCACTCAGCAGAGTCGTGAAAATTAAGGAGGATGCTGCTGTACCTGTACTGGATTTTTAGGATAGAGATGAAACAGGTAACTGCAAACATACTGTAGCTAACACATTACGGTTCAGCTCCCTTACTGAGCTGTGTATATTTTGAATTTCTACTGACATTTGTACTGTACTTGCTCACAATTATCAAGTTCCAAAGTTGAAGCAATTATGTTTAAGGCTTGTGCCTGCATATGTTGGGAATGCTTCAGCTGCCTCAGTATTTGTCAGATTTGAAATGATTGTGTCTCCATAAAGTATGATTGGGTCCCATTCACTTGAAACTGGATTGTGAATTCAGCCATCTGCAGGGCTAGATACCTTGATACTAGTTGGAGGGGCTACTGGGGTTGCGCCTCAGCTGTTACAGTGAGACATTGAGGAATATATTTATATGTATATTTATGGATATATATATATATATATATATAGAGAGAGAGAGAGAGAGAAAGAATAAGACAGAACATCCAAGTAATAAAAAATATCTATATATAAGTCCATACTGATATATATCTCCTCCTCTTCAACGTCAGTTGCAGGTTCAGCATCACCAACAACATCCTGAGAATGTATGGTATGAAAATTTAAAACAATCATTTTGTAATATAGTTATTAGATGTAAATAATGAAAAAACATTTTGTATTTAGGTAAAATGTGTAATTTAGACTTCCTGTGACTGACCATGTTTTTTTACTCTGCCCTTAGTGTCTGTAACTTTCCTCTACCTGAGTGGTAAAGTCTTCATAATTTTCTTACCAGGAGTGTCTTGGAGTAATACCCCAGTCTAAGTGTACAACACTTTTTTTTCCAGAGTACACAACCCTGTCTTTTGAGTCTTGACAGGAAGATTCCCCCCATCATGGAATGTGACCTACACCAGCATTTGAGCTGATTGTATGTTGCTTTTTACTATGCATTTTTCATCTAGTTACATAGTGGGAGATTATTTGAATGTGGCATATCCACCTGGAACTGTACTTTACTATATAGTGACATGTGGCTAATTGGCTCTTCTAAGTGAGGTCTATCCCAGGGCACTGCAGCTGTTACTGTATCCAGAACACTAATGCTGTCTTCAAATTTGATCTTCCTTACTGTTTACAAACCACTGTGGTTGAGGTTTTCTATCTGAGACCTCTCTTCATGATTCTCATTTCCTTGCTCACTGTTGACCCGGAGATGATTACACCCTCCTTATTTCAGCATTCTAGGGACAATGCTGCCTACCAAATAAGTGCTACCTATCATTTCAAATTATAGCATGTCTGTTTTGAATAGCCTAAAACAAGGGCAGCAGAAATTTCCCCATCCTCCATCTGTTGGGGCTCTGGCAGTTGTACAGCTTACCATATAATTGTTTGACTCCCCCTGCCCTACAGTGCCTTCATATTATGCGGTCCTGTCCTTTAGTTCCAACACCAATGCGGAAACCAGCTTATTTTATTTGAAGCCGCATTTAGCCATGCAGCACTGGTCACCTTATTCCCATGTAGTTCTGCAATTTGACCTAAGCAAGTGTTGGATGCTTACCTGGACTAAAAACCTCTTAATCTTTTCTGCTGTGGTTTGGATTCTTAGTACTTTCTGCACTTCCTCACATTATTTTACTAATTGTGTTTGCTGTTACCCCACTACTTTTCACATTATTTTTCTAACTCAGCTTTTTCCTAATTTGCCTCTCTCAAATCTTTTCCTTATGGTGTGTAGCCCTTACCTCGTTCCATTACTTGCTTATCCTCTCTGTTTTTTTAACCAGCATTTAGTTAGTATACCTGATTTTCCCCTCCCTTCAGTGTATGATGCTCTGAGTATTCCACAAATAAAAGGACCCCATATCAGTTGAGAGGAAAGGGACTATGTAAGACTATACCCTGTGATGACATGTTTTACAGATTACAGTATACATCAAAGAACAATTTGTAGTCCTTTTATAAGAGTTGAAAACTAATGATTGCTGATCACTGCATCCTAATTTTTCAAGATTAGTCTGTTTCAGTCACTTATAGGCCAATGTTATCTTTTTTTGTAATTATTTGGTTAAACATCAGAAGTGCTTTAATCTTCTAAGTATTCTGAATAATGGCTGCACCTATATTTCCTATAACCCGGATTATGTCAAGTGTCATTTCTGTGGCATTGCCCCATGCTCTTGGATCACCAGCCCCCTCTTCTAAGTCACAAATGTCCTACTGAGCTCTGACTTTTAAGCAGTTTTTCTTCCTTACATGGCCATGTTTTTTTTGGAGCCCTTATTTATAATTGCACCTGCCTTTATTTAATAAGCAACAATAGATTTCAATTAGGACATATACACTGATAATCTCTCTACAAAATGGGTATTTGTTCTTGACATAAAATAATTAGTTAGGTTTTAGGTATATTCATTCTATTATGGTTTAAAATATTCCAATTATCACCTGACTTACACACCGTGACTCATTCACATATATTTTTGGAAGGATAAATATTTGAAAATGTTGTGAAATATGTGTACCTTGTTGTTTGCTATTTATTGTGGTGCTTTGTGCTCCAACTATGAATTTTTGTGTTGTTATAGTTATTGAATGTGTTTGGATCTAGCCCATTACTGCTCTGGATCCCCTCTAGTTGGTATGCTGGTAATGTACCACTATGCGATTGGGCTATTTTTTTAATCGGAACACTCCCGGAACCTGCCCACCTCGCTATTGCTACTTGGTATATGGATAGCTCGAACACACCTGTTAATCAGAAAAAAATACCTCAAGTGTATGAAAAGGGGTATAATTTATCTTCAGGAAGTACTTTGAAAACCATTCATGCTTCATGATTTGGGAACTGTGTTTCAGCCTCTTATATCAAGATTCCCAAGATTGCGCAATCTCAATAGCTTAATGTCTGAATTTTACTATCTTACATTTGTTCCTGTATCCAGAGGGATGCCATAATGTCTTGGAGGGTTATATCAATGACACCTTTTACACCTAGCTAACTATATGTGCACCCAGCAGCCTGTCCCCATCTTTAAAATAAAAAAATCAAATGTTAGTACAATCAATGTGTGCATTATATACAGGGTGTGCCATACAATGGAGTAGATCACATAATGACAATAAAACAGAACATCTATAACACCCACTAACAATCACAGATTTATGAAAGAATAGAAAGTACCTGTCTAGCTCGTGCACAACAGGAGTATCTCTTCACAAGGCAAAATATTAAAGAGTCTGTGGGAAATGTTCCAGCATATCCATTGTTTCCACCCCTCCTGTACAGATATTTATTCAAGTCTCCATGATTTTGCTTTTGATGTAGTCTTCTGGGCTTAAATCTAAGTGCTGTTATGCAGCAGAATCTTTGTGTGTTCAATCATTTTATATGCTTCCTGTATAGGGACCCATCTATGTCTTTTCTGATCAATGAACTTGCTGGTGAATATATTATGTTTCCCAGGACCCCAGTCAGGATTTTCTGATCTCCCAATTACTCTTTAACCTTGTACTTGCCCCAGTGCTTTACAAAATCTTGGCTTAGCTGTACTACGTGAATGTCATTAAATTGATTGCTACAGGTGAGAGGTAGGTGTGGGTCTAGGGTGCCTTGGACTGTCATATATGGGTAAGACAAACCTCCTTACAATTATGATATTCATCATGTTGCTTTACTTTTTTCAAACTTTGCTGGTCCTCTTGAAGGACAGAGTAATTTCCTTTAAATACTCTATTTACTGCACTTTTATCTGGGTCCCAAAAATTGTCTAATTAAATAGCAACAATCCAAATTAAATGCCTGTGTCAATTATCTAAATTTACAAACATATATAATCAAGCTGCACTATCTCCAATACTGGATTCAAAATGAATATGATAAAACCCATTTGAAGCAAGGTTTTCTTCTGGCGATGAGCTTAACAACATTCTAACATCTACATGACTGTGAGATGCTACAACACATTGGTACCATATTGAATTTAGTGCATAATGTCTGACATATCCTGCAATAAAGGTAGTATTAAATCCATATTATTACATTTACTATATTAGGTAATCAAGCCTTTCAGGATGATATGGCAGCCTCCTTCTCACAGTGGAAAATGGTGGGATATGCTATGGTTTATTCCTGGATATATCTAGTCCAGCCTTTCACATTCAGACAGTTTGTGACTAATTGGCAGTGATTGCCCCATTTCCTCCGGACTATCTACAGACCCAGCATTATGTTATTGTGGGTAATTTAAATTCCTATAGGAGTTTGAAAACTGAAACTGCCCTGCAAAAATAGTCCCAGCTTTAAAACATATTTGACAGCTGGGAGAACTTAAATCAATTATCTATTGTCACATTTGAGGCAATATTAAGAACTCTTTCTACTATGAAACTCAAACAATGAAAGGAGACCACCTGCTTCCCTGTGATCACTCCCAATTATAGCCTTCTTCTTTTTTTATTCCCTCTGAACCATATTCCTTTTTATTTTGCTGTTCCATTGGTTGATGTGTTATTTTGTATTTACTGACCATATATTTATGATGAGTCTGTTGACTTTCTCTTAATACACTATTTCTTGTTTGATTAATCTACTATTCTTATGTATGTTTAGCACATTGGATCATTATTACATATGTAAACCATGATGCTTTGCAGGGTGTTAGTTCTTACAAATGACTGTATTTCCGTATATTTGTATTTTGAATGGCCATCAAGAACATCACATGCATAATACCACCACAAAAGCATTAATATTTATTTATTAAAAATAAACCAATATAAAAAGTAAATATGACCATGGATTTTTAAATAACATATTTTAAAACAATTCCCTTTTCTCTGTACAAGGTTCAGCTAACCTGATAATTTCTTCTCCTACGGCACTTGTACATGGGGCATCTTCTGTTGGCACAAAAATAACAACTTTTTTGTAATAATATCTTGTATAAAATGGTCTACATTTTAGTTATTCAGTCATTAGAATGTGAACATTAAATTGCTTAACAATAAAAAAAATATTTTCTTAAAATAAAATTTAACAAAAATCACCTATTTTCTTATTAGATTACATTTTACCACATTTTTATACATAAAAAAGTAACCATCATGTTTAAGTTTATATAAGAAAAACAATAAGAAAGAGAGACAAGGAAAAGGTGCTACACATTAAAAGGATGTCAATAGAGAATAATACCATAATAATTTGTTAAAGACACTGAAATAGTTACCTTTAATCCTTTAAAATATACTTTTTATTATATGTTCTCAAATTCTGTGCCTTGTTTCAATAATAATAAATGCAAATACTGTTACCTAATTCTTTTCAATCTCACTAAATGAATAATGAATTGGCAATGTGACTAACCATCATACCGCAATGGTGAAGCATCTGAATCACGGACATTCATGAGCTCCATGAGTACAGAGACCAGAAACTGACATCCCCTGTGCTCCCACAGCAGACTTCCTTTCTTCACACTGAAACACATTCAAAACTTCTTTACCCCATTATCTTTGTTTTTGTACATACCGGGGGAAAATTCAAATGTTTGAACAGTCGGTTGGGTGTCTGTGTTTTCAAACAATTGAATACCTTCCTTTGTATTTTTTTTTTAAAGTTTGACCTAATGTTAGCTAGTTAATAATAGTTAGGTGGCATCAGAACGGTCTTTAATACATGTTGAAAAATTTTCATGACAATGGTTGAAGATCACTTACTAATTCACTTTCTGCAGAACTACTAGAAGTGCAGTACTGTACGTGCCCCATTAAAAGAATAGGTTGAGGCCAGATTCTGATATCTCAAAGTTACTTGGAAAATCATTTTTGAGCAGAATAGGGCCCTTGTACCCTTCTGCAAAACTCGGAGCCCCTTGTAAATGAACCCATCACACCCTTTAACTCAAAGAAATAGCCTCATCCCCCTAAATATATACAGTATCACTGTTTTTTATGTTCATTGCACTATAGTTTATGTGCCTAAAATATATTCTTCAATGGACCTTCTTGATCTGCTCAACTCAATTTTTCAGGTTGTGGTGGTAATTTACCATTTTGGCTTAAATATCAATTTGCTTCCCTAATGGATGTAATAGGTGTGTGATGTCACAGGAGTATTTCCCCTTCAGTTTTCACTTTATTTTTTTGCATATGACCTTTATTACCTGCAACAATTTTAATAATATAAAATTTGTTTGTAACATCTGCATCTTTCCTTATTAATTAAAAACTAAACTTTATTTTTCATTTTTATTTTTATTGAAGCATATGCATTAATACCAATATTACAATAAATAGAAATATATATTACCCATTACACAATACAGTGCACTTTGATATTATACCTTGGAAGCCAAAAACAACTTTGGAAGCAGTCAGTACAGTATGTACAATAGCACACACAACAAAGGCATTCAAAAACATTGAGTGGTATTCAAAAAATTTGCACAGAACATGTAAAAAAAACTTTAAAAAAGAATGGCCACCAACACAATTTGTGATGCAATGCTTATTCTATTTTTTTATTAGATTACATTTTAACAAATTGTCATAAATAAAAAAGTAACCATCTTGTTTAAGGTTATATAAGAAAAGAAGAAAAAAAATAAGAATGAAAGAAGAGGAAAAGAAAAGAGTTTGGGGGAGAGGCCACATTTTTGGGAAAGGTTCTACAAAGTAAAAGAATGTCAATAAAAAATAATATCAGTAGGTAATATTAGTCAAGGATACTGAAATAGTTGTCAACATCTGCACCTTAAAGCTTAGCAATAGACATTTTATTATTTGTTCACAGTTTATGTGCCTTATTTCAATAAAAAAAGAAATATATAGACAAATACTGCTCCCTAATTCTTTCCAAGCTCACTAAATGAATAAAAGCAGTTTTTGGCAAATTGACTTTTCTATTCAATGAAATCCACTTTAATGCAAGGTTCAAAGAGGAGAGATGAGGATAGTATTAGAAAGGAAAGAAAAGGCATGCTATTAAGAGTGTTAGAGGAAATATTTATTTCCATTTCATGCTTTGTTCCTTTGCTGAAGAGAATCTTGTTTTGATGCATACATGCTTTGGAGAAAGGACACTGTGAAATTAATACTTTATGGAAGTTGTTTTCTGCAATTTTTTATTCTGATGCATGTAATTAATAATTGATTTGTTGCTATAAAAATATTTTCTCTAAATACTCTCCATGAGCAATAAAAACCAAGGCTACTTATGCTTTCCACAAATAATTGTCCCTTTTCTGTTAGAGCTGAATTTTCTTGCCTGGACTCTATTGCTTGCCATCAGCATGGTGTGGAGTCATTGGTGTTAACCTCAGGGCTGAAGAGTTCAATTATAGTTAAGGTATTAGGTTAAATTAGGTACCAGATAAAGGATAATAATAAATCCACCTATGTGACAAAAATCGAACCTGTATATTGACCTGAAATGAATGGCACAAACCTATCAAAGAGAATTAATGAGTCTTATCATAGAGCCATAAAGCTTGCCCATATAAGTGCAATGACCAATGAGGCACATAGTGGTTGAATGATACAAAAGAGATATACTGTAGCAAACTGCCCCCTGCATTACATCTGCTTTGCCTTTACCATGCTGGAATACATTGGTCATTAATTCTGATTATGAAGGTCATTAGTAATTAATTCTGCTTATGGAGGAAATATACACACAGAAGTCAGGTATACCATTAGTTGGATAGGTTAAAAGGATGGAAATCTATCCTTGAGACCATATCCACTTTTAATAAAAACAAGGCTCAAGATGTGTCAACAGCCATGACTTCCTAACTACTGTCAGAATCTGCCCATCTTACCATCACTATTTGGAGGGAATACATTGTGGGGAAGCAAGTTTCTGAAGCATGTTCTGATGTGCTATTATTCCCACTTTGGTAGGTGTTCTGATTTAAGAAGGGAAGGTCTGATTCTATTGTCGATTATATGTTGCAGTTTTATGTTTAATTATATAAGTCCTCACTTTGAATAAATTATCTATATTTAGTCAAATGTTATTTTAGAGACTCCTCTGTTTTCAATACATATAGTTAATGTCATGAGGAAGAGGAAAAAAGGGAGAATTAAACATGTTCATATGATATGCCTAATCAGAATAAAATAAAGTAAAAGAGTAAACTTCTGTGATGACAGGCTTTAAATTCTCTCATTGTGGTAGATAACTCTTCTGTATGGAATAACTCATGGGATCTATATACAGGGTCTGATTCAGAGGTGTGTGCAATGCCAATATCGGACGTAGTGGAGCAATCTTTGCTACTGTGCATGCATCTAAGTCATAACATGCAAGCCTTCTGATTGTGTCTGTATACCTACTCTAATCACTGACTCCGTAATGCTAGTCTTCTCCTATAGCAACCGCGTTTGAATGGGTAAATTAAGTCCGTCCAGACTCCGATGCCCCCAGGTCTTACCATGTGACACCAACTGAGATTGAGGGAAAACAAGGGGAAAGCTAACTAAGACTAATGGGAATACCAACCGGAGAGAGTACAGAAAAAACAGATTATGTGCGGCACGGCTGCCAAAATCCCTACATAAAAACCAATGCACAAAAAAGAAGTATTGCGGCCTACCCGCGACATGCGACATCATCACGTACAACAACAAAGGCTACTTGGAACACTGCAACAAGGCAAAATGAAAGAAGAAGAAAGATGCAACCTCCGCCGCTAAATGTAGCAGAGCCGCTAACTCACGGTACCACGAGATGCGAGCTCGGGAACTACTGGAGCTTCTGAGATGTACAAGAACCGAACCAACTCCATTGGAAGCAGATCAGGAGCAAAACTGGATTTATACCTCTGACTGTAATGCATACCAGAAGTAACAGGCTGGAACAGAAAACAGACCAGAGGCAAGCAGACAGACTCACAGGAAGCTATCACCGGTGGGGCTGCACTCTCCTGGCTCCCATAAAAAGGCCCAGAGGACCAATCATGGGAGACCCAGGCAGCCCAGCCCCCAGATCCCTAATTGTGCCAACTGCTACCTGGCATGCTGAGCATGGCGTCCCAGGCTCTTAATAACAGCCGGGACTGAGATCGGCCGTCTGGCGTCCCTGGTCGCCAGGCAACCGGCCAGACTAGGATGCTCATCGGCAGAAGTGACGCGCTGGACCTGTTGCCTAGCAATGGCCAGGAGCCGGCGCATTCCGCCGCGGCGGCGAACACATAGTAGGCCATACTCAGCCATGGAAACTGCACCTGCATAGGGCTGGTGCAAGTTTTGATGGTGCGATCAATGGTACCATCTGAGGATGCATCAATCTGTATTACTGCACATATGGGCACTGAAAGTATGTATCTCAATTCATACAATTTCAGACATACGGAGGTTCACAAGGAGAGGAATTTATATGTGCATTTACACAAAGCTGCAGACGGGCGACACCCAACAGACGCAGCCGAGTCAGTGCCACAGTCTCCTATTTCAAATTTAAACACAGATAGTATGGACAACACTATGGAAACTTTTAATAAACTAAACTATGTTTTAAGGTTTTTTTTTTATATTATACAGTGTAACTAAACCTTATAAAGGATGAAAACAACTGTTCAGCAGAAGTGCCAGTGTAGATATAATACATAATCACAGCTTTAGAATTAATTTAAGAACTGTTATTAATTTTCTAATTTATATCTGTTTGCTTCACTGTTTCAAAGAGAATGGTGTTGATTCTGCACAGAACTGCTCTCAGGGGTCACACAGGTATATTATGACTTATATGTACCAACATTTAACAGAATTTTTTCAGGTACAGTATGAATCCTATCCGATAATTTCTCAGTTGGTGTTGCTCCCACGAGTCAGAATATTACAGTGGTAATAGAGGACACAAAAGCAGACTCTTTTTTAGGGTCATTCTTTATTTATAATTTATTAAAAATATAACATTTTCTTGATATGCATTAAAAAAGAGGATTTAGGTGTCCCATTTTGAGTTCACAGACAATACAAACATTAAACAATAATTAGACAGAGAAAATGGAATCCCAATCAGTCATTTCAAGTAACCAAAGGGCTGTGTTAAAAAAATAAGAATCGGTCCAAAGATTGGTGAACATACAGCAGTACAGATAACTGTGCTATGGTTAGTAAGGCACATACCGTAAGTAGCACATGTGCATGTATATTCATAGACAAAATACTGTATATACAAATGTCAGCCAATGTAAATAGAGAGTTCCAATATTTGGGGAATAAATTTGTCCAGTTAATCACGTAGTGCATATGGCTATATTTTTAAACATAACATCGAAGTAGTGCTACGAATTGTAGGTGAAAATATAGACTTAGGACAATAGTAAATCAATATAAATGCATATAGACAAAAATAAGAAACAATCTTCAGGTATCACATATATTATCTGTGTATGCATGTACACTGTTAATTAAGTATTACAATTTGTACAAATGATGTGGAGCATACAGCAGATTAAATAATCACTGGTGGTATGTTTAGGATTAATGTAGATATAATTATGTATGGAGGAGACAAAGACTCATATAGACCACCCCCCACTTCTACTGTCCTCCCGTATGTCCTAAAGGACAGTGAACGTGAGGATGAGAGTGTGGGAAGATGGGCCAGAGTTGAAAGAGTATAGAACAGGGGAAGGATCTACTGCTGTGGAGTGGCCAGTACTGACACCCATGTTCCTAAGTAACCAGCTCAAGGGAGTCAAATGGGTACCACATAGTGAGAGTCCCTCCGAGTTAGGTGGTGAATGTGAGAATCGGATATATACTGTCAATAAAGATAACCCTTAGTAGCAGAGAATTCACAGTTTAAAAATAGGGGTTTGTAAACAGTAAGCTGTGGTATCTCACAAGTGTGTTACCAAGACACACCCTGATATAGCCATCATCTGCATATAAGACAGAACATTAAAAAGAAAAAATATATATATTATGATTATTATTATTATTAAGAAATAAATGTATGATACTCATCCAGTTGCCGATGTTCTTGAAATCAAGTCTTGTGCATAAGGTCCTAGACCCCCAAAAAGAGGGACGTGTTTCACCTACTAAAGCTTATTCACCCAGATAGGTGTAGTGAGGGCAAATGCCTTTATATACCTGTACTGATTGATTAATTGAAAAGAATGTTGGGAGATTGTTGGAGTTTGTATGTACTCATTTTGCCTATTTTTACACCATTAGTGAATATCTAGACAGGGTGTGTACTTCAATAAAAATAAGCCACCTATAAGTTGTATGGATAATATAATTTTGTTCACTGTCCTTTAGGACATACGGGAGGACAGTAGAAGTGGGGGTGGTCCATATGAGTCTTTGCCTCCTCCATACATAAATATATCTACATTAATCCTAAATGTACCACCAGTGATTTATTTAATTTGCTGTATGCTCCACATCATTTGTACACATTGTAATACTTAATTAACAGTTTATATGCATATACAGATAATATAAGTGATACCTGAAGATTGTTTCTTATTTTTGCCTATATGTATTTACTGTATATTGATTTACTATTGTCTTAAGTCTATATTTTCATCTACAATTAGTAGCACTACTTAGATGTTATGTTAAAAAATACAGCCATATGCCATACGTGATTAACAGGACAAATTTAATCCCCAAAAATTGGAAATCAATATTTACATTGGCTGACATTTGTATATATTTTGGCTATGAATATACATCCACAGGTGCTACTTACTGTATGTGCCTTACTAACCATAGCACACTTATCTGTACTGCTGTATGTTCACCAATCTTTGGACCAATTATTATTTCTTAAACACAGCCCTTTGGCTACTTGAAATGACTGATTGGGATTTCATTTTCGCTGTCTAAATATTGTTAGATGTTTGTATTGTCTGTGAACTCAAAACGGGACACCTAAATCCCCTTTTTTAATGCATATCAATAAAATGTAATATTTTTAATACATTTTAAATAAAGAGTGCCCATAAAAAAGAGTCTTCTTTTCTGTCCTCTATTACCACTGCTTCACTGTTTCCCAATCTTGTGCTGTTACTCATCCAACCTTTCTTTTCACTACTTAACATAGTAGTAGGTGCCAAGACATTACTTTTAACCCAATGGAAGAGAGAAATGGCAATAATTATACAGTTTTTGACCCCCAGCACTTGTCGGGTTTGCTGTTTTGTTTTTTTTATTCTAATGTTACATTTTCCAATGATATATCATATATTTTGATGGATGGAATGGAGAATAGATGATCAGATCAGATTTTGTAGAACACTTGCCATTGATAATTAATGTGGAATAGAAGCAGGGTATGGTTATATTCCATATAATACATAAGATAAGATGTTACCAGGATCCCTCGCTGAATATACAGTATCTTGCACTGGTGAGCTACAAAAAAATTCTGTCTCTTCAGTTTTGTCTTTGTGGCTGCAGCTATAGACATTCTGCAAGAAACTAGAACCTTTGGTCAGTGCAAATACTAGTGGGATAACTGAATGTGGTACACATCAGCACATACTGTGCTGTGTTATCAGAGTTAGTTGCTTCTAGCCAGGGGTGATGATTATCACCTTGTGGGACAGCTGACAGGAGTGAGCTACTTTAAGCCAGGGACACTGATAACGTCTAACCTTGTGTATTACATGGATTATGACCCTTACAATGCATTTGGTCCTCATTGTTCATCAATGACAAGTATTCTACTAACTCTGCTGCAGATGTGATTATATATTCTGTATTCCACCTTACTGAATACATTCTATATCATTGGAAAACAAAACCATATAATACAAAAAGGATCCAGATGTTTATTATGGAGGAAACATTGGTTTCTGTTTGTTATTAACAAGGATATATAATGTAGTTATACTTCTGATGCTACATTTGTAAACCGTGATACTTTTCATATTAATACCTGCTACATTTCTAAAGGCTGAAAGTAATCAGGTGATAACTACTAGAAAAAGGGGTGGTGGAGAAACATCTTTTTTCCTCTTTGGAAAACTGCTGTTCCAAATGGGGGTTACAGAATTTACCTAATATAAAAACTAGAAAAATGTATTCACACACACACACATATAAAAAGTTTATGGTATTTAAAACACATGACCGGTGTAAATATTAATGATAGACAGTAGCTAATACTCCATAAAAATGGATCTAAAATAGAAGATAAACTGGACAATAATATAGTTGCCAGTTTCATAACAATCCATATACTAAGTCAGCCATGCAAATCTATTTTAGTTTGGTTAGTATACTGCCATAGGCCACTTGTTAGTTTCATGCTGTCCGAATAAATAGCAGTCTCCATGAATCAATTTAGAAGCCATGCAAATAGCAAAAGCAGGATTCTCGCTTGAAGTTTTGAAACAATTTAGACCATCACTGATACAATGTTTCATGCACTATATAAGATAGCGGCTTAATTTACTTTCTCAAACTGCTCACTTAACTCTTCATGACCCAAAGCAAGGTTAGTGCTAACAGACAATTCAGCCACATTTGAAAGTCATCTTGCAGAACAATATTAGAAAAAACAGTCACTTTCCCTTAGCTGTCGGTGAATTCCTATATACTGTTTGCAGCTTTTGCGCTTTTTAAAGGGTATTCTCTCCACAACCACAGATGTCTCACCCTGTCCATAGGAAAGGTACAGTAGTTGGTATAAATATGAAGTAATAGTCTCCACCGCATCTTCTCAATCTTAACGTGTTTCTCCACCTATAACTGCTATTAGTGACTTCCTTATAAGATTATTTAAAGTTGTTGCTTTTTTTGTCATATATTTTAATATGTTATGTTTATTTATATTTACTTTTGAATTTAGTGTAATACATTTATATTTAAGTCTACATATATACTGAGTCAGTCTTCTAATGTTAAAAGCATTGAAGCACACATACATCAGGCCACTGACAGGGGCCCTTGAGTATCCAAAGTATGAAAGTTGTGAGGTATCCTATCAGACCTTGTTTGCACATTGTTCTTGTTGTAGATACTCTAAGCAATGCATTTAGATCAGGGGTGGGGTACCTTTTTTCTACCAAGGGCTATTTGGATATTTATAACATCCTTGGGGGGCCATACAAAAATGATCAACTTAAAAAGTACCCTACACCCCATTAGTTATACCCATTAGCGTGTGTGCCAAAAAATGGGACGTGACACACATATGCCCCCAATAGTGCAGTGCCAGATACACATATACTACCACAGTGCTAGATACACATATGCTGCCACAGTGCCAGATACACAAATGCCCCACAATGCCAGATACACAAATGCCCCCACAGTGCCAGATACACAAATGCCCCTTAGTGCTCAGTCTGGCAGCGTGGGTCATGTCAGGGACCCCAGAGCAGGCAGGTAGGAAAGAGCAGCTACGTTTGGTGGCTCCATATATAACCTCCAACCAGCCGCCAGTTTGTGTGCCAATCAGAGCTCGCGGACCAACAGCGGCAGCTCCTGATTGGCTGCCAGTCTGCGAGCTATGATTGGCTCATGAACTGGTGGCTGGTTTGATATCCTACTCGTTGCTGCCGCTGGACATAGCTGTGCTCTCCTCCCTGCCCTGACAGCTGAGACACACCGCCGCCGGACTGAGGGGCAGTGTCTCTTGCTGACACACAGCAGTGGGTGGGCCGCAACAAACAGCTTTGTGGGCCTTATACGGCCAGCGGGCCGGAGGTTCCCCACCCCTGATTTAGATAATTGTAAAAGGACAAGAATCAGGTGCAGATCCTGTATCTGATGGCACTGGCATGTTTCAAATCCTAATTTTACAGGTAAAGTGCTGAAAACAAGTACATGTTGCCCAGCCATGTAAGTCAGGACTTGTACACATTCTTTATACCCTTGACCTTAGCCCTTGCAAGATTTTTTATCTCTTAGCTGTAATACAGTACCAAATACATCAATATACTTATCAGCCTTAACGCAAGCTCTGGTTCATGTACAACTGCTCCAGCATATAAGGTGCAGCCCAAGGGCGCTTGTTCACCTAGGAGATAAGGCCAAGTAGAACCAACTTGGATATGCAACCACTTGCAAAGCAAACCAGGACATCTCCAGCTTACACCCCACCCTATTAGCATGGCCAATGGTGAGCCATCAATGGAGGTATCATATCTGACCGGAGGAGGAGATTAACACCAAAGAAAGATCCAACAGGTGCATATGCTGCCCTGATCATTATTTATTTATTTGGAGAGAGTTATAAAGAGATGTGCACCAGGCAAGGACTGCTCATAGAGGCAATGTTGCATTGATTGGATCCACTGCCATTGCTCAGATATGCAAAGTGGGAATCAAAGGGTTTGCATATCCTGTCACAAGGAAGTGCCCAAGAAGAATGCTGAAGCAGACAGAGTAGCTTTGCATGCAGCTCTGAACCAAGCCCACAGTCTCTAATATAAATCATCATCACCAACCCCTACACTTAAACAGTCCCTATTGGCTAACTTGCTTAAGCAACTCCAAACTAACTCATACCGTACCTATACCAGCATAATCCTTGAGGGATTAGTTCCCATCAGGTTGAATGTACTTCTGGAATTTTAAAAACAACCACAGAAAAAGGGCTTTATACTTCTGCATATAAAATATTTTTGTAATGGCATAGTACAGAACCCTATAGTAATGCAACTTACATGATTTCTTTCTCAGTCAGGTCGGAAAAATATCTATAAATATCTCTATATGAATCCCAGTGGCAGTAACCAGTTATCACAATGTGTGAGCAATAATAATAACATGTACTGTATTGATCATCTTTATCAGAGTCAGTGTAAGAACTCCCATGATTAGACATTCCAGATCTGGCAGCCCTGGAGTAAATGAATCTCATTAGTGGAAACAAGTCCTGTATGCAATCCAGGTTCAGTGCATAGATAAACAATTCTCCCAGAATACAAACACAAGATGAGCTAGTACACGTAATCAGTCCTCTGAGTATCCATGCAAGCCTGGTCAGTACATACATAATAGATCAGGTAGGAACTAGGGGTTCATTCCGAGTTGATCGCTCGCTAACTACTTTAAGCAGCCGTGCAAACGCATAGTCACCGTCCACGAGGGAGTGTATTTTCACTTTGCAAGTGTGCGAACGCCTTTGCAGCAGAGCGCAGCAAACACATTTTGTGCAGTTTCTGAGTAGCTCTGGACTTACTCAGCCCTTGCGATCACTTCAGTCTTTTTAGTGCAGGAATTGACGTCAGACACTCACAGTAAACTGTTAGTTGCCACCCATAAACACCCTCTTTCTGTCAATCATCTTGCGTTCAGCTGTGCGAATGGAATCTTCGCTAAATCCATCGCCCAGCACTGATCCATTTGTACACATACGATGCACCTGCGCATTGCGGTGCATACGCATGCACAGTTTTGCTAGTTTTTTACCTGATCGCTGCGCTGCAGAAATTGGCAGCAAACAATCAGCTCGGAATGACCCCCTAGGTCATGGGAATTATCTAGTAACAGAACTTAGGCCCTCATTCCGAGTTGTTCGCTCGCAAACAGCTTTTAGCAGCATTGCAAATGCTAAGCCGCCGCCTACTGGGAGTGAATCTTAGCTTAGCAAAATTGCAAACGAAAGATTCTCAAAATTGCGAATAGAAATTTCTAAGCAGTTTCTGAGTAGCTCGACACTTACTCTGCCACTGCGATCAGTTCAGTCAGTTTCGTTCCTGGTTTGACGTCACAAACACACCGAGCGTTCGCCCAGACACTCCCCTGTTTCTCCAGCCACTCCCGCGTTTTTCCCAGAAACGGCAGCGTTTTTTTCACACACACCCATAAAACGGCCAGTTTCCGCCCAGAAACACCCACTTCCTGTCAATCACACTATGATCACCAGAACGAAGAAAAAACCTCGTAATGCCGTGAGTAAAATACCAAACTTCTTAGCAAATTTACTTGGCGCAGTCGCAGTGCAAACATTGCGCATGCGCAGATTGCGGAAAATCGCTGCGATGCGATGAAAAAGAACGAGCGAACAACTCGGAATAAGGGCCTTAAACTAGCACTTAGTGCCAGGTGAGTTCACTCTATAAAGGGAAAAGGGGCATGTCAAAGAGCAGAGTTGTATCCTTGTTCTGAAAATGCATGCTTCACAGATCATAATGCCAGATGCTGCATTTCTTAATGCAACTCCAGGCACTGCTGTAAATATTTGAGACCCATATCGCTGGACTAGTCTCTTAAAAAATATGCTCTTTATTCTGAAAGAGCATGCAGGTATTGTATGACTGACCACAGAATGTAACAATTTCAAATTGATAATTCTATAGATCCTAATTTTAGTGCCTGTATGCCATGTAATTTGTGTGTTTTCTGTTTCCCTCTATAATTTGTCAAAAATTATTATAAATAATACATTTATATATTACTAAGAAAGTACAGATACACAACAGACACAACATTTGTAAACATAATGTGAAAGTAGCAGCTGATCTGTCTCATCTTGATTCAAGCTCATTTTCAAGCTGTCAATGACAGCCTCCAGTCCCATCATAAAATGTGGTTCTTTGGCACATGACAAGGAAAATATAACACTTAAGGGCATATTTATCATAATCCAATCTCAGATGTGGATGAGATGTAATAAATTAATCCAAATTCGCATTGCAATATTTAAATACATCCAGGTCTGGCTTTACCATTAGGCAGTTTTAGGCCTGTGCCTAGGAGAGCTGGCCCCTGGAGGGCTCCACTATATTTATCTAACAAAACTTGAAGGATGTCTCTGTATGCAGCCTCCTCCTTTTACTCTCTGCTGGCTGCTGCAGGTCTAATTAGGCGCAGCTGCCTCCATCAGGCTGGACCACATAGTGAGTGTCTCAGCGCATTCTCCATGCTGAAATGTGTAACATCTAGTCATGTGAAGTCACATAGGAGGTGGATGTAACTATGTTTCCCGAGGGGTGCCCCCACGGCCACTCCTCATATCTCTGATTCACCTCCTCCAGGCCCCTGAATCCAGGCTCACCACCAGCAAACAGCATCTGACTACATGTCTGCACCGAGCAGTGTCGCTGTAATGCTGTTGCCACCTGTAAGAGGAACCATGCCCAGGGCCGTCTTAACAGCAGTGTAGGCCCCTGGGCACAGCAATGCACTGAACCCCCTAACCACCCTCCAGCGGTAGGGATGGGGGGTGCTATCATCGCAGCTTTGATGTCCCGCAGTTGGTAGGGGGTGTTCTATCTTCCGCTTAACATGTAGGACCTGGAACAGTAATTTCTGCTAATTATTCCTTTACTGCACAGATGGGGCTAAACTGTAGAATGTGGCACTGGGCTGAAAGAAGAAGCCCTGGCACATGACTTCCAGAGTGGTAGGTGGTGTTTAATACGTAGGGGAGGGGTGGATAATGGAATGGGCTTAATATTTATCATTTTCCAGTGGGAGGGCAGCTTGCTTGACTGCATATATCTCAAGTTCCTGAAAATATATTTCTTAGCTTTGTATGGGATAAAAAAATAGAGAGTCCCACCTTTCAGGAGGTTCTGGGGACTTGGGGATCAGAGTTCAGAAGCCAAAGCAATTCACCAATGAAAATTGAAAACTGCATATTAGGCGTGTGGAGCTGGAGCAGGGACCAGCTGCTTGAAGGCTGATATCTCTGGTTCAGGGCATAGTAGAGACAAGCTGCCAGTGTCCACCAAAAGGGGAGAATCGCAGCTTTTGGCTTATACCCACATAAATACTCGAAGTCAGACAAAACCCGAGATATCAGGCTGGGAAGAGCAATTAACAAGCTTGGTTGGGGACCATGCTTTCAAGTCAGATACAGTATCTCCGATTCCACAGGGCCGATTTCAAAAATCTGGTACCCCTGGAAAGAGGGGAAACTCAGCTATCATCCTAGGGCCCTTATACTCCTGGGGCCCTTGGGCAAGAGCCCATTGAGCCTATATGAAAAGACGGCCCTGACCATGCCTATTACAAGGGATAACAAGGAAACAACTTTTAGGTAAGTAACCCATGGGGGATTCTGGGTGATAGCACTTGTAAACAGCATTGTAGGGAAAACACAAGTACTGGGGCACAATACAGTACATATAGGGAGGGGGGCCACTAATGAACTTACAGATGGGGGGATAGAACACAATACTGACCATACAAATATATGAATGTGTGTAAATATGTATGCAATCACATAATATTAAATATACCCACCAGACCCCATATGCAGATGCTATATATATATATATATATATATATATATATATTGAGAGAGAGAATGGTAAAGAAACAAAGCGCCTACTAGTGTTTGAAAAATAAAATGTCACCCCCAAAAAATTAGAGAAATGGCACTACTTATCTGGCATAGATTTTGCCGGTCATGACCACCAATGGAGTAATAGTATATGAAAGCAGAAATGCAAAATTTAGGATTTTTTTTGTTAGTACCTAGTATATTGTTAGTGGCTATCTACAGACCATTTATCTTAATGCTATATGGAAAGTGTGTTCGTCTTTTTGTGACACATTTCTGTATTTATAAACATATACATAGCCATCAGTTCTAGGTATTTGTTGTCTTCTTGCCAAGTGATGTGTTGCATATTTTATAGTTAGCAAAACTTAATACTGTTGTCTTACTACTAACCATTGATGATTACATACATTTTATTGGTTGCTCATATTAATTTGAATCACACCAAATGAAAGTCACACCCAACAACCAAAAAAACTTGCCATTTACTAATTTATTACAGCACACTGGTTCTCAGTTAGAACTGGACATAAACGATTTTTTAATGCAAAAATACAAATTTTGTTCTATGCTAGAACACTTTTTTTTGTGTTTCCTTCATATGCAGATTCAGTTGCATCTTGTGCTTATAACGTTTTATGCATTGACAGGTGGACATATTACACTAACACAAGTGCACTGTAGTAAAATATAACTTTTCATATTTAAAAGGAAGGTTTATCATTAATATCATGCATAGTACATTAAAAAATATAGTAAAAGAAGTGTGCTAAAGAAGGAATGAAATTATACTGCATAATATGATATTGCTAATTAGCTAATATGTGTACAACATAATGTAATCTTCTGTTAGCCCACCAATATAGTATTCATTAAGGAATACGTTTGTCATCAATTTTAGGAAGCAATGCTCATTAAGACTGTGTCCAGTAATTTACATTACTGTGGGATGTATTAGTTCTTTGTATATTCAATTTATTGAGATTAGCTGAACCTCTAACTAATTGTGTCAGGTACTTATAGATCACGTAGTATTCCCCAAATATATGTGATGGTGTGTTACTTCCTTATTTCCACTGTCAAAGTTGTATCTCTCACTAAAATGAGCCAGATACAGTTGGGCTTCACCAATCAAATGATGGTGAGTAGTGAGATAATTTAACAATACACTGTTAGGGAAGTCTTTACTTTTAACAGGGGAAGTGGTCTCCCTGTTCGTTAGTTAATTCAGCTACACATCTCTCATTTAAAGTGTCAGATGAGTAAGTTGTTTAGTAGACCAACACAACGTCTAGTTGTTCTTATTTCCTAATGTGTGCACACATTAGAAAGCCCCTAGCCCAAGGGTCTTCAACCTGTGGTCCTCCTGCTGCTGTGAAACTACACATCCCAGCATGCACTGCCACAGTTTTGCTATTAAGATATGCTAAAACTGAGGCACGGCATGCTGGGATGTGCAGTTCCACAGCAGCTGGAGGGCCACAGGTTGAAGACTCATGTACCTAGCCGATCATATTTAACTCAGTATTGCTGTGGTGCCAATTAAGTACATGATGCTCTTTGCACGTACTGGGGATAACAATCCTCCTGTTTACTAAGTTATTCATGCATACAGTACATCTCTGGCTTGAGGCATCAGATATGTGAGTGCTTAATCATACAGTACCAATGCATACATTTGGACTGATCCTATTAATGTCCTGAGTCTTAATGAATGCCTACACGGAGGAACCCTGTACTTTTCATATATATGATTATATTGCTAAGAGGCTGATTGCATGAATAATGGTCTGCTCAGTCGGTACACATATTCAATTATTACATGTATACATTACAGTGATGTAAGTATACATTGTATGGTCGTAACCTGAACACAGATGGTGTGGGTTTTTTTTTTAAGAACGTTCTAATAATGAATTTACACTTGAAAACAGTGTATCGTAGTCTGATATTCAGAAAGTAATTATATTATAGAGAAAATGCAGTCATTTGTATACAGTAGATCAATTTTATTAAATAAATCATTTTTACTGCATATCTCTGAGTATTAAAGTTAGATCCTATATAATTTATATGTTGTGACAAAATGCAGCTGACTGATTAAATGCATGCAGTCAGTTGTTACTGTTGGCTTTAAATCCCTAATTCTTAATATATATTAGCGGCATGCAATATCAGTTATATGTATATTTTCATGCAGCCGGCCGATGGTGACGCAGATGATCTGATGCTGCATCTTGGATTAATAATGTTCAGGAGGGCTGCATTAACATACAGTATAGATGCTATCACTGCCGCTTCCATGTAGGTAGCAGCGAAAGCTGCTCCGACCACATCTTAATCAATCCCCCTGTGCAAAATGCATTTGTTTTTTTAATTTTTATTTTACACCTGGTTTTTATATAAATATAACCAACTCTACAACCACCCAATTATTTCTTTTCATGTGGTATATATTTCCTGGAATTTTTTTGTATTATGCTGTAGTATGTGCTTGTTTTAAAATGACTCTATAGATTCATTGTGGCAATAGAAACCTACACTGTAAGGTTACCGTTTTAATGCAAATGGAAACAAACTTGCCTTACACATTTTGAAAGGAATAATGTATCTTGTGGATATCCAAAGGGAGTTTTTGATGTTATTTTTCTGCAAATGTTAAATAAAACATATTGGCATAAGCAATTCAACACAATGAGTCTCATTATTTTGGTTATTTTCATGAGTGGGATTTCCCATATGACAAGGTAATATGAAATACCAAAATAATAGTGTTCTAACTGCCCAATATCCATTAAACCAACATAACAATTACTTGGCTTTATCAACCAGCAATGTTTGAGTGAAGCATCTTGTAGTTATTAGTACTTAATGTCAAGCTATTTTCATATCAATTAATTTTTACAGTTCCTTTAATGTGCTTTGTAGCCCAGATGTGTAGCTGATATTCCATGGTTATGTTAGCAGTTAAGATTTGATTTCTGCTCACTGTTTCTTTATAGCTTTACTTCACTATTCACAACAAATTTAAATACGGTAGCTTCTTTTAGTAATTTTTCATATAAATATGTAATTCTTAACACTTAGCATCTGTTAGTGTATAGCATTGTATCTCTTTAATAATCCTGGGTTTTATTTTGAATACCAAAATGAAAGCAATATTTGCATAAAATACATCTAATTAGTGTATGAACCACTATGCTAGAATGCAATAGAGTACTTTAGATCAGGTCATAGCAGTGATGTTTGGGAGTAGGATAATCTCTGCTACTTCCTTACCTGTTATTTTTCTTGCATCATTTATTTTTGAACAGTGATGTTTTGTATTGTTTTTGTTTGAGATAATTTGTTAATTTGTGCAATTCTGTACATTTCATTAAGCTATTAAATAGTTCACAGACTACATTTGGAAGGTGAAGGTGTACTCCTTACTTTCAAGTGTCGCTATTGCCATTTCAATTTAATTCAATTTGATCCTAAATGCCGTAAAACGGATGTCTCTAATTGACCATTTTTGTCTATTTTCCAGTGTTTGTGAGCAAATGGTCTATTGTCATTTGCTCTCATCCATTACCAGATTTTCATTCACACCAGCCAGATCAGAAATAAATCTTTAGGTGTATGGACAGCTTAAACTACTGTTTTGGTTACATTTTCATCAACTGACTTTGACCATTTTCATTGCTTTTGTCAAAAAAACGTTTAATATATTTTAGAACAGATTGGGGCCTTTGAGACAATGGGGTTAGATGAGAGCAAAGGCAATATTGTTCATTCATTGAGCTGCACTAGATTGACAAGCAAGCGACACACCCATCCTGCCTATATAAAGGAGATCTTCACAGGTACTCTGGTTGATCACTGACAGGCTTTCAGCTGCACCAGACTGCCAGGATAGGTGGACTGCAGGTAAGACACACATTTTCTAAACTCCAAATACATGACTTCCCTGGGCTTATCAATTAACTACCCCTGATTCCTCTGTAGCACAGTGCTCCTATTGCTAAAGTATGTTTTGGGATTGTTTTGAACCTCCAAAATTGTGTACTTTGTGATGAGGTGGCATTGCCCAAAGTAGCTAATCTTGTCTGTTTTAGAAGCTTTAGTAAATCTACCTCCGTGTATGCCTTTTCTGGTTTATAGTCATTTACCATGAGTCCTCATATATTTCCCCTTGTTACATTTATTGTTGGAATAAATGGAATTTTCCTTTAAATTATTTGATTAGCACACATATTGATAAATACTGGTCTAATCTATTGCTGTGGTCAGATCATCTTTATTAATATGTTCCAGGTATTTAGGTCTTTGTAAAAGACAGTTTGGTAAATTAGTAGTGTAATATGTATTCTGTGCTGTATACGCTGCACACCATCTGATGGTAGTATTTGTTGTATAACCATGGTGATGGGTCTCAAAGTCATAATGTCATCTGGGGGTATATTTACTAAGATTCGATTTCAGAGTTTCAAGAGATTTGGCATTCGATTTCAATTCAATTTGGATTGAAGAGATACACTGAAGACCCAATTGAATGTTAATCAATTCTATGGTCAAATTCAACTCACATCCCAATAGAAATCAAATTTCTGAAGTTTCCTATAGCCTAACATAAAATCCCATCATTTACTAAAATTCAATTTGCAAATCGAACTCAAAATTGAATCTTAAATCCCCAAATGTTTAGAATGATGTTAGACATTCGATTTTGGCTTCTCAATACCATTCTAATGGTAGGAATTTGATAATGATGATGATTTAAGTACCCAAAAGTATGTAGAGCAGTATGTTCCTATGGTTCATAAATCAGTCCTGATAATGTCTATAATTTATCCTATTTAAAACACTCTAAAAGGTTAAAGAACACAGTACGCAATTGGCGTATGGAATACCGTAAGAGTACGCACGTAGCGTAACAAACGCTTAGCCGAGGAAGAGGCGCACGAGTGGCACGTTCGCTCATGGCTTAAAGCGTAAAGGCAAGCACGCTATAGGCTGCCGACTAACGTAATGATACGCTATCAGCGTAGCGGACGCTCGAGACCACGAGGAGATCACAAGCGTCGCTGACGCTCACAGAGTAAAACCTTTATAACTATACCATAAATTATGCACTTATACTGTAAACCCTTGTGCAGTGATAAGGTGTAAATGCAACACAGTGTAACCTTGTTAGTTTAAAAGCTGTATGAGCGACCGTGACGCTCCTATTACCCTTTGTGATGGAAAGAACATTCAATACCGTGTTAAGGATCTAACACCTTTACTAAGCAGCTTTTAGTTATATCAAAAAGGGTAAAACAGTTTACAAGTCATACACTACAAACTAACATATAATTCTAACAGAATAACTAGACAGAAATATACACAATTGAGAATAATCGCAATTACAAATACATAGACTAAGTGTGAATGGCTAACATTATACGGGTAACAAAGTGGCAACAGAGAAACATACCATACGGGGAACACTCGCAGGCGCAACCGGAATCCAGTCCTCCAATTATCAGCGATAACTGTTGAAGAGAGAGTACTGGCCGGTCTGGGGACAGTGACCCTTATATACACTGCACACAGTGTACTACAAAGGGCCCTATAATCTCATTGTTCATTGGACACAGGAATGTCTCCTTGCATCATAACAAAAGGTCATAGGTCAGTTTGAACAGGTGGGCTGTGGCTATTACAATCAGCTCAGGTGGGTGGGAATCTCCGGATTCCCGCCGCATGGATAATGAACTGCAAATATATGAAATGTCCAGAAACTACTAATGGCTATAACTATATGCAGGAGCGATTAATCTGTACCTAACCAACACCGGATTATTGCTATTAAAATACTCTTCAGTTAGGTACCAGACACAACTGTTCTACCTTTATCAGACCCTTTGTACTACGTAAAGAGGGATTCCCAAGTCCGTGAACAAGTTACTTTAACCAAACTTACAGTTATCACTAAAGGGAACAATACCTATAAAACCTGCTGTATGGATTTATTAAAGAGCGATTGAGTCGCTCGCTAGACGCACACAAACTCTACCGTAAGTGCACATACCATGCGCTCAGGCGCACGCCCGTTCAGGCGCCGTCACGCATCTGCGAGTTTGTGCACGCACGCCAGTGAAAGTGCATGTGCAGCGGGCACGCGCATGAGGTGAATATATGGCAATGTGCAGCGCGATATTTTTTCTGACTTTGACAGTCCACCCTTTGGCAGTCATCAATAACTGCCACTTCCTAAAACATTTAAAAAAAAAAGAAAAAAAATATATGTCGTGTGTAAATACATTTCTATGGTTGGGTAGGGGAGGAGAGAAGAAGGTGAGAAAAAGGTATGACCTAGTGAGATAGCATAAGCATGTGTGTACGAATCCATGTTTGGGGGGGGGTCATGTATCATCGTGCCGTACGTGTTTTAAATCAAGCTTCGAGGTATTGCGAAGTATACATTTGAATTCCTTCTTATCCCATGGTACGGGTCTGTTGATGGGCTGTCAAACTTTACCGAGCTCTTTTCGGCTTTTGGTTGCAACAAAATGGGGGAGCACATTTTAGTTGATGATACATGAATGGGGGAATATGTGAGTGCTGATATCTGTGCCTATATTCCCTATCGACTATGTGTGTTATTACCTGAAGGTTGTAGAGATGAAGATAAAGAACAATTATGGTAAATGCAGTGATAAACTATGTGAGTTTAATATACATTTGCTGATTGAGGTCTTGTCTTGTCTTGTCTCGATGTACATGTTGACTGTAGTCTCTTTAGGCTTTTGCCAACAATGCGAGCAAAGCTTTATCAATGTCCATAGACTTACAAAAAGTGTTGGGCTAGCGTAAAATTTAAAGGTACTAGGGATATAGGGGGTCTATGGCATAGTCCATCAGTTGTCTGTGTAAAAGGTTGTCAAATTCTTCTTCCAAGCGGATGTCTTTGTACCTTGGAGGAAAACAAAGGAGAAATGGGTGAAAGAAACGGACCGTGGAATCATATTTTCATCACTACATTGTCTCTATCGTTGGGTCATAAATCAAATCCATAGGAATTACAATGTCCTCACTCCTTAGACTCATCACCTTAGTACTTTGTTTACACATCGTTAAAGCCTGAATGCATCTAAATATCAGACCAATCGACATGACGATACCCAAGATACACCGAAGAAATTTCCCTACATCCATTATAATTCCTTGGGCCCATTCTCCTAAACCAGAGAACCAATTTCGCAGGTTCAACCATGACACCCAACCGGTCAGCTCATTACCCACAGCAGCAAGGGTGAGATTGTGTCTCCTGCGGAATTCCCACTTTAATTGGAGAATGTCGTCCATATTTTGATCTATGACCTCGACCGGGTCCTCGGTGCTATTCGTAATATAGGTGCAGCATTTTACGCTGTACTGCGTTGCCAGTGTGACACAATATCCACCTGTCACTGCTGTGAGATAATTAAGAACCATCCTATGCTGAACCAGTTCTGTTTTATAAGCTTGGAGCTCCCTTCCGGTATACCTAAAAGTGTCGTTATACATTTCAGTGATATTGTCTAATAAATTTGCAAGCGCAGATATGTATCTATAATTCATCACTCCTCTGGCAGTACGAGTGATATCTAACGCGAGTAAGACTTGAATCCCGGTGGATTCATGGATCAGGTCAGAGGCCGGATGCTCTGTTCTTTCTATTAGGTGACGTTTAACGATGTGCTCGTAATGAGTGTGAGTATAAGGAGCTTGGGCACCACGGTGAATATCTTTCATTTTAGTGTGGGATACAGTCATTACCTCAGGCAGTACTTTTCCAATATAACACAACCCTTCTGAGTTTGGGGCAAGCCACTTATACGCCTTCCTCCCGCATATGAAATATGCATCATCGGGGAGAACATATGGGACGGTGTGTGTCATAACCATATTACAAATTTTCCATATAAAATCTCCTAACCCTAATACTCCCATCTGTTTAGTACACGTATCTGTTTGTACGACATGTGCACAGTATCCTGGTGATACCTCTCCAACTCTCATGGTCCTACTTCCTAGGGTATACCTATATCGGAAATATCTTCCACTACCGGCTAAGTGGCGTATAAGTTCTGTATCTGTAGGCAATCCATCGGCTCTATGTGAGAATGTCATGGTTTTGTTATTCCATGACACTTCCCAATTTCCCGGCTTTCGGGGATTGGAAATGTTAAAGCACACTAAAGACCTATCCACATGGTATTGGTGGAGCTTCAAACTAGGAGGACTAGAGATATTAAACCTCTTGTCCACCGGCCTCCCACCACTTCACTCAAGTACCTCCCCTATCGTTAAAGGAAATGGTACTAGTCCTGACTTGCTGTGACCTTGAGGTACTTGAGAGCATACCCAACAGTCTGTCTGATTTAGTACTTTACCCACTAAGGAGTGATAGTCACTCAATGGATGCCTATCCATATGGATATTAAAACTGGATTGGCATTTCTTGATGCACCCATCTTCAACTACATTGTCACAATGCCTACAGATACAATTTTCTTCAGCTAACAATCCTTCACAATTCCTTCTATGGTCAATGCTATCGGATCGTTTTCTGATACTCGCCTTTGCTTGGTGATTATGTTGTTCTTGGAAATCTACGCCTCCATCTTTGTCATCAGAACCCTTTCCAGAACCTCTCTCGACCTCCATGGTACTCTCGCCGGAACAGACTGCTCTGGTCAACATCATGGTCAACAGGAAAATCCATATCACAGTCTCTTGGGGCAAGTCCATCTTAGAGGAGTAAAAGGAGAAAATAAGAAGGGGGAAGGGAAATATGAGGGAGGTGGGAACTGGAGAAAATAACAAATGGGGGAAAGAAATCTGGCTCGACAAGCTTCAGGTCTTTATCAGGTGTGAAAAATAGAGAAGAGTCGTGGCGCCAACCGATATAAGCTGCAATTCAACTGGTAAAGGGGATAGCCCCGGTCCCCAAATAGAATTGTGATAAGTGAAATTTAACCAGAAGATGTGCGCTAATCGGGACAATTAGTGATTAAAAATTGTTGTTACTTCCCTTACATAACCTCTTTCGTAGCTTTTAACATGAAATTCCGATGTCACGGATCCATATGTGGAAAGAAAATTAAAATATATGGTGTAGTATGTTCACAATAAAACGAAATTTATTAATAAAAAATGCTAGTATACAATTGCGTTCAAGAACGCAATTACTTCATCTGAATCTGGTAAACCCCCACCTTCACTTGATTTCAGCATCTGGAAGTTTTTTGACATTGTGTTACTGTGCATTTACCTTTATGCTTTGGTAATTTTCCACCTACCACCTTTGCTTGCAGCAATTGTATACTAGCATTTTTTATTAATACATTTCGTTTTATTGTGAACATACTACACCATATATTTTAATTTTCTTTCCACATATGGATCCGTGACATCGGAATTTCATGTTAAAAGCTACGAAAGAGGTTATGTAAGGGAAATAACAACAATTTTTAATCACTAATTGTCCCGATTAGCGCACATCTTCTGGTTAAATTTCACTTATCACAAGCTTCAGGTCTTATTATCCTCTACGCTCAGGTGTCGTCTCAATCTTCCCCGAACAGACACTCTAGTGATACAACCTCTACCGTCTGTTCTTTGTCACGGGACCTCTCTGGATCCGCAACCTTTTTACAATGAGACGTATGGACCCAAGTCTCTCTCTCGGAAACCTTCAAAGCAGTTGTGCTGGTCAATAAGACTTGATATGGTCCTTCCCATCTGTCAATGAGGCAACCTGAGCGTAGAAAATTCCGTATCATTACATAATCCCCAGGTTCAATGTCATGACAATTACTATCTGGCAGATCAGGAATCACTAACTTCAAATTGTCATTCTGATTCCTCAGCTGTTTACTCATCTTAACCAAGTACTTTACAGTTACTTCATTGTTACACTTCAAATCATCCTGAGGGTTAATCATAACATGCGGTTGTCGACCAAACAGAATTTCAAAAGGAGACAGATTAAGAGGGGACCTGGGAGTGGTTCTGATGCTGTATAATACAATTGGCAAAGCTTCAGGCCACAACAATCCTGTTTCAGTCATTACCTTGCTCAATTTATTTTTAATAGTGCTGTTTACTCTTTCCACCTTCGCACTCGCCTGGGGGCGGTACGGAGTGTGCAGCTTACTATTAATTCCCATTAACTTACACATTGTTTGAAAGACTTCACCTGTAAAATGGGTACCCCTATCACTTTCAATTATTCTAGGGATACCGTATCTACATACAAATTCCTGCACAATTTTCTTAGCACTAAACATAGCAGTATTTGTGGCCGCAGGAAATGCTTCGACCCAATTTGAAAACACATCTATACAAACTAGTACATACTTCAAATTTCGACAAGGGGGTAACTGTATGAAATCAATTTGTATTACCTGGAAAGGGCCATCTGTTGGAGGGATATGAGATGGTTCTGTTGGTATTGCCTTTCCGATATTCTTCCTCAAGCAGGTGAGGCATGTCATTGCCCTTTTACCCGCATGGGAGGAAAATCCTGGGGTGCACCAATAAGCTCTTACTAGCTTACACATCCCTCCTTTGCCCAGATGAGTCAGCCTGTGTGCTGCTTCAGCTAGACTCGGAAGGTATGCTCTTGGTGCCACTGGTTTACCATGTTCATCTGTCCAGAGTCCTGAGGACTCCTGGCTATATCCTTTTGACCTCCAGACTGCCTTTTCCTGTGGGGAACACAAGTTTTGCATTTCACACAATTTCTGTGTGTTTACAGTATTGAATACCATCAGTTGTGTGATGTCTGTCTGTCTGGGGGTACCGGCTGCTAACTTAGCAGCTTCGTCTGCTCGGCTATTACCAAGTGATACTGGGTCTTGGCTATATGTATGTGCTTTACACTTGATAACAGCCACTCTGTCGGGTTCCTGTATCGCTGTTAGAAGCCTTTTGATGTGAGCTGCATGCGCTACCGGTGTACCAGCTGCCGTCATGAAATTTCTGAGGCGCCATAGGGCTCCAAAATCATGGACTACCCCGAAGGCGTATCTAGAATCGGTGTAGATATTGGCTGACTTGCCCTTAGCCAATTCACATGCTCTGGTTAGGGCAACCAGTTCAGCAATCTGGGCTGAGTGAGGTGGGCCTAGCGGTTCTGCTTCTATGGTGCCTTGGTCATCTACGACTGCGTAACCAGTACACAAGTCTCCCGAGTCCGTCTGTCTGTGACAACTACCGTCAGTGTAGAAAGTAAGATCTACATCTTCCAGTGGGTTGTCACTGATGTCAGGCCTTGCCGTTAAATTTTGGGTCAAATATTCCATACAATCATGCATGTCATCTCCTGTATTAAATCCTCCTTCCCCATCACTCTCATCCTCCACCCTTTGTGCCTGTCCAGGCACACCTGGGAGATATGTTGCAGGATTTAATGCACTGCATCTCTTTATGGTGATGTTTACGGGGGCCATTAATGCCAATTCCCATCTTGTAAACCGCGCTGATGAGACGTGCCTGGTTTGGGCAGAATTCAGCAAGGCTGACACTGCATGCGGTGTATGGATTGTGAGGTTGTGTCCTAGCACTACATCTTCGCTTTTAGTAATTAGCAATGCTATCGCTGCAACACTTCGCAAGCATGTGGGGAGGGATCGCGCTACCGTATCTAGCTGAGCGCTGTAGTATGCTACCGGCCTGCTGGCATCACCGTGCTTTTGGGTTAGGACGCCTGCCGCGCAACCAGCACTTTCTGTTCCGTACAGCTCAAAGGGTTTCCCATAGTCAGGCATACCTAATGCTGGTGCCTGCGTTAGGCACTGTTTTAGTCTCTCAAATGCCATTTCAGATTCGTCTGTGTGCGAAATCCAGTCAGGTTTACTTGATGAGACCATTTCCTGCAAAGGTAGGGCTAGTATGGAAAACCCTGGGATCCAGTTACGGCAATACCCACACATTCCTAAAAACGTTCTAATCTGTTGCTGGGTTTGTGGCAGTGTCATGTCACGAATTGCTTGAATTCTATCAGCGGTAAGGTGTCTCAGTCCTTGTGTCAGACAGTGTCCTAAATACTTCACCCGGGCCTGACATAATTGTAATTTGTCTTTGGAAACCTTGTGTCCTGTGTCTGAAAGATGAAACAGGAGCTGTTTCGTATCTTTCGGGGATGCTTCCAATGAATCTGAACACAGTAGTAAATCATCTACATACTGTATCAATACTGATCCACTCTCTGGTTGGAAAGACTGTAAACAATCATGCAAAGCCTGTGAAAAGATACTTGGACTGTCTATGAAACCTTGTGGTAAGCGAGTCCATGTGTATTGGACTCCTCTGTATGTGAATGCAAACAAATATTGACTGTCAGGATGCAGGGGTACCGAGAAGAAAGCGGAGCAGAGGTCAATCACAGTGAAAAATTTGGCAGTGGGAGGGATTTGCATAAGGATAACAGCTGGATTTGGCACTACGGGGAATTGACTCTCAACTATTTTGTTGACCCCTCTTAGATCCTGCACTAATCTGTAACCCCTCCCCCCACTCTTTTTAACAGGGAAGATGGGGCTATTGGCAGTGCTGGACGTCCTTACCAGAATGCCCTGTTGTAGCAAGCGCTCTATTACAGGGTAAACTCCTAACTCCGCCTCTGGCTTCAGAGGGTACTGTGGGATTTTTGGAGCTATCCTACCATCTTTTACTTGCACAACTACTGGGGCTACATTTGCCATCAATCCAGTGTCTTGTCCGTCCTTGGTCCACAGTGAATCTGGTACCTGGGACGTCATTTCTTCTATCTTGGACGGACACCTATTTTCAATAACAGTGTGTGACATTAATCTTGTTGGGGAGTCTAGCATATCTTGCGCTTCCTGAGCGTGGTTTTCGGGAATGTCCAAAAACACACCTTCAGGAGTACAGTATATGACGCATCCCATTTTGCACAGTAGATCTCTCCCTAAGAGATTAGTCGGAGCCGATGCAGCCAGCAGGAAAGAATGCTTGGTATGCAAAGGCCCTATCGTAACCTCTGTTGGTTTGCTTAAAGGGTATTGTCGTACTACTCCTGTCACTCCCATGGCTGGAATTGTTTTACCAGTGGTTCTAATGCCCACGGTCAAATTTATCACTGACTTGGCCGCCCCCGTATCTACAAGGAAATTTAGAGATTTACCAGCTACATCAATTGTGACCTCGGGTTCACTTCCAAGATTTGCAATTAATTTCACTGGCTGCAGATTACAGGTGTGGCCACACCCCTATGGTGTGTGGTGACCTCCCTGCATTGCAGTGGTAGCTATTACCTGTGAAGGGGGTGAATGGGTATTATCAGAGACTTGCCAGTCTCTTTTTGGGGGATACCTTCTTGTTTCCCCTGCATGTGGCTCATAACCCCGTCTCTGCGGTCCCTGATCCCAATTTCGTATGTCATGTCGTTGTCTAGGGTTTTTATGTGCATTATGTGAGTTATTTGTACAGTTACGTGCAAAATGTCCTTCCCTGCTACAATTGTAACATTTTACCACATGCGGCTTACCACCAGGGATCTGTGATCGGGACTGAGGCGGCCTTGTTGTTAGGGCCTGGATACTTATTGCCATCAGTCTATCACTCTGTGACTCCCTGCGTCTTGTAATGTTCCTGTCGTGCCCAACAGCAGTCTCTCTTAAGGCGGCCACCGACATACCTCTCCAGTTAGGTTGAGTAGTTTGTACCCTACTCCTTAATACCTCCTTAAAACCGTCCATCAGGACGGACACCGCTACCTCTCTATGGTGTACATTTGCCTCAATGTCCACGATCCCAGCGATAACTGTTGAAGAGAGAGTACTGGCCGGTCTGGGGACAGTGACCCTTATATACACTGCACACAGTGTACTACAAAGGGCCCTATAATCTCATTGTTCATTGGACACAGGAATGTCTCCTCGCATCATAACAAAAGGTCATAGGTTAGTTTGAACAGGTGGGCTGTGGCTATTACAATCAGCTCAGGTGGGTGGGAATCTCCGGATTCCCGCCGCATGGATAATGAACTGCAAATATATGAAATGTCCAGAAACTACTAATGGCTATAACTATATGCAGGAGCGATTAATCTGTACCTAACCAACACCGGATTATTGCTATTAAAATACTCTTCGGTTAGGTACCAGACACAACTGTTCTACCTTTATCAGACCCTTTGTACTACGTAAAGAGGGATTCCCAAGTCCGTGAACAAGTTACTTTAACCAAACTTACAGTTATCACTAAAGGGAACAATACCTATAAAACCTGCTGTATGGATTTATTAAAGAGCGATTGAGTCGCTCGCTAGACGCACACAAACTCTACCGTAAATGCACATACCATGCGCTCAGGCGCACGCCCGTTCAGGCGCCGTCACGCATCTGCGAGTATGTGCACGCACGCCAGTGAAAGTGCATGTGCAGCGGGCACGCGCATGAGGTGAATATATGGCAACGTGCAGCGCAATATTTTTTCTGACTTTGACAGTCCATTGCAATCTTTTTTCCCTCTCTGTTGGGGTCTTCAGTGGTGTACAGAATTTCTCCTGAATAGTCCAATTTGGGTACATGCTCCCAGGAGGAAATAGAACATAAAATATAGCTTTATATGTCTTTTTCCACCTGAACCAGTATGAGTGGGGTATGCTGTATTGTCCACAAATAACATCTAATAAAATTGAAATTATTACTTTCATTCCACTGTGTTTTTCGGTGTAACTAAAAGGAATACTACACATTTGGTTTTCTTTTATTTTTCTGTCCACAAATATCCGAGAGAAAGTCTGTACCCTACTGAAGACCCTAAGACAGAGTAAAAAAGATTGTAGTAGACTGATTCATGAACATCAACCATAGGAATGTATTGTATACACCTTTATACATTTGATTTGTCCCAATATATGTAGCTCCTTTGAGTACTGATTGGCTAC
This sequence comes from Pseudophryne corroboree, assembly GCF_028390025.1. NCBI lineage: Eukaryota > Metazoa > Chordata > Amphibia > Anura > Myobatrachidae > Pseudophryne > Pseudophryne corroboree. The sequence goes on from NC_086446.1 coordinate 203,233,627, forward strand.
ATTCTCTGTGTATGATTGTATGTTTTCTGATTACGGTGATAGTCAGGTCATAGCCTTTTATAATCAGGCAGCTCTAGCGCCAACAGGGAAGAACCTTTCTACCAAAATTTTCTTAGTCTTAATGAATGTCCAAGGTTATGGTATATTGTGCACCTACCTGCACAATGCAAATCACCACTTGACTAAGTTAACCCCGGAGGATCAATCAGAGCACCATCAGCAGCTTCATGAGTTGAATAGTGCACATATTTATACTTATAGACATCATACTTATTCCATGAATGTGCAATAGATAGCACCAGAGCACAATATTGAACAATTTGGCTGGATGATATAATGAATTTTAAAATCATGAGTGTTGTAACTGGCTATCCTGGTTCGTCCCATGATGCCTACACCCTCATCAATTCATCCCTGTCTACAAATATTCTTGTGGAACAAATGCCAGTGGGATGGTTGTTGTGTAAGTGACAAGTATGTGCTAATAAAGAAGATAAGAATAATAATTGTTACTATATTGTTTATTCCCTTCCACCAAAAAAGTTATTTAGGCTATGGCTGTTGCTCCTGGAATCTAACTTCATTGTTAAATACACAAACTCCTGCTCAGCATAAGTATAAAGATACATCTTTGGTTTATTTTAAAAAAAATATTCTGAAGGCATACTGTTTTATTATATCATTTGGCAAAAGTATTCAATATTGTGCTCTGCTGCCGTCTATTGCATAATCATGCATTAAATAAACCACTCCCTGTCACACGCCAGAGGCAGCATTTGCCGCGCTTACCCCTGCATGTCTGCTGGTCTGTGTTGCAGCCTCTGCCTTCGGTGGGCCACGGGCTCCGGCGTCTGGCTGGCGTGGCTCCCGGCGGTTCTCCGGGGCATGGGCGCAGCCATGACACCCGGCATCACATGGACGGGGGGCATGTGACGTCATCAGACTGCTCCGCCAATCCAGCGGTGGCGGGGGATTCAAAGTCAGACGCCTGACAGAGCTTCAGTGCCTGAGTATCGTCTTTCCCTGACGTGGATGCCAGCGCTCTTGTTCCCGGCAAGAATCTCTGAAATCATACTCCAGTGTCTCCGGCATTTCCAGGTGCCAGTTCGCTGCACCGGTTCCAGTGTATTCAGCGGCCGGTGTATCTCTCTGCGGTCCAGTCACCAGTGCTCCTAGGAATCAGCATGGCTGTGGGCCTAAATCACCGTTCTCAAGTTCTACAAATCAACAGCGTCTTAAACCCCTGCACTTCAGTTATTCACATCATCAGCGTCTCAGTCACCATTCTCAAGTTCTACAAATCAACAGCGTCCTAAACCCCTGCACTTCAGTTATTCACATCATCAGCGTCTCAGTCACCATTCTCAAGTTCTACAAATCAGCAGCGTCTTAAACCACTGCACTTAAGTTCTTCCAATCATCAGCGTCACAGTCACCGTTCTACTTCTACAAATCATCAGCGTCCTAAACCTCTGCACTTAAGTTCTTTAATTTACCAGTGTCCTTATCTCCGCTCACAAGTTCTTTAACCATCTGTGCCTTTAACCACCGTTTATAAGTTCTTTAAGTTATCAGTGACTTTTAACATCACCCACAGTTTCTTCAGTCACCAGCATCTCTAATATTGCTCACAAAAATCCTCCATGGGTCTGGACATTCCTCCACAAATCCCTTTTTGACATATGACTTTAAGTTGTTCTTTTCCTGCAATAAAGCTCTTCAATATTTCACCAAACTTCACTGTCAGTGTCCTGTATGAGGAAGTCCTATATTAGGCGACCCCAGTTCCGACTCAGTTGTGGTTTCTCTTCCCAACCATCGGAAGAATCCCCGAGTTCACAACACCCACAGTCTAGGCCAGTGACATTATACTCAGGCCACATGGACCCGGGGAATTGGAACCCAGAGGCAAGCACCATGCAGGACCTGGTTTCCCAAGTACAGAGTCAGGAAGCAGCACAGAATCAGGTGATGCATTATCTCCAGGAATTATCTGGCCGGCTGGATCAAATCCAGACTTCGCTGGCTTCAGTGGTTCCCGCTCCAGTTCCAGAATCCGCTCCAGTGGTTGTCTCTGGCAATGTTCCCTCCTTGTCTGGAACCAGGTCACGCCTTCAGCTTCCCACTCCTCTTTGTTATAACGGGAATTCGAAAAATTGCCGTGGATTCCTCAGTGTGAGGTACATTTCGAACTTCCCTACTGATCGGTCTAAAGTGGCATACATTATCTCTTTGCTTGAGGGTTCAGCGTTGGAGTGGGTGTCACCGTTGTGGGAGCGATCAGATCTGTTAGTTTCTAGTTATACCAACTTCATTGCGTCATTCCGAAGGATTTTTGATGAGCCCGGCAGGACGACTGCTGCCTCTGCTGACTTGCTCTGAGTTCGACAAGGCTCTCGTACAGTGGGACAGTATGTGATTCACTTTCAAACTATAGCTTCTGAACTGAGCTGGAATAATGATGCCCTTCGGGCTGCTTTTGGAACGGGCTCTCGGATCGTTTAAAAGACGAGTTGATTACTAGAGATCTGCCAGATTCCTTGGAACAGTTGATCTCACTCTGTGTAAAGGTGGATCTTCGCATGCAGGAACGAGGTGGTGAACGTAGTCGGTTAGACTGGTCGAGATTCCGATCTCTTCCTTCTAAGCAAACAGTTAATTCAAGTCCAGACGAACCCATGCAGATTAATCGGTCTCGGCTGTCCCCAGAAGAGCGTCAGCGTCGTCGTAAGGGTAGACTCAAGTCTTGCAAGTCTCGCCCGGGAAACGGGCAGTCCTAGCTTGTTCTGGAGAAGTCAAGCTAGGGGTTGTTTCTCAATCTTCTCCGGCAGTGGACTGTCTACTCTCTGTGTCTCTGTTTTCTGAGTCTGAAGTCAAAACCGTTAAGGCACTGTTGGACTCAGGGGCTGCGGGGAATTTTATTTCCCTTTCCTGCGCCCAGAATCTGGGTTTGAAGTTACAGTCGGTCGAACGACCTATTACGATAACTGCTATTAATGGTGCCCAAATTCCTAATGCTCTGATTTCAAGTCGTACTATGCCAATCAAGCTGCAAGTGGGAGCTTTGCACCAAGAACATCTGGAGTTCCTTGTGATTCAGGAGATGCCTCACGATCTCGTCCTTGGTCTTCCCTGGCTCAAGCTTCACAACCCTCACATCGACTGGAGGCCGACACAGATAATTTCATGGAGTCCATTCTGTCACTCGAATTGTCTCACTCCTGTCTACTCGCTTCGTGTGTCTTCCAAGTCGGACGAAGAGCTTATTCCAGAGGTTTATCGGGAGTTTACAGATGTGTTCTTGGAACAGGCGGCTGATAAGTTACCACCGCATAGACCCTGGGACTGTCCTATTGAGCTCATTCCGGGAAAAATGCCACCTCGAGGTCGTACTTATCCTTTGTCAGTACTTGAGACTCAAGCCATGTCAGAATATATAAAGTCTAATCTGCAGAAGGGACTCATCCGCCCCTCTACTTCCCCAGCAGGAGCAGGCTTCTTCTTTGTGAAGAAAAAAGACGGAGGCCTGAGGCCATGTATCGACTATTGTGGTCTAAATGAAGTCACCATTAAGAATAAGTATCCTTTGCCGCTCATCACGGAGCTTTTTGATAGAGTTCGCGGAGCTCGAGTCTTCACTAAGCTCGATTTAAGGGGAGTTTATATCTTGATACGTATCCGACAAGGGGACGAATGGAAGACGGCCTTCAATACTAGGGACGGGCATTATGAGTACCTGGTAATGCTGTTTGGCCTCAGCAACGCCCCCGCCGTTTTCCAGGGATTCATTAATGAAGTCTTTCGGGACATGTTATACCTAAATGTAGTGGTATATTTGGATGATATCCTGATATTTTCGAAGAATCTCACTGAGCACAGAATACAAGTTAAGGAGGTACTCCTTCGGTTGCGAGAGAACCATCTTTACGGCAAGATTTCCAAGTGCACCTTTGAGGTCCCCTCTATTCCATTTCTGGGTTACATTATTTCTGGCACGGAGTTGCGTATGGATCCGGAGAAACTTTCTGCTATTCGGGACTGGACTCAGCCTCTTTCCTTGAAAGCAGTGCAACGATTTCTAGGGTTCGCAAATTACTACCAGAAATTCATAAGGGGTTTCTCTACTATTGTGGCGCCTATTACTGCCCTAACCAAGAAGGGGGCTGACCCAAGCCATTGGTCCTCTGAAGCTGTAGCAGTGTTCGCTCAGTTGAAGGTAGCCTTTATGACCGCTCTGGTACTTCAGCAACCAGACTTTCTAAAACCATTCTTTCTGGAGGTTGATGCTTCTACGGTAGGCATTGGTGCCATACTCTCGCAGTACGCTCCAGATGGGAAGTTGCATCCATGTGGTTTCCATTCTCGCAAGTTCTCCCCTGCTGAACTAAATTACACCATTGGAGACAAAGAGCTGTTGGCAATAAAATCTGCCTTGGAAGAATGGAGATATCTTTTGGAAGGTGCTAAACACCTAATTACGATTTTCACGGATCACAAGAATTTGCTGTATCTCAAGACGGCCCAGTGCTTGAATCCCCGTCAAGCAAGATGGGTGCTTTTCTTTGCCCGATTTTCGTTTGTCATTAAGTACCGGGCTGGAACTTTTAACACCAAGGCGGATGCCCTATCCCGTTCCTTAATGGTTTCGGATGAGGAGAATTCCATTGAAAAGGCGTTGATCCTCAGTCCAGTTTCTATTTCTGCGGCTCCCACCGCGTTGGGTCCTCCTCCTGGAAGAATGTCTGTGCCAGCTAAATTTCGACCAAGATTGTTGCAGTGGGCTCACATTTCCAAGTTTTCTGGCCATCCTGGAGTTCAAAAGATGTGGGAATTTTTACGAAGATCTTACTGGTGGGACACTATGAAGAAGGACGTTCAAGCCCTCTGCTCGGCCCTACAAATAAAACTCAAGTTTTCATCCGCTTACCATCCACAGACCAATGGGCAAACTGAACGCATAAATCAAGATTTAGAGACTTTTCTCCGTGTTTACCTCTCCCCCTCACAAGATAATTGGGTGGAGTTGTTGCCTTGGGCCGAGTTCGCCCATAATCATCTATATCACTCCTCGACTGGTGAGTCTCCATTTTTCATTAATTATGGATTTCATCCCCAGGTTCCAGAATTACCCGTTTGTCCTCCAGAAGAAGTTCCTGCTGCAGCCTCTACTCTCCAGCACTTCTGTCAAATCTGGAGTCGGGTTCATGCCAACCTCAAGAGAGTTTCTGGACGCTATAAGTTCTTTGCGGATAGGAAGCGATGGGCAGCTCCTTAATACAAGGTTGGTGACAGGGTATGGCTCTCTACCCGCAATCTCCATTTATAGGTGCCCACTATGAAGTTCGCTCCAAGGTTCATTGGTCCTTATCCCGTGTTACAAGTCTTGAATCCGGTTGTCTGCAAATTGGGATTGACTTCCCATCTCTGGATACCAAATTCCTTCCATGTCTCTCTTCTTCACCCTCTTGTTTTGAACCGGTTTCATTCCAAGTCCCCAAAGCCAACCTCTGCAGAGGCTGAAGAGGGTACGGACTTTGAGATTAAAGCTATTCTTGATTCTCGCTATCTTCACAAGAATCTACAGTATTTGGTGGAATGGAAAGGTTTTGGCCCCGAGGAAAGGAGCTGGGTCAAAGCTACTGAAGTTACGGGTCCCCGACTGGTGCGGATTTTCCATTCCAGACATCCAACAAAACCTGGAAAGTGTCCAGGGGCCACTCCTGGAGGAGGGGGTACTGTCACACGCCAGAGGCAGCGTTCGCCGCGCTTACCCCTGCGTGTCTGCTGGTCTGTGTTGCGGCCTCTGCCTTCGGTGGGCCACGGGCTCCGGCGTCTGGCTGGCGCGGCTCCCGGCGGTTCTCCGGGGCATGGGTGCCGCCATGACACCCGGCATCACATGGATGGGGTGCAGGTGACATCATCAGACTGCTCCGCCAATCCAGCGGTGGTGGGGGATTCAAAGTCAGACGCCGGACAGAGCTTCAGTGCCTGAGTATCGTCTTTTCCTGACGTGGATGCCAGCGCTCTTGTTCCCGGCAAGAATCTCTGAAATCATACTCCAGTGTCTCCGGCATTTCCAGGTGCCAGTTCGCTGCACCGGTTCCAGTGTATTCAGCGGCCGGTGTATCTCTCTGCGGTCCAGTCACCAGTGCTCCTAGGAATCAGCGTGGCTGTGGGCCTAAATCACCGTTCTCAAGTTCTACAAATCAACAGCGTCTTAAACCCCTGCACTTCAGTTATTCACATCATCAGCGTCTCAGTCACCGTTCTCAAGTTCTACAAATCAACAGTTTCCTAAACCCCTGCACTTCAGTTATTCACATCATCAGCGTCTCAGTCACCGTTCTCAAGTTCTACAAATCACCAGCGTCTTAAACCACTGCACTTAAGTTCTTCCAATCATCAGCGTCACAGTCACCGTTCTACTTCTACAAATCATCAGCGTCCTAAACCTCTGCACTTAAGTTCTTCAATTTACCAGTGTCCTTATCTCCGCTCACAAGTTCTTTAACCATCTGTGTCTTTAACCACCGTTTATAAGTTCTTTAAGTTATCAGTGACTTTTAACATCACCCACAGTTTCTTCAGTCACCAGCATCTCTAATATTGCTCACAAAAACCCTCCATGGGTCTGGACATTCCTCCACAAATCCCTTTTTGACATATGACTTTAAGTCGTTCTTTTCCTGCAATAAAGCTCTTCAATATTTCACCAAACTTCACTGTCAGTGTCCTGTATGAGGAAGTCCTATATTAGGCCACCCCAGTTCCTCTTCCCAACCATCGGAAGAATCCCTGAGTTCACAAAACCCACAGTCTAGGCCAGAGACACTCCCCCAGATTATGCTATAAACAGAAAGCAGGCAGAGGTTTTTTTTAAAAACATATGACTTTGTGGGCACAGAAAGTGAAAGCCAGGCTGGAAGGCAAATTAGGATTAAAATTATTTCCAAATGTTTCAGCCGTAAGTATTTTTTTTAAATCATCACTTATGTTTTCATGTATAAAACAGAGTAAAGAGAGTTTCCCCTTTAATTAGTGTGCATATGATACATTTGGAACAAAATAAAGCAATGAGGACGTTCTGTTTGATTTTGCTGGGGATTTAAAGTTCTATCTTGGAAGGGATTTCATAAATTCAAATCTAAATCCCTTCCAAACATGAATCAACATTGAATTTGATTTGAAAATTGAATGCAAAATCAATTTTTAGTAAATTAGGGATTTTTTTAAGGATTTTAGAAAATCCAAAATAATTTCAATCAATTTTGAGATTCATAAAAATGATTCCAAAATAGAATTTTAGTAAATATAACCCCTGGTGGCAAATTTTGTTTTGGCTGGAACTTTCTGTGAAGATAGAAGTGTTGATGGGATGGTTATGTTTTGTAATATGCTTCATCTGTGATGAGAGCATAGTAAAGTTACAGACTTGTTAATCTAAAAGCTTTGATTGGTTTACTTATTTTCTCAGTGTCACTGCCTGCTCTGTCTGTCTGTCTATCTATGTCTATCACATAGTTCTATCACTCACAATTAATATATAGAGATTAGCCCCATTGACCTCTAAATAAGAAACCCCACCAATATTAGAGGAAGAATGACGACAAGATACAGTGAATGCCACTCCAATGTTTCAGTGTTAGGTACACTGGGGGTACACTTGGGATAACTACATTAATGATGACGCTTACCATTACACAAGTGAACTAAACCTATCACTCCCTATTACTTCTGGCTGCAATTGATGCAGGGACTCCAGTTCAATCACCATAGAATCCTGTGATGCAGTCAATAGAGGCATCAAATTAGATGTGCTATTTAATGACATCAGATATGGCATAATAATGCTGTCATAAACCAGATACAGTATGCAAATAGAAAACAAACACAATAGTTTGATTGTTAACATGAGGTTACTAAATTTAAAATGTCAACAAAAAATAAATCTAGAGACTGGCAGATGTACTGTATAAAGCATATGATCGTTAAAGGAATGCAAAATACTAACTGATGCTAATGAGAAAGATATCTCATTATCAACAAAGATCTACAATAAATTGTGTACAGTAGTTTACGAGATTAATTTAACCTGTTATGGAAAGGGTGTCCAGGTAGAAAACTCACCTGGACTCCAATAAAAGTTATTGTTTGACATGATCATTGCATTAGACAGTGGTGGAATGTGCTCTGTAATTCTATATCTAATCAAGCCTAGATTTTAGAACAGGGTTTAGGAGACCATACCAGAGATGTGCAGTTTTGACTATAAAAATGATCAGAATAATACAAAGATGATATTTCTAATATATTCTTTGTATTTTTCATATACTTTATTTGGTCAAAACTTTGGCGTATGTCAGGAAAGGCTCTGCCTCACCTGCCATACCTCTCTTCATGTCTCTGGACTATACAAACTGAATCAAGAACAAATGCATATGATACCACCCTTGGGGCATGGCCTGACACTACTTTACTTTCTTTGCTTTTCCATTTTACATCTATTTACAAAAATTTGCAGTACCTTCTGCTAAAAAGTCAGCACATAATTTACAGCTCTATACTACTGACCTGTGTTGATGATTGAACAGATACTGCACCCTGCATCTAACAAAACTTAGCTTATTTATGTTGTAGATTTGCTATCTCTAATATATCAACTTCTTATGTAACTGCAAAATTATAATTTGTGAATCTTTTGTCCTTGTTTCAACACTACCTTGCTATTGTACATAAAGGTCAGTCCTTTTATGCATGCAAGTATTTCATCCTGTCAGTTGTTATCTGGCAAATCTAAAATAAAGTAAGATTATATATACCTATAATTACTTTTTTTTAAATCTCATCTTTAAATGCATGGTAATGTATAAAATAATTATTATAATTATTTTTTTACCTACAGTATGTGACACTTTGTAACACTCTAATTATTTATTCTTACCAATATAACACTCTTAGCACATAGCTTCTGCTTCTTACTTATGTATCACTTACTAACACTTTAACCTATCACTAGTGTGAAGCCCTGGGGTGGCTATCTTGTGCTGACTTGGGGGGTCCCATGCCCTGGACTTGAACCTTAGTGTTAGAGACCCACCAGATTAGGTCACCTAGTCCCGGTTGGTGGGCCCATATTTTTGGCCAAAAATAATGCTAAGCACTTCAATTTTGCTCTATGTTAGATTGCAGTGTTTATTATAATCATTCTGTTTAGCAGTGCTTAGTACTATAGAGTGTACATCAGAATTTTCATTATTTCTGTGTGGAATTACAAGTCTCAACATGATAGCACCTCTTATTAAGAGTATATTTGGAATTAGAGTGTGTAGTTCAAGGTCCCCCCTTCCACATACTTTATAAAATAAGTAATATAATGCTGCAATAAATTATGCAGTATTTGCTCTTTATATTTACCTAGAAAACCTTTTTTAAAAATAAAACAAAAAAAAGGTTTAATTGACTTCAACATAGAGAAAGAGTACAGCTGCCATAGCCAATGAAGAAGTAAACATTACAATATTGTATTACAGGAAATAGAAATACCGCAAATTGCACTCCTTCAGCATTTAGACATACAGTATATGCAGAAAATAACATTGTTTACATTTATAAAAATTGAAAAAATATACCAGTCGCAAACAAAACAAAAGCAAAAAAAGAGGGTGTGCATGGGTGGGGCGGGGGTGGAGGGCATGGATCCAATTATGTAATAGGGATGGACCAATGTTGTATTATCGCTCTTTTTGTGGCATCTAAATTAATATATTGCAGTTCCAACTACCATTATGATATCGAAACCCTGGTGGTGTGAGACCCAAGGATGGCCTATTCTGGTGTTAGTGAAAGCTAATAAAAATGGGTGGTAGCAAAGATTTCAAGCATAACTCAACATATTATAATTAGTGGGCAATACCACAAACAATGGTACATTTATTTATTTGTTATTATTTATTAACAGTGTTTTATACAGCGCAGCATATTCCGTTGCGCTTTACAATTAGAAAAACAGAAATAGAAAAAAAATGGGTAAAAACATAGACATAGAGGTAGGAAGGCCCTGCTCACAAGCTTACAATCTATATGGAAATAGGCATTGCTACACAAGGTATAGCGTTGCATCCACACCAGCACACTTAGGACAAGACGAATGGGGAAAACTTGTGACCGTTTATCTGTGGGACAGTTTTTAAGAAGTTTTAAAAACCAGCAAGAAGATAAACTGAAACTAGTGGAAACCTGTTGAAATCAATGGTTAGTTTTTTTTTAAAAGAATAAACTCATATCAAGTAACAAATGTTACATGGTAAGACCTTCATTAAGAAACCTCTAGCTGTAGACCAAATGTCTACATTGTTCGCACATGCTTGCCACTCCACGATGCCTGAACCATTGCCCCAGGGCTGTTTCTAGCCAATTTGGCTCCCAGTGCGAGACTTAAAAATGCACCCCCCCATTGACAGATAAAAAACCGCGCCACCCGCATAGATAGAAATAACAAATTTGTGCATGCCCACCGCAAAGAGGTGTGGTCTCATTAAAATGGGTGTGGCCCTGCTACAATGGGTGTGGCCTCACCTGAAAAGACTACCTTACATCCCAGTTTTTGACCCTGCACCAACAGATCACAGCCACCTCAGGAAAAAAAAATTCCACCATCTTAAGCCTCAAACAGTAATGCCCCCTGCACCATATTATGCCACACACTGCAATGCTCTTGATACATTATGTCCTACAGCAGGGTTGCCAACCAGTCAGAGGCAAAGAGACAAAAAATATCTGGAGTCAAGCCAAAGAGCCAGTATCATGCATGCACCCAAAAATGGGGCATGGCCTAACTGGCACAAGGCCACTCCCCATTTTTGTGTGCCCACCTCCAGTATGACGTTCGTAGGAGCATGAGCATGTGCCACACCCCCATTTTTAGTTACACTGGGGTCGAGAAACACTGAAACATTTCACACATTACAACAGGGAGAGTCACCATTTTATATATTACGGCAGGCAGAGTGCCCATTTTACACATTATAGCAGGCAAGAGTCCTCATTTTACACATTACAGCGGGCAAGAGTCCCCATTTTACACATTAGAGCAAGCAAGAGTCCCCATTTTACACATTATGGTAGGCAAGAGTCCGCATTTTACACATTACGGCACGCAGAGTTTCCATTTTACACATTACGTCAGGCAGGGTCCCCATTTTACACATTACGGAAGGCAGAGTGCCCATTTTACACGTTACGGCAGGCAGAGTACCCATTTTACACATTAGAGCAGGGAGAGTGCCCATTTTACACATTAGAGCAGGCAAGAGTCCGCATTTTACACATTACGGCAGACAGAGTGCCTATTTTACAAATTATGGCAGGCAGAATGCCCATTTTACACATTACAGCAGGCAGAGTGCCTATTTTACACATTATGGCAGGCAAGAGTTCCCATTTTACACATGAGAGCAGGCAAGAGTCCCCATTTTACACATTACGGCAGGCAAGAGTCCCCATTTTACACATTACGGCATGCAGAGTTTTAATTTTACACATTACGTCAGGCAGGTTACCCATTTTACACATTATGGCAGGCAGAGTGCCCATTTTACACATTACGGCAGGCAGAGTACCCATTATACACATTAGAGCAGGCAAGAGTCCCCATTTTACACATTATAGCAGGCAGAGTCTCCTTCTACAAAGAGAGAGAGAGAGAGAGAGATATATAGAAAGAGTGTGTTCTACTTACATTTGCAGCTTCATCCACCATCCAGCTTTACTCTTCTATCCTGCTTCCCGCCCTACTCTGTGGCTCTTCGGGCCATGCCAGCCATTATCACCCTCCTCCTGGCTTGCCTGCCCACCCATGTCCTGGCTTCCCCTCCTCCCCATCATTAGTACTCCGCTCAGGGGTGGAGTTTCCTGTAATGACGCGTTTGTGCCGTGATGTCATGATGCAAATGCCCCCCAAGTGGAGTAGTAATGACGGGGAGGAGCGGTACACCAAGAGAGCCACCAAGAGCTGTGGCGGGTACCCGTGCATATGCACGCCTCGCCCACCACAAGAAATGGCTCTGTGTTGCCCCAATCTAATTTTTCTCGCTGACTAGCACATCTGCATGGCAAAACCATTACTTTTATACCTCAACCATCTTTTTATGTTCAGTCATTCTGTCAAAATAGGTCTCACAGTTAAAAAAAAACCTTTTAGAATTAGTATATAATGTTTTATTTACAGTCAAGATCATGCATACAAGTCTGATCGGATCAGTACGAGATCCCGCCGGATGGGATCCCGGCGGTCTGAATACCGACACTGGGATCCCGACCAGCACAATCCCAACAGTGGGGTGAGTGCAAAGCAGCCCCTTGCGGGCATTAATTTATTCTCCCTCTATGAGTGTCCTGGACACCCACAGAGAGAGAATATGATGGGATTGTGGCGGTCGGGATCTCTGTGTTGGTATTCCGACCGCCGGGATCCTGTCTGGCGGGATCTTGACCGCATCCCTTCTGATCAACAAGTATCTTCACCTGTGGTCAGTATGAAGCCTGGTGGTATAATGGTGACTTACCTGTCTAGTGCCTAACCCTAACCTCCCTTTCTGCATTCTAACCCTAACCCTCTCATCATGCAACCTAACTACAACCACACGCTACTCGTTCCTGCAGAGTAATGCCCTTTCACATGTCAGTATTACACACGTGGGCATTGTGAACATGTTGACATTCTGCATATGCTGACATGTTCAATGTCAACATTTTAACAATGTTGACATCATACAGATGTTTCTTGATACATTGTTGTTGCATATGGCAGCGTTATGTAATCAGACCTTGATGCATAGGGGTCATGGCATGCCACTGCGTACGCATCGCTAGCAAGCTCCCATTAGAATGAATGCATGTGCATGGGACCGCCAGATCCCATTCAAAAGATGGCATAGTGGAGAATACACCACTAATACTCTGGTAGTTGAGTGCCGTGATGCATAAAATCACAGCCCAAATATAAGCGGACACATTATTATTATTATTATTATTATTATTATTATTATCATCCTTTATTTGTATAGCGCCACAAGGGATTCACAGCTCCCAGTTACAGAGTACATAAAGAAATAAGCAAAACAAGAAAACAGTGACTTACAGTTCAAGACAATATAGGATAAGTACAAGGTATATAAACATTGTTGCACCAGAAGACAACACTGAAATAAGTATTAGGCTATCAGAAAACCAAGGAATTTAGTGCCGTCGAATGCAGTATGGAGCAGAAGATGGTTTAACTAAGAGGAGGAAAGGCATATGAGGGAAGCGGGTCCTGCTCATGGGAGCTTACAAAAGGGAGGGTCAGAAACACAGATGTGACACAGTGAGAGTGGAACAGAGGGTTAGGATGAGAGATGTCTGGTGAAAAAGTATGTCTTGAGAGCCCGTTTTTAAGTTTCATGGAGAGTCTGATGGGGAAAGGTAGAGAATACCAGAGATAGGGAGTAACAAGTGAAAATTCTTGTAGGTAGGAGTGGGAGGAGGTGATCAGTAGGCAGGAGAGGTGGCATGCATTAGCAGAGCGAAGAGGATAGTAGTGTAAAGGGAGATAAGGTCAGAGATGTAAATGGGAGAGGAGCCGGTAAGGGCACTGGCATATATATAATGAGTGCAGTGTGTGCGGTGCACATGGGCCCCTGAGTCCAGAGGGGGCCCCCACCGCATACGCTGCACCCATTTTCTAAGTACTCACCCCCTCCGGAGTTCCATGCTGATGTCCGCTTTGGTTTAAAACTCCGTAAAAATGGTACCGTGGCCATTTTCAAGGAGTTCTGTGCATGTGCAGTAGAGTCTGAGCGCTCTAGTGTTCAGACTCTCAGCGCTACCATCAGAGAGGAGGGGGCCCGAATGGAGGAGGCTGCACCCGGGCCTCCTCCTCTCTTAAAGCGCCCCTGGGTAAGGGCTTTGTAAGTGAGTGTGACAAGCTTTAAGTGGATTATGAAAGGGACAGGGAAAGAGCTAGTGAAGGGCTTGTAAGAGAGAGGAGGTGGATGTAGTATGTTTGAGGAAGATGAGCTAGGCTGTAGAATTGTGGTTAGATTGGAGTGTAGAGAAAGGTTTGTCAGGTAGGCCACATAGGAGGAGATTACAGTAGTCCAGTCTAGAGATGACCAGTGAGTGGATAAGGGTCTTAGTAGCATGCTGGGTGAGAAAGGGTCTGATCATGGAAATATTTTTAAGATGAAAATGGTAGGTTTGTGAGAGTTACTGAATGTGTGGTTTGAAGGAGAGGGAATAGTCAAGGATTAATCCAAGACGGCACACAAGGGGGCTATAGGATATAGTAGTGTCATCAATAGATAATTAAATTGTGGGAGATGAGGTTGTGCGGTGGGGTGGTAAGATGATTAGCTCAGTCTTAGATATTTTGAGTTTAAGAAAGTGCTGGGACATCCAAGAAGAGACAGCAGAGAGACAGTTAGAGATACGAGTGAGGAGAGTGGGGGAGAGGTCAGGGGAAGAAAGGTAGATTTGATTATCATCAGCAAAGAGATTATTTTGTAAGTCAACTGAGATAATGAGCTCACCTAAAGAGAATTTATAGATAAATAAAAGGAGAGGACCAAAGGGGTTAGTGGAGTGGTTAGTGAAAGTGTGGTTGGAGTGGAGTCATAAGATGAGACAGAGAAGGAATGGTCAGAGAGGTAGTAGGATAGCCAGGAGAGGGAAGTATCATGCAGATCAAGGAATTGATAGATTTGCAGTAGGAGAGGGTGGTCTACATTGTCAAAAGCAGCAGAGAGGTCAATAAGAATAAGCAGAGAGTAGTGGCCTTTAGATTTGGCAGCATGGAGGTCATTGTAGACTTTTGTGAGGCCAGTTTCAGTGGCGTATAGAGGACGGAAATTAAAAAAAATGTATATATTTTTTATCTATCTATCTATCTATCTATCTATCTATCTATCTATCTATCTATCTATCTATCTATCTATCTACAATTCCATAAGTCCAGCACTCTAATTCATTAAATTACCTGACCCGGTGCCATCACTAATATTCTCTACAGCTCCTCCATCGGTGCGGCACTCAAGGCACGTTGAATGAATACACAAAGCTTTCTTGACAACGTTTCAATTTATAGACAACTGTTTTCAAGACACCAGATCAAAATCATACTTACAGCTGTATACCTTCACCAAACCCTATGCAGACTGGGTACCGCCGCGTCCTGGCTGGGATGCGTGAGGATGACGACATTGCGTTTGTGACATCCCCGATGGCATCATGCTGTACGGACGCTGGTCATGGGACCAGTGCCAGCGTATGACATCATCGCATTTGCGGCGTCCCTGTCAACCTTCCCCCACCCCCCCTCCAAAAAAAAAGCTTCTAAAACAACCCAAAAAAAATCCTGGCTGTCTTAGATGTTCTTGTGTGACTAATCGTGGTGATGATCAGGCTACGGGTTTTTTTTGGAAAGGGAATCTGAATGGATCTTCAGGATGGATGTTATTCATCCTAGGGGTCTGAATGAATCTATCTCATTTGCATGTTTTCTTTAATTAATTAAGGTGTGAGTGGTACATGCATATTGCATACCAGTGGCACCTCGGGATGCGGCTGGAAAGCTTCTCTTGCCTTTTCTCTCTTGCTGGCTACTATGCAGCACTAGGTGTGTGCATCTAAAAATTGGTTGCCCCTTTTAAGATCTTTTGTCCCATGTATTGATTCACCATTAGATATTTCTACCTTAATATGCTTATATGATAACTTGTCTTATTAGGATTTTACCTTGTCCCTTGTAACAGTGGGTTGATGTATTACAGTGATTAGTCCTTTGTATTTTGTGACAGCTTTGCCCAATAATCTTTGTATTTACCACTATAATGTCAATTGTATATTGTTGCTGGGTGATGGTTTTGTATAGATTTGGTGTTGACTGGGAATAGTGTTGCCAGGCAATGGAATCGGGTCACAAGACCGATGCCATTACGGCGTGACATCATTGCGGATGTGGTGACATCATCTCTGGCACTGGTCCCATGACCAGCGTCCTTATGGCATGATGTCATCAGGGACGTCACAAATGCAAAGATGTCATCCTCCGGCTTCCTGGCCGAGACGCGGTGGGACCCAGCCTGCACGGTAAATGCTAGAATCAAGTGGCCTAAAGGACCTAAGATGTAAGGGGGAGGAGCCACATCAGCAGGGGAGGAGCTAGGCCAACACGATAGTTCTTCTACTAGCCATGCCACCAACTATTACCTTTAGTAACCCGAGCGTGGCGAGTGATGCAAGCCCGCAAGGGTACATTTCAGGTACCCTGTTCGGACATGGCTCCTCCCCATGGTGACATCATAGGTCCCTTACCAAACTTGGATTTAGAACTAACCCAGGCTGCACGGGGTGTAGGTGAAGGTATAAAGCTGTAAGTATGATTTTGTTGTGGTGTCATGAAAATAGTTGTCTATAAACTGAAATGTTGACAAGCAAGCTTTGTGTATTCATTCAATGTGCCTTGAGTGCAACACCGATGGAGGAGCTGTATATATATGTGTGTGTGTATATATATATATATATATATATATGTGTATATATATATATATATATATATATATATATATATAGCTAGATAGTTTTATGCATGCAACCCAGAACAATAATATGCATATTTTGCTCCTTTACAAACAGGGAAGTGTCGCATATGAACTGAACTGAAAACATCAAGAGCTAAATCTTTAAACTGTCAGGATGGCAGGACAAATTAATAATGTACTTAACAGTGTAAGCACATCCATGTGCTCCACTAAGACAGGACCATCAGGAATAATCAACAGCTAAGAGAGATTAAATCAGATCAGCCATCACCTAAAGGCTCTTTATGCCTGTGAATGTTTCTAGTCTCCTGAATATCTTTGCTGACCATATGCCTGATTTGCCAAAAGCAACTTCAGGACAGTGGTGCATCAACAGCGACATGCTTTCAGGTGTTTACTATACCAATTCAACAGAATCTAATCATCAATAAAAGCCATTGATCTTTCATGTAACTTTCTAAAATAAAACACAATCTCTGTTTGAATTAATGAGAGCCTAATGTGAAAAAGAAATGCATAATTGAATTAATCACTGAGACAATTTCAGCTCCCCAAAAATGCAAACAGGAAGCACCTGTCTAATATTTGTAATCATGCAAAATAAGGAAAGAATCAAATTACACTAATGAATCTGTTGACACTTTGCATGAATTAATCATAATTTCCAAATGCTTAATGTTGTTTAATTGAAAATTAGACTGAACCACTTTCCTATGATGTATTTTGGAACATGTAATGTATGGAGAGCCGAGTTTAGGATATTTCTGGTTACAAATTTTTTATTTGCAATCTGTAGCAGTTAAACATCTGCTTTGCAACAAAGGTCTCAACACTGCTTTATATCAACTTTGTGTTTGGGGATGTGGTATGTAAGGTCGATGGTAAGTAGGTCGACAATGTTTAGGTTGACCACTATTGGTTGACAGTAAGTAGGTTAACAGGGATGCTAGGTCGACAGGGAATTTAGGTCGACAGGTCAAAAGGTCAACATGAGTTTTTTATGTGTTTTTTTGGTGTCGTTTTCTCCGTGCAGTGACCGGGAACCCCAATTAGTGCACCATGTCACCTCGCCATGCTTCAGGCAAGGTGCCTCACTCCGATACTGCTGCGCTCGGCACAGGTTACTATTCCCAATTGTAGTCTGCGTGGATCGTTAAGTATGAAAAAGTTAAAATAATGTGAAAAACTCATGTCGACCTTTTGACCTGTCGACCTAGAACATGTTGACCTACTTACTGTCAACCAATAGTGGTCGAACTAAACATTATCGACCTAGACACTGGATCCCGTGTTTGGCCTTATAGCTCAAAACAGTAACTGAATGTTTGTTTTATATACATGACTGTACATCAGAGTAAAAAAGACTATCTCATGATCTGCCATCATTTTTCAGAGACTTAAGGTGGGTACACACTAGGCGATTCCTGACTGCCGGCGATAGATGACTATATTGTTGACCGATATAGCGTTAAATGATATAGTGCGTACACACTGAACATTATCGTTCAATGATGATGTTCAGTGACATCACTGCCGGCATTATGGAATATGCAGCTCAGCCTGACATTGACATGTTGAGCTGTATGTCAGCTCAATATCGGTGATCGACAGGGCCGGACTGCACATCTGGCATTTCTGGCAAATGCCATAAGGGCCGATGGGATGGAGGGCCGGTCCTGTCATTCAGAGAGCTGGGAAGGCCGCACGCAGTGCCGCCTTCGGATCTCTGTTGTAGATGCTCCACGCCCCCTTGACTCGCGGCACGCCCCCGTATCTAGTGCGCGCGTGCCCATGCACTTGCCAGGGCCTAATTTGTGCCCCAGTCCGTCCCTGGTGATCGATGAACGGCGTGTGGGAGCAAGCATCGTTCATTGGTCAACAATATTACCCCCATACACACTGGACGATTTCAGCCTAAACATAAGCAATAACATTTTAGGCTGTAATCACCAAGTGTTTACCCTTCTTAACCCTGTTGGACATTCATTATTGTAAACACAAGCACTAACTGAGTGCTGACTATGGGTGCTGCTATTAGGTTACATCACTATTGCAATACTCAATCTCTCAGTTCCTTATCACTGAAGTAAAATAAGATTAATATCCCAAAATAGTATTCTCGCATCCACTTTCACTCTGAGGCTGCAGACTCTCCCTTTCAAACAAGTCAAGGAGAACCTAACTTATTTACAGAGGCACACATTTGGTACACTCTATGCTTCCTGGTCAGGGCTAGATTAACAATGGACTGATGGAACCTTAGCTTCAGGCCCCCCATTGAAAATTGGCACCCAGAATCCCTTGCAGTGCAGCCAGTGTTGACAGAAAAAAATAAATCCTTGTTACCACCAACAGCTCAGCTCATTCACCTTCCGACCACCTTATGGCTTTTCTGTACCTAGTCATCTGCCCTGAATCCACCTGATGCTCTGCCCCCGGACCTTTCCTCCACACCCATATCACCTGAAACTCTGCCACCCTTGTCTATCCATAAATATTGCTTAACATTCTTGCCATTTACTGCGGCAATCAGATGTGGGATGAAATATGGGAATGGCCTGGGGGAGGAGACTGCTGTCTGTGAGGAAATCCGGGTTCATGGATGTCAGTCATAGCTAAGCAGGCATGCATTACCTGGTGAAATGCAGTGCACTCAAGGTTTGGGGGTTTCCCTCTCCCCATTTCAGAAAGTGGTGTCTGTGTCAGCATGTTTATCTGTGTGTGTGTGTGTGTGTGTGTGTGTGTGTGTGTGTCTGTGTGTGTGTGTCATTAAGTAGTGTCTGCCAGTAAGTGAGGTGAGGCAGTTAGTGGTGTTTGTGTCAGTAAGTAGTTTCTGTGTTGTGTGTCTGTAAGCAAGGGATATCTGTGTCAGTAAGATGTATCTGTGTGAGTAAAGGTGCATACACACTAGACGATAGAAGAAATTGTGGTTGTGTGGACTAGATGGTGCTACCATTGGAGAATGTGATAGAGTTGAGTGAGACAAAGGCTAATATACTTAGCTGTGGTAATTATATCCAAGTGGGTGTCCTTGAGTGTTCTTTCCCGAATATGCACTCGAGTATATGAAAAAGATGTAACACAAAATCCACAATGTGTAGTAAGGTTATGAAATCCAATGATAATTAAAAATGTTTATCTCTTAGAGTTGTGTGATTCTGCTGGTATACCTCACTTACAATGTGAGTTGTCAGATTCACAGTATAATGGTATTTTTATATGATGATATAAATACTTCTCCTTCCATCAAAGAAACACACCCAAACTATGGTGCGCAGACACTTAAAAGGGTATCTTCTAATTAAGACAAAACTAGAGAGCAGGAGTATCAACATACCTCACTTACGCAGGTAGGGGTATGTTGACGCACATAAAGGTATCTTTTCCAAGTGGGTGTCCTTGGGCGTTCTTTCCTGGAAAAGGCACTGGAGTATATAAAAGAGATGTAACACAAAATCCACAATGTGTAGTAATACTATGAAAATCAAACGATGGTTCAATATAAATATGTCTTTGAGTTGTATGATTCGGCTGGCATACCTCACTTACAATGTGAGTTGTCAGCTTCAGTGTATAAAGGTATCTCTATATGATGATATAAAATACTTCTCCATTCATCAAGGAGACACAGCTAGCTATCCAAAACTAAGGTGTGCAGATGCTTATAAAGGTGTCTTTCAATATAGACAATACTAGAGAGCAGGGGTACCTGTATCAACACACCTCACACAGGTAGGGTTATGCTGACGCACATAAAGGTATCTATTGCACTTTTGGTAGCCAGAAGCATACCTAACACTCACAATTGGAGCTGCTTGAATCCTCACGTATCCTGCTTTCTTTCAAAACCAGTTTCATTGAACCAAATTTGCTAAAAATTGACATCCTCACGAATCCTGCTTTCTTTCAAAACCAGTTTCATTGAGCCAAATTTGCTAAAAATTGACATTTTATTAAATACAATAAAAACTCATGAAAAAGCATTACTCAGTGGAAATGCCTAGCTCTGGAGGAGGTAAGGACCATGAAGGCGACAAAGTGGCCAGCTTAGGAGTCCCAATTAGAGTAAAAAAAGAGCAATGGTCCTACCTTCCTGCAGAATCCACTGATGTAAAGCCTCCTGTAGCCTATTCCCTCCTTTTCCAATTAGAGGTACTATAGTTGTTCCTTGGTTCTTTTCCTGGTGGGGGATACTTTGATTCCAATAATTTCTCTTAGTTTCCCTATCCAGGTTCTGTATAACGTCATGTCGATCTTTTGGAAGATGTGTTATGTTACGTCATATCTTATTCTAATCATACTACGTTTTCATCATTCATGTATTCTTTCTTTTGTGTTGACATCTCCTTTCTTCCGTTGTGCTAAATCAACTTTTTTTTATTTCCGCTGATGATTCCAAACTTATAAAAGTCATAGTCTTTCTGTAACTTTCCTTGTTTTTTCTTTATTAGAAATTCTGTATTTTTATTGATTTTCTCAATTATTTCCTTTTCTAAGTCTGCAAACGTTGGCAGGTTACTATATGGTTGTATCAGGGTTTGGAGAACGTCTATTCTCTCATTAATTTATCTTAGTTTTGTTCTTCTCTCCCTGAGTATGATGGAAATGAGTGATAAGGAACATTTGTCCAGGATGCCATTCCACTTGGTTTGAAATTTTTCTGACCAATCTTGGAAGCTTGGTGGTTTGGTTATTCTCAACCCCTTTGGTATAATTTGTTCTGCTTGATATTTCTCAAGGTTGGCAATTTCCCACCATATCCTGTTTTCCTTTAGTAACCATACGCATAGACATTCCATCGCCATCTCTAGCTTATCATCTGTCATTTCAATATCATTGTTTGATTTTCATAGTATTACTACACATTGTGGATTTTGTATTACATCTCTTTTATATACTCTAGTGCCTTTTCCAGGAAAGAATGCCCGAGGACACCCACTTGGAAAAGATACCTTTATGTGTGTCATGAGCTGTGTTGTGCAAGTTAGAACATGTTTAATATGAAATACACGGTCTGTGTGGGGGTGTTTGAACACAGGGCCCATAATCATATTCTGACACGTGGTGCACCTGAGGCATTTATAGCAACTGGGTGCCCTAATAAGGAAACCTGCTTTCAGATGTTATGAAAAATTAGTAATATCAGAGTGGAATTCTATATCTCTGATGCCTCTGGCTCTAGTGAAATAGGTCATTGACATCTTTCTCTTAAAGCACATTAAGTTCTTATGTATGACTACAATAGGCCATAAGGCTCTTGTGGCTGTCTGCATGACCGGGATTGAGGTAATAAACTTATTTTTCCATGCGATGACCTGTTTGTGATCCTTGATTCTAGGTTTTAAAAGTTGTTACCTTTCTATTACTAAAACCTTATTTTGCTCTTGTTTCAAAAGAGATAGGACATATCCTTGTGATAAGAATTTTGATGTAACTTTATCCAATTCCTTGATTAATATTGTTTTGTAACTGTTGATTCTGGCCACCCTTATCATTTTGGACTTTGGTAACACTTTTATTAGAGATTTAAGGGGGGTACTCACAGAGCGATCGCTGCTTAAAATCTAAGCAATCTGACTAGATTGCTTAGATTTTAAGCAGTGATCACTCCGTGTGTACACCTCACAGAGATAGCGATGCACAGCCCCGCGCATCGCTATCGCTGGTGCCAGATTGGCCTGCATGCAGGCCAATCTAGCAGGTCGCTCACTTCACCCGCTGGGTGAAATGAGTGCCCCCCGTCTCCCCCGCATGCTCAGCACACATCGCGCTGTGCTGAGCGGTTCGCTCAGCACACATCTCTACCCAAATCGGGCAGTAAATACGGCCCTTTAGGGTGATGACTGTCTGCTTTCAATAGATTTTTCTTATCCATGGGTTTGGAAGAAACCATAGTGGATTCCCTCCCCACTAGATTGTTAGCTCTTCAGAGCAGGGCCCTCTTTCCTCTTGTTATCTAAGCCCTCGTCTCGACACATTTCACTCACAGCTCTCCCCTACTCAATGACCATCTTTATCCTGCTAGTAAAGGCTCATCTCCATCTATGGCCACCAGCCTCTAGTAGTACGATGATCACTCCATCAATACTTACATCTTAGCTGTATTATGTCTTGAGAACGTGTGGTGCTCTGTTACCTGTACTCTATTTCTGTTATTTATTTACTGTAATGCTATGTTTTGTCTCCCTATACTGTCCTTTGTACGGCGCTGCGAAACACATGTGACGCCTTATAAATAAAATGTAATAATAATAATTAACATTGTTAGTTAAAGATATTCGTACATTCCAGTAATTGATGGAGAAGGTGGCACGTTGGAATGTGAATTTTATTGGTGATGTCTGTTTGTTGATTTTTTCCATTAATTGTTGTAAATGCTTCCTCTCCTGATGTCCATAACACACAAAAATCATCTACTGTATAAACCTTGTGGAATCTGGTATGAAATACCTGCAATCATGACACTGACCCCATAATCCCAACAGACGGAATCCCAACAGTGAGCACAGCAAGTCCCCTCACCGGCTCACTGCGCTTGCCATGATTCAGACCGGGTGATGAGCTTTGCTCGCCAGACTATTATATTCCCCCTCGGGTGGTGGCATGTACCACCACCCGAGGGGAAATATGAGGCTTAGGTTAGTTTTCCAACCACTGGCATTTCCTCAGCTTTCAGGATTCCGGTGTCGGAATCCTGAATGCCAGGATCCCGAGAGCCGGTAAATTAACTGCATCCCACCTTGCTTAATGCAGAATTTGCTGATATATAGTTGCATCTTCAATGAACAGTCTTCTTGCCTCCTTAAACATAAAAATGCTTGCATAAGTAGGTGCCACATTACTGCCCATGGCATAGCCAGAGCATTGCTGGAAGAAGTGAGCAATGAACAGGAAATAATTCCTTTTTAATGCTAATTGCAAAAACCAAAGAAAAAAGTCATGTTCTATTGCTTGAACATTTGTTGAAATACAAATTCATTCATGGCATCTAAGCCTTCTTGATGGGGGATGCTAGTGTATAAATTGCACACATCCATCACGCATAAGGGTGCCTGATAGAATCCTATCAACAGAGTTCAGCAGGTTGAGAAAACTGTCCTTGATAAAAGTTGTTTGTTTCACAGTTGCCAAGATGGTTTTTAGAAATTGTAAAATTGGTTGATGTATTGAATTTCTTGCTGATATTATCTGCCTGAGTGGTGGTTGGTTTAAATCCTGGGTCAAGGGTTTATAGATGTTGGTTGGCATGATACTGTACCATTATCATTAGCTTCCTTAAGAATATTGTCTGGTTCCTTTTTACAGATGGAAGTGGAGTCTTGTTTGAGACTCATAAGAACTTTGATCAAACAGTTGTCTGTCAGTCTCAATGAGGCAGTCGTTAGGATTTCTAACTACAATCCCGCAAACTTTGTTGATGGGTGGAAAATACAGATGTTTTCAAGCTCATTGTGGTTGGGCAGCGGCTGCACATGCACTCCCGGCGTGGCTAGGCGCACCCATGCCACCCCGCACTTGGCTGTGACTATTGCCACTCCAATATAAAGTAAATGGCTGAAGGTGTGATTAAGATGCACCCTGGGTGTGCTCGCATATTGCAGCAAATGAGGCGCATCCGCGCTTAGGCGAAGCCACAATGTGTGTGGCTACATCTGCAGTGTCTCTATAGCTCCCCAAATTTTTATGTGTTTCTCTTTCAGCTTTAGATAGGTTGCTATGTATTTTGGTTGAAGATCCCAGATATCTAGACACCGAGTAATCAAGGATGCGTGTGAATGTTTTGAAAGTTGGGCTGTTGTGCTGTGGATCGAAATTAGATCTAAAGCAAGAAGGACCAGTATTCTCTTGATCTGATTGGTAAAATTCTTGTAACCATAATTTTTGAGCAAAGCTATGAAAATCCACCTGCCAAGACAGTTCATTATAAGGATTAGTTGAAATAAAAGATAAACCTTATTTAGTACTGTTCCTTAAATTCCATAGGGATAAACTGCATGGATGAGAGGTTAAATACAAGTTTTCTTTTTGCTGTTGGGACCTTTGTTCCCTTTGGTTTTGGCACCATCAATAAGTGGGCACCCTCTTGATCAGGCCTGGCCAACCTGTGGCTCTCCAGCTGTTGTAAAACTACAAGTCCCATCATGCCTTGCCACAGTTTTACGATTAGGGAATGCTAAAATTGTGGCAGGGCATGCCGGGATGTGTAGTTTTACAACATCTGGAGAGTCACAGGTTGGCCAGGCCTACTCTTGATTATGTTTCTATAGTTAAATCTTGTGCTTCTTCTACAGGGACTAAGCTGTTTGTTTAAGAATCCTCTGAGTCTGGTTTAGGAAACTCATTATTCCTTCTCTGCACTTTCTCCATCTCATCTTGTATCTGTAACTCCTGGCTCCCTGATTCTGAATATCTCCTCACAGGAGCCATTTGTACACCTTGTTCTCATCATAGACAGATTTGACGATTCTTTTGTTTGTTCCATTTAAAACAAATTGAATTTCTCACTATATTGATCACACTGATTCTACAATCTCTGAATCCAGTCCTGGATTTGGTCCTGTTGTAAAATGATGTCATTGTGGGTTTCACATTTCTCTATTTTATCCCTAGTGGTCTTTATCTCTAGTCCTACTTATTCTACCATCAGTAAAATAAGGTCCATGCTACACTTGTGCAGGAATACCACAAATTTCTTTAAAAAATCTGGATTATATCTCACCAATGAAGGAACATTTTTAATCCATGAACCACAGGGGACCATTTTCTCCCTAAGATAATAGGATAGAGAAATGACATGCAGTCAAAAATCTATTTCTTTTTTCTTCAACTTGAGTAGGTGTTGAAAAGTGACCTGTGAATCCAAGTGTTTGTCAGCAGGTGGCAAACAATAGCCTCTCTACATCTCCATCACTAAGGCTGAACACATCTCATTGTGGGATGTGGGTGCTGCCGCAGCTGGTTAAATCCCCTGTATAGCTCATTGCTGTTTTGGGAATCATAATCAAAAAGTGCTAGTGTTGTGTAATTATGTGCAAAAGTGTCATTGTGTGACTAGTACACCTTGATGGATATTACAATGTCTTTGTAGCTGGTGGGTGCCTTGACATGGGCAAAATTCTGTAAAGTCCCTTCTCTGAGATATATATATATATATATTCCAAGCAAAGTCCCAGCACTCCTGTGACCAAATACTTAAAGTGCTGCGGTGCCCTCCTGGTGACAGAATATTGCCGGATATTGGTAAGGTAATGGCGGCACTCGTCAGACTCATGAACAATCCTTGTTAAAATATCATTTACCAGTTGGTCTCAATAAATGATATTATAACAAGGACATATATATATATATATATATATATATATATATGTATATATACATACCCTGAGTACAGGGAAGCTATATAGTAATATGACGCAGATAAAGACTTGGAGAGAGACAAAATTAAGTTGCCCCTAGCAACCATTAAGATTCTGTCATTTATCTAGCACTGTCTTTGAGATGATAGTTAGTAGCTGGTTGGTTGTTTCGGATATCGTCTCCACTTTATCTCTCTCCAAGGCTTGATACAGCTTCCCCTAAATGAGAATATATAATGTAACAAGGCATATTGTACTAACATACATTTTATGTACAGTCAGAAGCATTGCAACTCCGAGCCACTTACATATGTCTGGTTAGCTCTAGGCTCTGCAAGATTGAGAAATGAAAATTAAAACCTCTGCAGTACTCTCTCAATCCCATACATTGCCACATTCTGGTCTTGGTTGAGACTACCCCCTCCAGAGTATGTGGTCAAAGCGCCAGTCAGTCAGATTTTACTTTTTATTCTACATATCTGAACTGTCAGTGTCATAGTTTGACAGTAAATCAGAATATGCAGCAGGGGCTTAGAAGGGCCTAAACTGTGACTGACAGTTTAGTGTTGAGCATCACATACTAACGGACACATTGGGCAGAGTCTCTCCTGACAGGAGGTTTGTACTGTATGACAAAATACCTAATGAAATAACAGGCCAGGATGTGAAAGGTTGTGGAGATGATCTATGTAGGGGAGAAGTGGTTATAATACCGCTAATCAGGATCTCGTCCGTCAGTATACCGACAGTGGGATCCTGAATAGCGGTGAAATGCCGACGCCCTTCCAGAGCTCTGGATTTCCAGACTATCTGGAGGAATCCCAGATGGGTGGCAACCCTATTTCTGTGATTGACTGGCAAACTTGTGACTGCGTTTTTATGGTCCAGTGTGTTTTGAAACATAAATGCTTATTTTTTTACATAATGATTAACCTTGATGGATTGGACATCAAGTTACCTTTGTTTAGATTTTAGACATCACACTCTTCTGTCCATCAATAGGGGAAATGCTGTATGTTATGGTACTGCCCAGGAGTAACCAAGAAATATTAACATGTTCAAAATTGTGTGTATGTTACTCTGCATTCTGTTGACCTGATATGAGCTTTAAAAATCTGTATCGCGAATTACTGGGCTCATGGTGGTATGGTCACTGGTCTGTCAGGATGTCTCCAATTTTATCACAGGTCTGTGTTGATAAAGGATTGTGTACTACTCACAGAATGACCCCTGAGAGCAGATGTCTGTGTCTTCAGATCCCAAAAACGATATCTCTTGTATGTGTCATCTGTCGTGGGGGAGACTGCAATAGCCCTGTTGGCGAGCATTCTGTCAACAAACCCCTGGATGTAATGATAAGACAGTACACTTCCTATGGGACTAAGGGCCTAATCCAGACTCGATTGCTGCATGGCAGTGATCGTAGCCTGATGTCCTTTCTGGAGCGTGCAAGCGTAGCAACCGCAATGTGTGTGCACAACCAGTGAGTTGTGAAAGCGTCTCACTGCTGCAATCACCTCTGCCTTATTCGCAGGCAGAGGCAGTATCGGGGCGGGAGGGGGTGTGCCAATGGCATTAGTGCACCGTAGGTGGGGCACGGTCCAGAAAGTGGAGGCATGTCCGGATATTTGTGGGAGCTGGCCACGGTGGCTGTGTGATGTTGATGTCATACGCAGCCGCTGCGAGCCAAAATGTGGTGGGTAGAGATCTACTTGGCGGGTCCAAAAGCATTGCTGCCACGCGATGCTTTCCCACCTGTGCTGGGGGGGGGTCAGGTCCTAACATGCAGGGTGGACTAGCCCTGTGCTGAGCGTCCCCCCGCATGTCATAGAAACTGATCGTAGATGTGCTAAATTTAGCACATCTACAATCAGGTCTGAATCACCCCCTAAATACTTGACACTGTTACCTTTGATTCCCTGAAATAGTTAATAATTAGTAATAATAATAATTTTATTTATATAGCGCTCTTTCTCTAATAGGACTCAAGGCGCTTAACAGATGCATAGCATAATATAGTACAGAAAATAATGAAGTACAGAACAGCTTTTCATAAAATACAGAAGCATGTAGATACTAAAGGGATAATTATGGAAATGTTCGAGTAAAAAGGAAAGTCTTGAGTCTACTTTTGAAGGAATCTATAGTTGGGGCCTCTCGCACTGTGCGGGGAAGTGAGTTCCATAGAGTCGGAGCCACATGACTGAATTACAGGAGATTCTATGTACTCCTAAAAGTCCTTCATCTACAGATCGCAGTAATCGAGTGAGGCAGTATGGGGTCAGAAGCTGCTTCAGATACCTTGGGCCCTGGTCATGTAGTGCTTTGAAACTCAGTAAGCCAATCTTGAAGATGATTAGCCATCTTAAAGGCAGCCAGTTAAGGAAGTAGAGTATGGGTGTTATGTGGCTAGAATGGGGCTGGCAGGTTAACAGCCTGGCAGCTGTGTTTTGCACCAGCTGTAAGCGGTGCAATTCTTTTTGCTGGGAGACCAAGGTAGAGGGCATTACAGTAGTCTAATCGAGACGATACAAATGCATGGATGACTTTTGGCAGATCATCTGAGGGAATTAAGTGCTTGATTCTGGCTATGTTCCTCAGGTGAAAGAATGAGGATTTGATTGTGGCTGATATCTGATGTTTAAGTGTCAAGCCACCATCCAGGACAAAGCCAAGATTCCGCACATGATCAGTGGTTTGTAATTCTGAATCCCCGAGTGTAAGTCCAGTTGGCTGGCTATGCTGCAGTCTTGTCCTTTGATGTTGCGATCCTATCATAAGCACCTCTGTTTTATCCAGGTTCAGTCGCAGCCAACTAGTGCTCATCCACTCCTGGAGTTCAGCTAGACAGCCATTTAGGGTTGCTATTGGTTTATCAGTGCCCGGAGCAAAGGACAAGTACAGTTGTGTATCATCTGCATAGCAGTGGTAGACTAGCCCATGGCGCCTGATTATTTCACCCAGCGGGAGCATGTATACTGCAAAAAGCATGGGGGATAGTATAGAACCTTGTGGGACACCACATGGCAATGGCACTGGTGGTGATGAGTAAAATCCAGACGATACTCTCTGTGACCTGCCTGTGAGAAATTATTTGAACCAGCTTAGGACTGTGCCATCCAGTCCACAAAAATGTGTCAGTCGCTCAATCAGAAGCCCACAGTATCAAATGCTGCAGAGAGATCCAGAAGGATTAATATTGAACAGTCACCTCTGTCTCTTGCCATCAGAAGATCATTTAACACACACACCAGGGCTGTTTCAGTGCTATGTCTTCTCCTGAATCCTGATTGGAATGGATCATAGATATCATGGGTTGTCAGGCGGGTTTCCAGTTGATTTGCAACCACTTTCTCTATAACCTTTCCTAGAAAAGGAAGGTTTGATACCGGTCTGTAGTTGGTCATGCAGTCGGGAACTAAATTAGGTTTTTTAAGAAGAGGTCTAACAATTGCTTCCTTTAGGGGTCCAGGAAATATACCTGTCTGCAAAGAGCATTGAACAATTTTTGCAAAGACAGGACCAATTATATCCATACAACCTATTAGAAGCTTGGTTGAGGCAGGGTCCAGATCACAGGTGGTGGGACGCAAAATCCGAGCAATTTCAGCAATGTCCTTTACATCCACTGGGTCAAAGCTGGTCCATGAAGGCAGGTAGCTTATATTGGCAGATTTTGTTGTTTGACACTCCTTTGATGGCACTGTGGAGATTCCAGCCCGGTTGGTGGATATTTTATCTGCAAAGAAGTTTGCAAACTCGTTGCATCTGGCCTGGGAGAGGGTTTCATCAGTCTGCAAGCATTTTGGCTTGCAAAGCATCTCCACTGTGCGGAAAAGTTTAGCTGGCCTATTGTTTGCTGCCGTGATCTCATTTGACAGGAACTGTGATTTCTTACAGGTGATTGTCAATTTATATTCTTCGTTATGCTTTATTAGTTTTATTTTGTCATCCACTAGGTTAGTCTTCCTCCATCGTCTTTCCAGTCTACGCCCCCTGTTCCTAAGCTCACTAACACTGTTGTCGAACCAGGGAGCTCAACGTTGTGGTTTTGTTAGGGTCTCCTGCTCTGTGCTGCCACGTCGTCATGGCAACCGGGAGACAAGTGCTAGCGGAGTAACTTGAGCGTAGCTGATACTCCGGTTTGGGTCTTTTGCTGTGCAGTGGTTACAGGCTCTGTGCACGGCAGGGGATCCAGTGCTGGTTTTTGTGCTCACAGTCTGTGAGGTCTGAGTGGGGCGTGGACAGCACCTGCTATATAAACCCTCTTCTCAGGTTAGGCAGATGCTGCTGAATCTTTGTTGGTTAGTCAGTTCCTGAAAGCTAGCTAGTACTGTGTAAACTTTGTATTTGTTTGTTGCTTACTGCAAATAGGCCTTGGGATTTGGTATTACACTCTGCCAATCCAGACCTAGCAGTAAGACTGGAGTCAGTCGTTTAACCTGCTGGGGTTCTTTTGCTACTCTGTGAACCTAGCAAGTTTGCGGCTGTATTCTCAGACTTGCCTGCCAAAATCCTTTCTCACTGTGCAAGGTGTTCAGGTGTCAGTTTAGTGGCAGTAAGCTGAACCAGTGCACTGCAAGTGAGGACTAGGATTGTGGAGACTCTCCTTGTGTCTATTATTCCATCTCTGACCAAGGAGTTTACTGCCACACCCGTTGGTAACCCTTTAGGGTTTTGCTGTTGTCCTTAGCAACAGCATTTCGGGTTCTCTACGTATTAAATCACTACATCTCGCTTCTTTCTATCTGAGCATTCCTAATACTAGGGAGACACCCAGTTTCTTAGCCTTTGGGCTTCTCTGTTCACTTTGTGTTTATTTTGTTACCCTATCACCTTCTGTGTATGTAATGTCATATTCCCCAGTCTGTCTGTGAGTTCATTTGTTTTGCATCCCTCACCGTTCAGACACCAGTACATTCCTGCTGGCACTGGTGTGCATAACATATTCAGCAGCCCAATACTCCTGTTGAAATTTTGTGGGAACATGGAGCATACCCCTCAAAATACTTTGCAACAGGTGGTAGATCAGGTGCAGGTCCTGACTCGACAATTTAATGATTTGTCCATTAAAATGCACACCTCACAGGCCGCTGGCTGAGCTCCCGCAGCAGCAGTACCTTGAGGGGTTAAGGAGCCGAAAGTAAATCTCCCAGATCGTTTTTCTGGAGATCGCTCGCAGTTCTTTTGTTTCAAGGAGAGCTGCAAGCTATATTTCCAGCTTAGGCCTCAGTCTTCTGGGTCGGAGATTCAGCGGGTGGGCATAGTGATTTCCTTGCTACAAGGAGACCCACAGGTCTGGGCATATGGGTTGCAGCCTGACTGTCCGTCGCTTAAAAGTGTTGATGCTTTTTTTACGGCACTGGGCATGTTGTATGATGACCCTGACAAGACGGCCTCAGCCGAGGCTCAGATTTCGATCCTTAAGCAAGGGCGAAGGCCAGTAGAGGTTTATTGTACGGAGTTTCGGAGGTTGGCCCATGATACCCAGTGGAATTACCCAGCCCTGAGACACCAGTACCGAAGAGGTCTTTCTAACCAGTTAAAAGACCAACTGGTACAATATCCCTTGCCTGATAGCTTGGATCAGCTCATGCAGTTATCCATTCGGGTGGATAGACGGCTGAGAGAGCGCAGGCTTGAAAGGGAGACCGAGGTTTCCTTCTTTCCCAAGGGAACCTCAGACTCTGAGGAATTTTCCGAGGAGCCTATGCAGATTGGGGCTACCCGCCTCTCCTCGCGTGAGAAGACGCGGAGGAGACAGCAGGGGTTATGTTTGTACTGTGGGAATAAAGGTCATGTGGTAGTATCATGCCCAGAAAAGCCGGAAAACTTCAGGGCCTGAGGGTGATGGGAAATATCCTGTCAGGCCAGAAGTCAGAATTTCCCAAGAAGACTTTTATCATTCCGGTGACTTTGAAGATCCTCGGTCAAACTGTCAATACTGAGGCCTTTGTGGACAGTGGGGCCGACGGGGTTTTTATGGACCGCCAATTCGCCCTGAAACACTCTGTTCCCTTAGTACCCTTGGCATCGGAAATTGAGATTTGTGGGTTAAACGGGGAACCATTATCCCAGGGTAAAATTACCTCTTGCACTAGCAAGATTTCTTTGTTTATTGGAGCCACACACTCTGAAAAATTGTCCTTTTATGTGACTGTCTGTACTTTTGCCCCATTGGTGTTGGGGTTACCCTGGTTAAGGGCCCACAATCCTCAATTTGACTGGGTCTCTGGGGAGATTCTTAGTTGGGGTATTGATTGTTTCAGGAGTTGCTTGAGCCTTCCAGTCAGGCTTTCGCAGCTAAGTTTGCCAGGATTGCCAGGATGTTATGCAGATTTTGCGGACGTGTTCTCCAAAAGAGTTGCAGAGGTACTACCTCCCCATCGCCCCTATGACTGTGCCATTGATTTGTTGCCGAATGCTAAGCTTCCCAAGAGCAGGTTGTACTCCCTGTCACGTCCTGAGACTCAGGCTATGGCAGAGTACATTCAGGAGAACTTGGCTAAGGGATTTATCAGACCTTCACAGTCTCCAGTTGGGTCGGGGTTCTTCTTCGTGGGCAAAAAGGACGGTTCGTTGCGACCCTGCATCGACTTCAGGGAATTGAACCGTATCACGATTAAAAACTCATACCCACTGCCTCTCATTTCGGTCTTGTTTGACCAGCTTCGTACTGCCACCATTTTTTCTAAGATTGACCTACGCGGTGCGTACAATCTAATCCGAATAAGAGAGAAGGATGAATGGAAGACTGCCTTTAATACCCACTCAGGGCATTATGAATATTTGGTGATGCCTTTTGGGCTCTGTAATGCCCCGCCAGTCTTCCAGGACTTCATGAACGATGTGCACAGGGAATATTTGGATAGATTCTTAGTTGTATACTTAGATGACATCCTAATCTTCTCCAATTCCCTGGAGGAACATCGGAAGCATGTACGCTTAGTCCTCCAGAAACTCAGAGACCACCGGCTTGGGGCGAAGCTGGAGAAGTGCGAATTTGAAGTTCAGCAAATCGCATTTCTAGGATATATTATCTCCCCAGAAGGTTTCCAAATGGAGGGTTCCAAGGTACAGGCAGTCCTGGATTGGGTGCAGACCACTAGTTTGAAGGCGCTTCAGCGTTTTCTGGGCTTTGCAAATTTTTATAGACAATTTATCGCTGGATTTTCGTCTATAGTGGCGCCCTTGGTGGCACTCACTAAGAAAGGGGCGGATGTTGCTCACTGGTCTTGTGAGGCCAAAGCGGCTTTTGCCTGTCTCAAAAGGGCATTTGTCTCGGCCAAGGTGCTGCGACACCCAGATCCAGAGCGTCCTTTTGTGATAAAGGTGGATGCCTCTGAGATGGGTATTGGGGCAGTGCTCTCTCAGATGGGGGTGTCTGATAATCGCCTTCGTCCCTGTGCTTACTTTTCCCATAAATTTTCGCCTGCCGAGATGAATTATGACGTGGGTAACCGGGAATTGTTGGCTATTAAGGATGCACTCGAGGAGTGGAGACACTGGCTTGAGGGGGCTAAGTTTGTGGTCTCAATTCTCACCGACCATAAGAATTTGGCATATTTAGAGTCAGCGAAGCGCCTCAATGCCAGGCAGGCACAATGGGCTTTGTTTTTTGCTCGCTTTAATTTTTTGATAACATATCGCCATGGGTCAAAAAACATCAAGGCTGATGCGCTCTCGCTGAGTTTTGCTCCAATCCAGGAGACCACCGAGGAGCCATTGCCCATTGTGTCCCCATCATGTATTAAAGTGGGCATTACCCAGGACCTCTTGTCATTAGTCCTTAGAGCACAGGAGCAGGTTCCTCCAGACCTTCCGGTAGGTCTTTTGTTTGTGCCTCCTAGGTTAAGACAGCGAGTGTTCCTGGAATTCCATGCCAAGAAGTCGGCAGGTCACCCGGGTATTGCCAGAACTCGGGAGTTGCTATCTAGGGCGGTGTGGTGGCCCTCGGTGGCTAGGGATGTGGATCAGTGGGTTCGGGCATGTGACATCTGTGCCCGAAATAAGACTCCTAGAGGGGTTCCTGTTGGCCCATTACATCCACTCTCTATTCCATCTAAGCCATGGACCCACATTTCAATGGATTTTGTGGTGGACTTGCCCAAATCCTCGGGGATGACAGCCATCTGGGTTGTCGTTGACAGGTTTTCAAAGATGGCGCACTTCGTTCCATTGGTTGGGCTGCCATCGGCCAGACGCTTGTCTGAATTATTTATGCTGCATGTTGTGCGCCTCCACGGGTTGCCACTTGATGTGGTCTCTGACCGCGGATCCCAGTTTGTGGCCAAATTCTGGAGGGCATTTTGTTCCGATCTCCAGATTTCTGTCAGCTTGTCATCAGGCTACCATCCGCAGTCTAATGGGCAGACTGAAAGGGTGAACCAGTCCTTGGAGCAGTTCCTCAGGTGTTATGTCTCCAAGTGTCAGACTGACTGGGTGGCTCATCTGTCCATGGCGGAGTTTGCCTATAACAACGCGGCTCACTCTGCTACAGGGATCTCTCCCTTCCTTTGTGTGTATGGGCATCATCCTAAGGCCAATTCTTTTGACCCCCTGGACTCCACGCCTGGTGGTTCTTCTGTGGTTTCGGTCCTTAGAGGTATTAGGAGGAAAGTGAAGAAAGCCCTTGTGTCTATGTCATTAGTGACCAAAAGGGTTTTTTATAAGCGGAAAAGACCCTGCAGCTTCAAATTAGGAGACTTCGTCTGGTTGTCTACCAAGAATTTGAAGTTGAGACAGCCATCTCATAAGTTAGGCCCCCGGTTCATCGGTCCTTATAAGATCACTAGGGTTAACAATCCGGTGGCATTTCAGTTAGATCTACCCCGTTCTTTGGGTATCAATAAAACATTTCATTGTTCCCTTTTAAAACGGGCGATTAGTAATCCTTCTTCCAGTGGAAGACCTTCCCCTCTTCTGATACGTGGCCAGAGGGAGTTTGTTGTTGAAAGGATTCTTGACTCCAAGATGGTTCGGGGTCGGCTGTCATTTTTGGTGCACTGGAAGGGGTATGGCCCGGAGGAGCTGTCGTGGGTGCGCAGTTGTGATCTTCATGCCCCCAGACTGTTACGCTCTTTCTTCTCGCAGTTCCCCGATAAACCCGGTGGTAGGGGTTCTTGGACCCCTCGTCAGAGGGGGGGTACTGTTAGGGTCTCCTGCTCTGTGCTGCCACGTCGTCATGGCAACCAGGAGACAAGTGCTAGCGGAGTAACCTGAGCGTAGCTGATACTCCGGTTCGGGTCTTTTGCTTTGCAGTGGTTACAGGCTCTGTGCACGGCAGGGGATCCGGTGCTGTTTTTTGTGCTCACAGTCTGTGAGGTCTGAGTGGGGCGTGGACAGCACCTGCTATATAAACCCTCTTCTCAGATTAGGCAGATGCTGCTGAATCTCTGTTGGTTAGTCAGTTCCTGAAAGCTAGCTAGTACTGTGTAAACTTTGTATTTGTTTGTTGCTTACTGCAAATAGGCCTTGGGATTTGGTATTACACTCTGCCAATCCAGACCTAGCAGTAAGACTGGAGTCAGTCGTTTAACCTGCTGGGGTTCTTTTGCTACTCTGTGAACCTAGCAAGTTTGCGGCTGTATTCTCAGACTTGCCTGCCAAAATCCTTTCTCACTGTGCAAGGTGTTCAGGTGTCAGTTTAGTGGCAGTAAGCTGAACCAGTGCACTGCAAGTGAGGACTAGGATTGTGGAGACTCTCCTTGTGTCTATTATTCCATCTCTGACCAAGGAGTTTACTGCCACACCCGTTGGTATCCCTTTAGGGTTTTGCTGTTGCCCTTAGCAACAGCATTTCGGGTTCTCTACATATTAAATCACTACATCTCGCTTCTTTCCATCTGAGCATTCCTAATACTAGGGAGACACCCAGTTTCTTAGCTTTTGGACTTCTCTGTTCACTTTGTGTTTATTTTGTTACCCTATCACCTTCTGTGTATGTAATGTCATATTCCCCAGTCTGTCTGTGAGTTAATTTGTTTTGCATCCCTCACCGTTCAGACACCAGTACATTCCTGCTGGCACTGGTGTGCATAACAGGTTTACAAGGTCTTATACGCACAGTGGCGATAATATCAATTGCAGCCATAACATTCCTATTATAATTTTTTTTATATCTATTTTTCTTTTCTATCACACACAGTCTTGTCAATTTACACACTACTGTATTTCTGTTTTTTAATATTTCGCATCAATTCATCTGAGAAGACTCGGATGAAATAGTGTATTCTTCTCTGCATTTTAAGGTCATAATAAAAGTTATTTTTTAAATCTGTGTGCACCGGAAACAGATCCTTTTCTTCTTCTTTTTTCCCTTTACAGTTATTGCATGATCTGTGGTAGCACCCCCTATTTATATATTCATATATAATATAAATTGACATTAGGGGTTTTCTGTGACAAATATTCAACACTTGCAATTAATAGTAGAATTTACCTAAATTTAGTCTCCTGTGCAACAATATTCCCTTCTCCCCTCCCCCCTTATATGCATTCCTATTATAATAACGGACTAGGGAACAGGGATCTTCACAAGCACCCAGTATAGCAGAGAGATCCAGATTTGCTGCAAGATCCTGGGGAGTCATACCCCTCATAGTTGTTACAATCCCCCTCATAGTTGTTACAATCCCCAACCCCCTTGCCTTGATGCTGATTTTAGGACAAAAGAAAATGTGTAAGTCATTTGTATCTTCTCAGAAAAGCCATCCAGAGAAAGGAGGGTCTGTCAGTATGTCCTTATCAGAGAAAAATACAATGCAATCCTCTTGGTCCATTTGTGAGGAGACGTTGCATGGCTGAGATGCAAAAAAAAACTAAGTTCTTGCAATCATCAGAAGTTCATTTTCATTTTATTTTGGTATTTGGTATTTTTGGTACCTGTAAGCCTTGGAAATCGGTTTACGATTAAACACATTTAATTCTAGTGTGTATTTGTGTGTAATTATTATTTCAATATTAATTACTGTAGGTAGGCAGAAGTGAAGGGCTACCTAGCGACAGACCACTTAATTTACTCTTGCTGGTGGCAGTCAGTTTGTGTTATTAGTCATGAGTGCCAACATAACCAATACTGTGAAAAACAGTTCCAGATTGGAGTATCTGGAGACCAGTGTACATCAATATACAGTATAGATTATGTGTGCACTGCAGAGGCATCTGAACAATGAGATGTACAGTATTTGGGAGCAGTTTGTGAGGGCATTGTAAGTTGAATTGAATTGAATTCTGTGTGCAAGTTTAAGCTACTACAGAATAACCAGTTCTAGG
This sequence comes from Pseudophryne corroboree, assembly GCF_028390025.1. Classification (NCBI taxonomy): domain Eukaryota; kingdom Metazoa; phylum Chordata; class Amphibia; order Anura; family Myobatrachidae; genus Pseudophryne; species Pseudophryne corroboree. The sequence goes on from NC_086446.1 coordinate 203,270,834, forward strand.
AGCATATGTAACAGGGTCCAAGTTTGCCAGAGGTATGGGATGCCCAATGTTCTTGGATTTTTTATATAGCACCAATCATTTATAAGGCGTGGTTTTGCCTTGTAAATCATTGCAGCTTTAAAAAATAATGTCAGAGATTGGCCAGCATCCCGCTCCTCCGGCAAACTTGAACCTTATTACATATGACCCCCTAATGTGTAATCTTCAGTTACTATAACCAGACACCAGTGTGATTTTTCACAGGTCACCAGCTTCTATAACTTTGCCACTAGCATGCTGTCATCTGCTCCTGTGCTTTTGTCATGTGTATTTCTGATGTAATGTTGAGGGGATGCAATCAATTTGCCAGCTGTCAGTATCCCAACGGTCAGATTACCGACACTGGAATCACGACAACCGACAATGCTGAAAGCTGGAATCCCAGCGCACAGGGGCTATTCCCACTTGTGGGTGTCATTGACAGCCATAGAGTGAGAATAGTACCTGTGGCAAGCGCAGCAAGCCACCGAGACTGCAGCATGGCAAGTGCAGTGAGCCAGCAAGGGGACTCTTAGCGTTCAACCCACTGACCGCAGTCATTTATGCACGTATCCACACAGAAATCAATCCGAAATCTGAACTTGTGGAATTACCCAAATGGTCTTCCCAGATTCACTCCCTCCCTCCTGATATACTTTTACAAACTTTTCAACTTAATCTGAAACTCATTCCAGCTAGATAGTTACAAGAAATGTCATATAATTTACTGCATAGAGTGCACAGAGTGTGTACCGTGTCTAAGAAATGGTACTCTGAGGAGGCAGGCTGCTCTAAATGTTTAAATGATGAAGCAGACATTATGCATTGCTTTTGGGTCTGTTGTCATGTACAAAAATGTTGGAATGATCTCCATCATTATGGAACCATAACTTAAGGTATATCTTTCCAATGCACAGTGTCTTGGGCACTTCTCGGCTTTTTGGTCGATCAATCTGAGATTCCCAAGACTGATAGGATGCTTCTTGTACTCTTGTCAACAGTAGGCAGGAAGGCTGTATTACAACAGTGGATCCAAGATACAGGCCCTATGGCTACCTCTAGACTCCTTTTTCTGTTTACCATGGACTGGATAGAGGCATCTTTACACAATCAATCTTTAACTTCTGCATTGTTCCAATGCTGGGACAAATACATACAGACCAAATTAGCAATACAGAATTGTTTCCAATCTACTACATGGTACTCTTACCAAATCCCATAAATCAAAACCCTATTTGTCTTTATTTATACTCAATCTCCCTTTTTATGCTGTTTACTTAATGGATACCAATATGGTTGGATCGACGAGTTTTGGAATTATGTAGGCATTTGTTATTGTCGAAGTTAATGTTTACAGTATTCATTTTATTGTATGACAAATGACAGATTTTCTGCATCACTTATTGTATCAAAAGTATAGGCATATGATTGTTAATATAGGTGACTGCTTGTTGCGTCATTTCTTATTGTTCACACCATTGAATAGTAATCTCACCTGATAGAGTTACATACTTTAGTCCATAGCTTTGATTATAATTATTATGCAGAAAACAATCTGGAAATTGTCTACATTGATGCTTACCTACTAGATTTACATGACAATTTCTTCTTTATACACTATCGGTTGGAATTTTTATGATTTCATGCCTTATTGTCTGAAGCTGATCTCCTTATCTCTTTATGTATGTAAGCATACTATGTGACGTTTCAATAAAATACGTATTCAAAAAAAAAGCGTTGGTGGAGACAGACTGCCACCCACTGGGACCTGGACAAGGATATTATCTTTTCAAATGGAGATGATTCACCCTGGACTTACCATCTATACTTCCATGTTTGAAGTGTGACTTATCTGCAGACCATTGTGATATGCAGTAATATTGACTTACATATGATGGTTATTTTTATTGTATTTGGTCTAAAAAAATTTGTTAAACCTTTTACGTTATGAGGAGTGTTTTATGATTTCTTTGGAGGTACTGGTTGTCCACTCAGGTTGATAATGTACTGCAAAAATAAGTAGAGCACCATAAAATTACCTAATATGTGAGTAAGATAAATTAACACCATACACTAATGACCACTCTTCGCATGAAAGGATTCTTTGTCTCTTTGAGCTAACCAGACATCTGAAAGGAAGACATCTATTGGACACTTATGAACAGATTTTCATCTAATTGTAAAGCTTCTTAAAGACTGATTGCTATTTATATTTTCCTCCATTTACCCAAACGAGGGAGAGCTTGATCAATTGGTTGAATTGCAAATAGGTATGTAAAACCTCACTGCGCACCTGGAAAGCTTCTGGAGGAGCACTGCTGTGGTATACCCTTCACCCAGAGAAATGTGTGAATATAAGTGTAACAGTGATCCTGAAGTGCTATGTGTTTCGAAAATTAATGTATTGCCAAAAGGGCATACAAGATAAAATATAAATATAAAAGGCAATACAAAATGGATAAAACCTCAAACAATCATTAATACAAGATGGCAGTGATAAACAGCATTATGAAAGGCATTCAGTCTGTTCTTTAGTCACTGTAAATTGATAAAGGTATCTAGTTCACTTAAAAAGGCATAATAAAAAGTGCATACCGGCGGGAGAGGGTGAGTGTCATTCGGGTTGGTAGTAAGCAGGGCAGTTTCTAGACAATTTGGCTCCCAGTGTGAGCCTTAAAAAAGTGATCTGTCCCCCAATAAACATTCAAAAATGCACCCCCCAATAGACATAAAACCCCTTATCTTGCACGCATCAAAGGTGCACGTGAGCAACATCACCAGTTCTAAAAAATTAGGCATATGCAAACTAGGGCATTTGGAATGCCTAGGGGCACAGTCAGCTTATGCTGATTAAAATGATATGCGGCATGCCTATATTCTGTGTTTGACTGCGTCTGTTACTAAATACAAAATGCTATGTTACAGTGTATTTCTGTAAATCACTGTAATGTAGCATTTCTTATGCAGATACAGCCACAATTGCACACAGAATATAGGTATTCCGCATATCATTTTAATCAGCAGAATCGGCCTGTGCATCCTAGTAACATAGTCGGTGAAGTTGAAAAAAGACTAGTAGTCCATCAAGTTCAACCTGAAATATATTGCATTCCCTATTCTACTTAGGTTAAAGGCTATATCCTCATATATCTTTTTCCGTTAGAAATTTGTCTAACCCATTTTTAAATGCATTGACTGAGTCTGCCATTACACCCTTCTCTGCCAGTGTATTCCATAGCCGTATTGCCCTTACAGTGAAGAATCCCTTTCTGTGCTGAGTATGAAATTTCCTCTCCTCAAGCCTTAGCAGGTGACCGCGCGGTTTTTGTAGAGGTCTCTTAGTAAACAACTCTCTTAATAGCTCCACATATTGTCCCTTTATATATTTGTAAATATTACTCATATCTCCTCTTAGTTGTCTCATTTCTAGTGTAAACATATCTAACCTAGAAAGCCTCTCCTCAAAGTCCAGTGTCTCCAACCCCTTAATCAGTTTGGTAGCTCGTCTCAGACCCATTTCGAGTTCTAATATGTCTCTTTTATAGTGTGGTGCCCAGAACTGTACAGAATACGCAAGATGTGGCTGTACCAATGATTTGTACAGTCACATAACAATGCAAATAAGACGCATTTTTGGCAAAAAAGGTGCCCGACGTTAGCAGAGCTGGCTTAGAGCTGCCAGCTGACTCATTCCAGGCATCTCCTGCTGCATTGCGTATTGAGGTAAGATGTATGAGGACACATCTATACCCCGCTGAGGCAGAGGTCACAGTGTTAGCGGCCGTGTGAGTGTTGTGTACATATTGGATGGTTGTGCAATAGTGTTCAGCATATGTGTAATGGGCATTATGTGTGTCATGTCTATAAATGCATTAATAATGTGTGGCATATGTGTAAGGGGCACTATTGTGTTATTATGTATATAAGGCCATTAATAATGTGCAGCATATGTGTAAGGGGCACTCTTTGTATAAAGGTATTAATAAAGGTTGGCATAATGTGTAAAGTGCATTATGTTTATAAGGACATTAATAATGTGGGTGTGGTATGGCTGACCGATGGTCTCCTGCCCGCCGGTCAGTATACCGATGCCGTGATCCCGGCAGCATACTGATGCCGGGATCCCGGCGGGGAGGGGAGAGTGCAGCAAGCCCCCTGCAGGCTCACTGTACTCACCATGCTGCTGGCTTGGTGGTGACCTATGATTGCCATGGGTTCTCTTCTCACTCTGTGGGTGTCGTGGACACCTACAAGTGGAAATAGTATCTGTTGGTCGGCATACAACTGTCGGGATAGTGAGGGGGTGGGATTTTGTGGGAGGTCATGTGACCGTCAGTCTGCTGACCGCCGGTCACATGAATACCACCCTAATAATGTGTGTCATATGTGTAAGAGGCATTACTGTGTGGTATTATGTGTATAAATGCATTACTAATGTGTGGCATTATGTGTATAAGGTGCTCTACTGTGTGGCGTAACATATAGGAAGGGCACTAATGTGTGGTCTAATGTGAATAAAAAGCAATATGATGTGGTGTAATGTGATAAGGAGCAATTCAGTGTGATGTAATGTGAATAAGAGGCCCTACTGTTAGGAGTAACGTATATAAGGTAAAGTGGTACTACTGTGTGATGAAGAACGTGAAGAAGGGACACTATTGCATGATATAATGTGAATAAAGTTGCACTACTGTGTGACGTAATTTGAATTGAGGGTACAATTGTGTGGCCATGCCCCTTCCAAGCAAGAACATGCCACTTTTTGGTCTGTGTGCTGAATGTGCACAAAAATGAGAACTGCTATGGGTGGGAAAGGGGTGCAGGGTCCGAGGCGGAACTAGCGGCGGTGCTAGGGGGCACCTGTCAATATCTTGCCTAGGGCATCATGTTGGTTAGGGCTTGGATTGGGGAGGGACAGTGATTACATGTAAAGTGATCCATAATATGTAAGGACTACATAAATAACAGAAACTAATAAAATAATTAGCAATTAGGAATTACACCTTTGTTTTTATTTAGCATGTTATGTTTTAAAAAAATCAGAAATAATATTTGCACGACATTACAGTATCCAGTTCCTTAACCTTTTAGAAAAAAAGCACAAAACTTAGCATCTGCTTGAAAATCCTTTGATGTTTGCTATGTTGTATAGAAACCTGTTCAGAATGTGAGCGCATGGAGAAGCTTCTGTTCAGAATGTCTTGTCAATGTCTATAAAGTGCATTGAGAGGAAACACACCAGATTGAAATCTACTTCTTTCCAATGTACACTTTTCACTTCTAGCTATAAAACTACAATGTGTTTCATTTAATGTAGGTGCAAAGAAGGAGGAAAAAAATTAATGACTGGTTCATAATAAGAGAGAAATCTACTGGTGATGCTGAACTCTCTGAATACTGCATATCCAAGTTATATAGAATGTATAAACTGCTTTCATTAAGTACTTCAATAATCAAGCTTTCTTCATACAGTTGTACAGCCGTATGCTTAGCAGTAACAAAAAAATCATTTCTGAAGATCGCACAATGCTATTTTAATACTTCATTTCTCTGCAATCTGACAATTGTACTATAGAGGAACGGAATCCTGTAGCAACTCATTTAATAATATTACATTCCAAGTGATGTGTGATCAGGTGAGGCACAGCCCCTCCTTTCAAACTCCAGTAGACTCCAGAGTTATGACTATAAAAATTATAAGAAAAATACATAGAATATATTATACATATCTTCTTTGTATTATTCTAATCACTTTTATAGTCAAATCTCTGGCGTATACTGGATAATGACAGGTGAGGCTCTGCCTCACCTTACTGCACGTGACCTTGTCCACACATCTCTGATCAAAACCCACTACATCCCAGCAGTATATATTGCTTCACCAGTGCAAAATGCCAACATGAACCCTTGGGTTGATATAGTGTGTGGTTCTGATGCTAGCTAGTGCCTCTCCATTTACCTCACTGCACTTCACAGCTGCCATCAATAGAGTAGGGGCCCCTGTTCATTGCTTTGCCCAGGGACTTATACTGCCATTAAGATGGCCATGGTCCTACCTTTCCCCTGCATCCCCTTTTCCTGCAAATCTGCATTTACAGGTGCTGCCTGATATGTTCTGCAGAGCATGAAGTGAGAACGACAACAGGCCAACGAATGGGAGAACACATAGTGCACTTGCACCATCCACTGACACGTATGGGACATTTATACAAGTTTCAACATATTTTCTCTTTCATTCACTAGTTGACGCTGGAAATCTCAGACAGCTGGGGTGTGAAGGATGTAGACCAGAGGTAGCACAATCTAAAAAGAAATATACACATATGGCTCCTCTCCCTTCATGCACCCTAATCCCTCTACTTTGAAAAATTCTGCTGGAGGTTAGCAGCACAAGAGAGGAGCTCTTGTTCCATAAGAGATTTTCTTTTATTGAAATATTGATATGATCCCGTCCAGCCTGGCTGAAAGGAGGGAGTAGACTTTCAAGACTGTAATCAACAGTTTATGTGAAACAAAGATCCCGTCAGAAGGGATCAGCATCTCACCCAGAAGATCTGACATTAAGCACAGTGAGTACTATGGGCAGGGGAGTGAGCAGCAGGACAGCCTAATCCCCCATAGTAGCGCAAGCGGCCTCTTCCTCGGCAGCCTTATATAGTCAGCGGAGACGGCAGCGGGGGCGCAGCTACTGGAAGTCACGCTGAAGGGAGGCAGCTTGGCGGCACCGGTGGCAAGGGCTCTGGAGCTGAACGGTGCGCAGACGGCGGGGCAACCTGTAAGGACCGTACCCAGGGGATTGCTGAGCGCACAACACTGACTGTTGCCAACTATGTGAAAAATAGGTTACTCCCAGCGCTATTAAACAAAAGACAATATTACCAGTAGTAGTAAAATATATTATATTTTATTTTTCTTAATAGAGTAAAAGAGAATTTTATAGGTATCTAATTTTAATATCCAATAATAAAAAGGAAGAATTGACAAACAACAATTCTGTATGTGGTGTGTAATAAATGAAATGTATATATGAATATTTTTTTTCCTTAAAGGGTAGTTACATATCAAATGTTTGATAGGTTAAAGGAAAAAAGGGATTATTTATCATAAATAGTGCGGGTGTGTTCCTAATACCAGTATACATACATAAATGACACTGGACAAACATATATAATAAAAGAGAAAAAAAGAGAAAAAGTCCTGCTGTATTACTAGAGACGCTTGTGCGATTTATTCTACTAAAATATTATATTAGGTGCTTATTGATTTGAACTCCTGTGTGGTGCTGTATCCAAAACAGTGCGTTTATATGTCCAATCCTTGATACAAAGTAACAGTCTTTCCAGCCAGGGTCTTTAAGCAGTGCTAAGGCAGTAGTAGTAGATGTGGATAAGTTCCAAAGTTCACTTCCCGCTATTTCTAAGTCCCACTGGTGGTCCGTTGGCCACTGTAGGGGTCTCGTGTGGATGTGTGTAGAGACGGATGTCTGCCGGCAGACAAATGAAATCCGCAACGGTGGTCAGCGTTTCAATAGCGTGCACCTGATCCATTGTTCGGCGATCAACGCGTTTCTACACACATCCACACGAGACCCCTACAGTGGCCAACGGACCACCAGTGGGACTTAGAAATAGTGGTGAGTGAACTTTGGAACTTATCCACATCTACTACTACTGCCTTACCACTGCTTAAAGACCCTGGCTGGAAAGACTGTTACTTTGTATCAAGGATTGGACATATAAAAGCACTGTTTTGGATACAGCACCACACAGGAGTTCAAATCAATATGCACCTAATATAATATTTTAGTAGAATAAACCGCAAAAGCGTCTCTAGTAATACAGCAGGACTTTTTCTCTATTTTTCTCTTTTATTATATATGTTTGTCCAGTGTCATTTATGTATGTATACTGGTATTAGGAACACACCCGCACTATTTATGATAAATAATCCCTTTTTTCCTTTAACCTATCAAACATTTGATATGTAACTACCCTTTAAGGAAAAAAAATATTCATATATACATTTCATTTATTACACACCACATACAGAATTGTTGTTTGTGAATTCTTCCTTTTTATTATTGGATATTAAAATTAGATACCTATAAGATTCTCTTTTACTCTATTAATAAAAATAAAATATAATATATTTTACTACTACTGGTAATATTGTCTTTTGTTTAATAGCGCTGGGAGTAACCAATTTTTCAGTGTCGATAGGGCTAGTGGAAGCCCACATCTCCGCAGCTGCTTTTTAAGCATAAGGTTTTAGTGCTGCCCTCACCAGATACTTTAAATATCTGTTGCCAACTATGTATGTTGCCGGTGCCTGTTTGTTTTACAGGGCTGTAAGGTCAGTAGTCTATCTGCTAAGAGGAATAGAGGGAGAGCGGTGATGTTAATAACAGCAGTGGTGAGCTGGGCTGCGAGGTGAATAAAGAAATTCAGTGGCACCCATCTTGGGTCCTGCTTAGGCACACAGATAGAGCGGGAACTCCTCTCTGAGAGGGGAGGACTTATTGGTGTTTAGTTACTGAAGGGGCAGCCTGCACTAAAGACTTTAACTTCTGTTTGATTATCAGCAATCCCTAGCACTGCAAGCTTTATGAACTGATCTTTTGATAAAGAAAATAAACTAATAAGAGTTTATATTTTTTTCTTCCAAAGGACACTGCTGACAGGTCCTGCAGAGGAGGAGCAACACCGACCAACTTCAGCTGCTTCAACAGTCAGTTGTGTGGGGGTTGTAAACATCAGGCTGGTATATATATATATATATATTTTGTGTATAATTTTATTCAGTTCTCAGGAGGAGGACGCCGAGGTCAAGGGGTTAGTTTTCCCTTATTGAAGCGGTAAAGCAGGTCCTTAACTTCAAAAGGAAGAGCTTAAGGAACCTGAAGTGTTTCACTTACTTGCGTTTCAGAAACTGTAAACCGCAGTTTTTCAGATTCCTCATATACTCCAGAATTATATGAGAAGCATGGAAGCAGCCAGATAGGCACTTCCATATTCCCAAGAAATTCACGACTAATTACCCACTGCTCAAGGGTGTCATGTCTAAGTGGGAGGTCCCACTGGTTGTGGATGCCTCCATCGGCTAGACTGTCGAAGAAGACAATATTACCTACACCAAATGTGACAACATAAAATGATGTGTCAGATCGTAAATTGGATACGGCACTAAAATCTATCTTTGTGGGTGGAGGAGCATCACACAGACCTACGATTGTCAGTGCTTGGGTTAATAAGGCTATTGTAGCATGGGCCAGTCAGATTGTTCAGGAAGTGGAGGAAGAGAACAACCAGGAAGAAATAGTTTGGCTAGCGGAACATATCCATGAGTCAGCTACATACATTTGCCAAGCTACAAAGGATGGTAGCAGGATAGCATCATGCATCTCGGCTTCGGCTATATCGGCTAGAAGGATTCTGTGGATCAGATAATGGCAAGTGAATTCTGATTCCAAGAAGGTAGTAGAGGTGATCCCCTTTGTAGGGGAAGCTTTATTTGGGCCAGAATTGGACAAGTGGACTTCGCAAACAACAGCTAAAAAATCTACTTTTCTGCCTACAACGTATCCTAGAACCACACCACTGTCAGAAAAAGTTACTCTGGTCCAGTGTTCAATTCTTTTAGGTTTCAATACTTTCGAGCTAGAGGAAGAGGTTTTGGAGGTTTTGGCGGTCAAGCTCATGGAAACAGAGGCAGAGGCCGTTCCCAGTCCACAGCCCAAAAACAGGACCTCAAACCTGTTGACAAGATCGTGGAATGACGGTCTCCCAGCTCACCTTGGGTCTCCTTTTTTTGGCGCACGGTTTGAAAGATTTCAGGACACTTGGGTTGAAACTTCACCAGAAGCCTGGACCAACAATATCATTTCCCATGGTTACAAAATAGGATTTATGAATCGACCACACAGTCAGTTCTTTACGACCGGCCTTCCTGGCTGCCCTCAGAAAGCGAAGGCATTAGATATGACTATTCAAAAGTTACTTCATACGGAAGTAATTATGCCTGTTTTGACTTCTCAAAGAGGAATGGGCTTTTATTCAAATCTTTTTGTAGTGCCAATACCGGATGGATCTGTCAGACCAATCCTCAATTTAAAGGTGTTAAAACAATTCCTGACAACTTACAGATTCAAGATGGAATCAATACAGTCAGTTATTGCGGGACTGGAACAACGGGAGTTCATGGTGTCGATGGACATAAATTATGCGTATCTCCATGTCCCAATGTGGACCCCACACCAAGCCTATTTATGGTTTGCAGTAGGCAAGAATCATTACCAATTCAGGGCCCCTCTGTTCGGCCTATCATCAGCACCAAGAGTCTTCACAAAGATCATGGCAGTCATGGTAGCGATATTGAGATCGATAGGGATAACGATAATACTGTATTTGGATGACATGCTTTTCAGGCTTCCTCTCAGGACCAGTTGATCCATGATGCTCAGATCACTCATCAGTTTCTGATTCGACACAGCTGGATGGTAAGTTTCAAGAAATCCAAAATGCAACCAATGCAGGGGATTCAATTCCTGGGTCTCCTTTTAGATACAGTACAACTGAAGGTGTTTCTCCCAGAAGACATGATTTGGACATCAGGGAAATGGTATGTCAGGTTCTACAGAACCAGACATTCTCTTTACATCTTTGTGTACAGCTTCTAGGGATGATGGTATCATCCTTCGAAGCGATCCAATACGGTAGACTACATTCCAGACCCTTTCAGCTGAATCTGATTGCACAGGGGTCAGGCATGCATTTACTTCTTCATGAAGGATTCGCTTGTCGCCCCAGGCCAGGACCTCTTTAATTTGGTGGTTGGTCCACAGGAACCTAGCAGCGGGAAAGAGGTTTGGAATCTGCGATTGGAAAATTTTGACGACAGATGCCTGTCTCAGAGGATGGGGAGCAGCAACGGACAGCCATCAGTTTCAGGGAAGATGGTCACCGCAGGAGAGCAGTCTCCCAATAAATGTGCTCGAGCTAATGGCCATTTACAATGCACTCCTTCTGTTGGAAGACCTAGTATGGGCTCAGCATGTGAGAGTGCAGTCAGACAATGTGATGGTGACAGCATACATAAACCATCAAGGAGGAACAAGAAGCCGCATGGCTTTAAAAGAAGCCACAAAGATTCTGTCTTGGACAAAAAAGCACAACATAATCCTGTCAGCAGTCTTTCATTCCAGGAGTGGAAATTGTGAAGCAGACTACCTCAGTCGTCAAGACATGCATCCAGGGGAAAGGTGTCTTCATCCACAGGTATTCGAGGCAGTGGTACAATGGTGGGGTCAACCACAATACTGTAGACCTAATGGCCTCTCAGAACAACTATTAGCTGCCATAATATGTGGCCAGGACACGGGATCCAACAGCAAAGGCTATGGACGTGCTGATGATTCCCTAGACATACCATCTGGTGTACGTCTTCCCACCATTTCCCCTTTTACCAAGAGTGTTAAAAAAGCTTGAATGGGAAAGAGTGTGGGTGATTTTAATAGCCCCAGATTGGCCTTGCAGGAGTTGGTACTTGGACCTGAGTGGAGTCCTGATGGAAGATTCTTGGAAACTGCGAGATAGGGAGGACCTGTTGTCACAAGGCCCATTCCTTCACCCAGATCTGAACCATCTATGTTTAACACTGTGGTTCTTGAGACCAGGATACTAAGAGACAGAGCTATCCCAAAATCATCAATTCCTACCATGTTAGATGCAAGGCAGCCTGTCACCGCAGTACACTACTATGGAATCTGGAAGAAGTACATGGACTAATGGTTTGGGTGGTGGTTTGAGATTGGGATCCTTAAAGGTCCAGGTATCAGCCCTCTCGATCTTTTTCCAGCAACGTCTGGTGGCCTTGCAGGAGGTTCAGACATTTTTGCAGGGTGTGTTGAGAAAACAACCACCTTCCTCCCATGGCCACGTGGGATCTAAATTTGTTGTTAGAAGTTTTGAGATCAGCAGTTTTTGAGCTTTGGAATCGGCAGATCTGAAATACTTGAGCTTGAAAGTGGCCCTGATTTTAGCTTTAGCTTCAGAGAGGAGGGTCTCAGAGTTAGGGGCTCTGTCGTGTAAAAGTCCTGTCCCTGTTTTTCCTTTAGACAGAGCAGAATTCCATACAAAGACAGAGTTTTTACCTGTCACAACTGAGGGCCTGAGCTGACGGGAGGCAGCCTCAGTTGTAGGGGCTGAGATGTACCGGAACCTGGGAGGTTGTATCAGACCCCTGGACATGTAAGTAACATGAATAATAACTGCCCGAAGGCGTGACCACGACAACTTAGATAAAAGTCAATGATGTTTATTATGACAACTCCGCATCACAGCAGCAATAAAAGAAAACGTAAAAGTCAGCAAAGAATAAATACAGTTCCTGAGTACTACAGCATGGCAGGAGCCACAGGGCACTGGTAGTGTGAGATAGTTCTTATGATCTTCTAGATGGAAAGTCCTTACCAGGCCCGGCTGTAGCAATGGAGATAACCCAGGATTGTACCAGCTGGTGTTCCAGGAAGAGCTGGGTTGCTGAAGGTAAAACAGCTGCTGTGGATACTGGCTGGAACCAGACTGTTGTTAGCACGGAGTGGATACTGGCTGGAACCAGTTAAATAATAAATGAACTTTGGGAGCGATGAAATGTGAACTGAAATGTGGAACTTGAGAGCGGAGAAATAATAATTCCGGTGGAGAGTGGTAAAGTGTAGAAAGGACACCGGCCCTTTAAGGGAAGCTGTACTCTGCTGGAAGCTGAGGCTGGAAGCAGGTAGTGTTGTAGCTGGAAACAGATGAATCCACAATGGATTGGAGAGTCAGGCTACACCGCAGGTGGAATGCTGGTGCGGGTCTCTGTGGTGGAAGTCTTGAGACAGGAGCTGGAACCTGGAAGACAATCATAGAAGAGAGACAAACAGGAACTAGGTTTGACAACCAAAGCACTGACGTCTTCCTTGCTCAGGTACAGCTTACTTATACCTGCAGCAAGAAAGGGGTTGGCTAGGCAATTATGCAAATCAACAACACAGACAGCAGATTGGTGGAAATGATCAGATGACAGAATCCAAGATGGCTGCGCCCATGCAGACACTTGGAGGGAAGTTTGGTTTGTAATCCATGTGGTCTGGGAAACAGTAATGGCGGCGCCGGCCACCGGAGACAGGAGACGCCAGGCTGATAGATGCACATTTAACCACGCGGGCACAGCGGAGGCCGCGGCTGATGAAAAGACCACTCTGCATGTGGAAACTCAGGAACAGCGGAATCCGGTCCTGGAACGCTGAGCCCGCCTTAGGAGGCATCTGAAGGGTAAGTAATGGCGTCCAGATACCCGGATCGTGACAGCACCCCCCCCTTTAGGAGTGGCCCCAGGACACTTCTTAGGCTTTAAAGGAAACTTTGCGTGGAAATTTCGGACCAAGGCAGGAGCATGGACGTCAGAGGCATTGGTCCAAGAGCGTTCTTCAGGACCATAGCCCTTCCAGTCAATAAGATACTGAAGTTGACCGTAACGGTGACGTGAGTCCAGGATCTTGGCCACTTCATACTCAACGCCTCGTTGAGTTTGGACTTTCGGAGTTGGTGGAAGTGAGGAATGAAACCGATTCAAGATTAGCGGTTTCAACAGGGAAACATGGAATGTCCTGGGTATTTTTAAGAAGGGAGGTAACTGGAGTCTGTAAGCAACAGGATTGATGACTTGATCAATTTTAAAAGGACCGATGTAGCGAGGTGCAAACTTCATACTGGGAACTCTTAACCTCAAATTCTTCGTGGATAACCATACCCGATCACCCACCTTGAGAGCAGGAACTGCTCGACGCTTCTTATCCGCAAACTTCTTGTACCTGAACGATGCCTTGAGCAGAGCTGATCGTACGCTCTTCCAGATATTGGCAAACTGATGCAAGGTGATATCCACTGCGGGAACAGAAGTTGCTGGAAGCGGTTGGAACTCAGGGACTTTAGGGTGGAATCCAAAGTTGGTGAAGAATGGTGTTGAGGAAGATGAAGAATGATACTGGTTGTTATGACAGAACTCGGCCCAGGGAAGTAATTGAACCCAGTCATCTTGAGAGGAGGACACATAGATGCGGAGGAAGGCCTCCAAGTCCTGATTCACCCTCTCAGTTTGACCATTGGTCTGAGGATGGTAAGCCGTGGAAAACTTTAACTTGACTTGGAGGACTTGACATAAACTTCGCCAGAATTTGGCTGTGAATTGAACTCCTCGATCTGAGATAATTTCTTCTGGAAGACCGTGGAGTCGGAAGATCTCTTGTATGAATACTTGAGCCAACTTGGAAGCTGACGGAAGACCGGTGAGAGGAATGAAGTGTGCCATCTTGGTGAACCGGTCAACTACCACCCAGATGGTATTGAACTTGTTGCACATGGGCAAATCTGTAATAAAATCCATCGACAAATGGGTCCATGGTCGACGGGGAACAGATAGTGGAACCAGTTGCCCCGCAGGCGACTGGCGGGATACTTTATGTTGAGCACACTTTGGGCAAGATGCAATAAACTCCAAAACGTCCTTTTTCAGAGTTGGCCACCAATAGGACCTAGAGATAAACTCCAGGGTTTTTTGGATACCTGTATGTCCGGCAAAACGGGAAGCATGGGCCCAATGCATGAGCTTCTTCCTTAGTGTCGGCTTCACAAAACTTTTCCCTGATGGGGGCGTAGAGTCCATCCCTACCGTGGAGAATGCCAACGGATTTATAATAGGATGCTTGTCTGAAGACTCTGACTCATTTTCTTGCTCCCATGAGCGGGATAGGGCATCGGCCTTGCGATTCTGAGAGCCCGGACAGAACTGGAGTTTAAAGTCGAACCTGGAAAAGAAAAGTGCCCATCTGGCCTGACGAGGGTTGAGACATTGTGCGCTTTTTAGATATAGAAGGTTCTTGTGGTCTGTAAGGATGGTGATTGAATGAGAAGCTCCCTCCAACAGATATCTCCACTCCTCTAGAGCGAGCTTGATGGCTAGCAACTCCTGGTCGCCAATGGCATAGTTGCGCTCCGCTGGGGAGAACTTCCGTGAGAAGAAACTGCAAGGATGTAAATGACCATCTTTAGCCCTCTGAGATAACACCGCTCCTACTCCAACGGAGGAGGCATCCACCTCTAAGATGAAAGGAGAGTCGATGTCAGGCTGTTTCAGGACAGGTGCAGAGATGAACCTCTGTTTTAAAAGATGAAAAGCTTGCATGGCTTCTTCAGACCACTTGGACGGGTTAGCACCCTTCTTGGTGAAAGCAGTAATAGGCGCCACAATGGTGGAAAAGTCTCGTATAAACTTTCGGTAATAATTGGCGAACCCTAAGAACCTCTGGACCCCTTTGAGGGTTAAGGGTACCGGCCAATTCTGGATTGCTTGTAGTTTCTCAGGATCCATCTCTAGTCCGGAACCGGACACAATGTACCCTAGAAACGGAATGGACTTGACTTCAAAGACGCATTTCTCTAATTTGCAGTAGAGATGATTGACACGGAGACGGGACAGAACCTCCTTTACCCAGAAACGATGTTCCTCTAAATCGTTGGCAAAAATGAGGATATCATCTAGATAGACCACGACATGACGGTATAGAATGTCTCTGAAGATCTCATTGACGAAATGCTGGAAGACAGCTGGAGCATTGCTCAATCCGAAGGGCATGACGAGGTACTCATAATGTCCGTCACGGGTGTTAAATGCGGTCTTCCACTCGTCACCCTCACGGATCCGGATGAGATTGTATGCACCTCTCAGGTCCAGCTTTGTAAAGATGGTAGCTCCGCTAACTCTGTCAAAGAGCTCAGTAATCAGGGGTAAAGGATAGCGGTTCTTGATGGTAATGTCGTTCAAACCTCTGTAGTCGATGCACGGCCGCAGACCACCATCTTTCTTCTTTACAAAAAAGAAGCCTGCGCCGGCTGGAGAAGAAGAAGGTCGAATGAACCCCTTTGCTAGGTTCTCTTTAATGTATTCCTCCATAGAATGTGTCTCGGGGAGAGACAACGGATAAGTTCGGCCTCGAGGTGGAACCTTCCCTGGAACGAGATCAATCGGGCAGTCCCATTCTCTATGAGGAGGAAGGATATCAGCAGAAGCTTTACTGAACACATCCGTGAAATCTTGATATGGAGGAGGTGGAACATCAGACGACCTGGGGGAGGAAGAACAGACAGGCAACACTTTAAACAAACATGTCTTAGTACAGGAGGAACCCCATGCCAGGATTTGCGTAGTCGTCCAATCAATTGTAGGATTGTGAAGACGGAGCCATGGAAGGCCCAGGACCACAGGATGTGTGGCTCTTGGAATCACTAAAAATGAAATAAGTTCGGAATGAAGAACTCCCACTCTCAGACGAACTGGTAGAGTCCTTAGAGAAATAACTGTATCAAAAATTTTACTGCCATCCACAGCAGTTAAGGAAAAGGACGAAGGAAGTCTCTCGGTGGGTAGGGACCACCGTTTAACATAGGCTTCAGTAATAAAGTTCCCAGCTGCTCCGGAATCCAGGAGGGCAATGACGTTCTGATAACGTTGAGCAACTTGAAGCGAGACTGGGAGGTTACAATCTTGAGGAGATGGAGAGGAGATCATTACTCCTAGCCGGCCCTCTCCTTGGCGAGCTAGGATTTGGAGTTTCCCGGACGTTTGGGACAGGCATTAATGGTGTGAGACGGAGCTGCACAATACAGACAGAGAAACTCGGAGAGACGTCTTCGGCGCTCAGCAGGAGTTAAACGGGAACGGCCAATTTGCATGGGTTCATCTGTAGTTGGTGACAGTTGGCGAGGAGGAGGAGGAGTAGAAGATTTTGGAGCAGATGATCTTCCACGCTCAGTTGCTCTCTCTCTGAAACGTAAGTCAACTTTCGTACAAAGTGAGATTAGCTCATCTAACTTGGAGGGTAAGTCTCTGGTAGCTAACTCATCTTTAATACGCTCGGATAAACCATGCCAGAATGCAGCATACAGGGCCTCGTCGTTCCATGCCAGTTCGGATGCCAGGATCTGGAACTGTATAAGATATTGTCCTACAGTACGTGATTCCTGGCGTAAACGGAGAATCTCAGACGAAGCTGAAGTTACCCGGCCTGGCTCGTCGAAGATGCGCCTGAATGTTGACACAAATGCAGTGTAAGAAGATAGCAGGGTGTCGGACCTCTCCCATAACGGTGATGCCCAATCAAGGGCTGAGCCACTGAGAAGAGAAATAATGTAGGCAATTTTTGTACGGTCACTGGGAAAATTGCCAGGTTGTAGCTCAAACTGAATCTCACACTGGTTGAGAAATCCCCTGCAGAATCTTGGAGATCCGTCAAATTTTGCTGGCGTTGGAAGATGAAGACGTGGAGCAGAAATGGGTAAGGTGGGTGGGGTTATAGCTGGAGTCACTGTGGTTGACGCACCAGACGCGCCTGATCCACGGAGAGTTGTCTGAATCCCATCCAGCCGAGTAGAGAGATCCTGGAGACAGCGGATGATGTGGCCCTGTGCAGCCTCCTGATGTTCTAGTCGGGCTGCCAGTTCTTGCATCGGCCTGGCCGCTTGATCCTGGTCTCCGGCTGGATTCATTAGGTCAGTGCTTACTGTCACAACTGAGGGCCTGAGCTGACGGGAGGCAGCCTCAGTTGTAGGGGCTGAGATGTACCGGAACCTGGGAGGTTGTATCAGACCCCTGGACATGTAAGTAACATGAATAATAACTGCCCGAAGGCGTGACCACGACAACTTAGATAAAAGTCAATGATGTTTATTATGACAACTCCGCATCACAGCAGCAATAAAAGAAAACGTAAAAGTCAGCAAAGAATAAATACAGTTCCTGAGTACTACAGCATGGCAGGAGCCACAGGGCACTGGTAGTGTGAGATAGTTCTTATGATCTTCTAGATGGAAAGTCCTTACCAGGCCCGGCTGTAGCAATGGAGATAACCCAGGATTGTACCAGCTGGTGTTCCAGGAAGAGCTGGGTTGCTGAAGGTAAAACAGCTGCTGTGGATACTGGCTGGAACCAGACTGTTGTTAGCACGGAGTGGATACTGGCTGGAACCAGTTAAATAATAAATGAACTTTGGGAGCGATGAAATGTGAACTGAAATGTGGAACTTGAGAGCGGAGAAATAATAATTCCGGTGGAGAGTGGTAAAGTGTAGAAAGGACACCGGCCCTTTAAGGGAAGCTGTACTCTGCTGGAAGCTGAGGCTGGAAGCAGGTAGTGTTGTAGCTGGAAACAGATGAATCCACAATGGATTGGAGAGTCAGGCTACACCGCAGGTGGAATGCTGGTGCGGGTCTCTGTGGTGGAAGTCTTGAGACAGGAGCTGGAACCTGGAAGACAATCATAGAAGAGAGACAAACAGGAACTAGGTTTGACAACCAAAGCACTGACGTCTTCCTTGCTCAGGTACAGCTTACTTATACCTGCAGCAAGAAAGGGGTTGGCTAGGCAATTATGCAAATCAACAACACAGACAGCAGATTGGTGGAAATGATCAGATGACAGAATCCAAGATGGCTGCGCCCATGCAGACACTTGGAGGGAAGTTTGGTTTGTAATCCATGTGGTCTGGGAAACAGTAATGGCGGCGCCGGCCACCGGAGACAGGAGACGCCAGGCTGATAGATGCACATTTAACCACGCGGGCACAGCGGAGGCCGCGGCTGATGAAAAGACCACTCTGCATGTGGAAACTCAGGAACAGCGGAATCCGGTCCTGGAACGCTGAGCCCGCCTTAGGAGGCATCTGAAGGGTAAGTAATGGCGTCCAGATACCCGGATCGTGACATTACCTAAGCTGGTTTCCGGTTTCCACATAAACTAGCCAATTGTGGTCCCCTCCTTCCAGGGTGAGGGGGATTTAGCCTTGGATGTGATCAGAGCCTTGTGGTTATATGTACAGGCCACTAATTCCATTAGTAAGTCAGACGCCTTGTTTGTCTTGTATGCCTGTCCCAGAAATGGGTGGCCAGCTTCTAAACAAATGTTGACCAGATGGATAAGGTTAACCATAAAACAGGATTATCACTCTAGTGGTAAGATAGTTCCTTTTTGGGTAGGTGCTCATACTACCAGATCAGTGGCTGCTTCATGGGTGGTGGCTAGAGGAGCCTCCACTACCCAACTTTGCAGAGCAGCAACGTGGTCATCCGCACACACGTTTACTCGTTTCTATAAGTTTGATACATTTGCATCGAGAGATGCAAAGTTTGGATGTTTGGTTCTTCAGGCTTCGGACAGCACTCCCACCCATGGGAGTATCTTTCGGACGTCCCCAGCTGTCTGAGATTTCCAGTGTCCCCTAGTAGATTAAAGAGAAAATAGGATTTTAGTATTTACTGATAAATCCATTTCTCTGAATCCACTTGGGGACCCTGGATGCCCGCCTCAGTGCTGTCAACCTGTGTGTTCTTTTTAAATTTAATTCAAACAGTTGGAGTATTATGTTCATAGTTCTTGGGTGCTGTTTGACGTGTTGATATGGTTGGTTCATTCCCGTATGGCTTTTAATTTTCATGTTCCCTCCTCTCACTGTCACGTTTTCAAACTGGAAAGATTAGGGGGCATGAAGGGGGAGGAGCCAGCTGTGCATAATTTTTTTTTTTAGATTGTGCTGCCTCCGGTCTACATCCTTCACACCCCAGCTGTCTGAGATTTCCAGTGTCCCCATATGGATTCAGTGAAATGGATAAGTACCAAAATCCTCTTTTTTATTTTATAAAGCTTAACACAAGGAAGTTATTTCTTTTCTTTTTTTTTAAAGGTGGCTGTAATATCAAAGTGCCTAACTAGGCTTTTTTTTTAGGTAGAATTACTTTTTTATCTGTTATACCCTACACAATATCACTAAACAAAATATTTCTTGGGCACCTGCCATGTGGGAAAGAAGGTGAAGGGCTAAAGGCATAGCTCCTGCCAGGTGGGCAGGAAGGCTAGGGGAGTGGTTAGGAGCCAGGGATTGGCTTTTCACCACTTCTCAATAACCACTGCACTGCATGCAACTATTTAATAATGCAGATTTTGTGGATTGCTCTAAAATGCATTGACTGTTATGTGATTATGATGGGCACATATAACCTCTTGTTGTAGCCTAACTCAGAACATTTCAAGTTAAATATATTTTACTTCTTAATTTAAGTTTTACAAATTGTAATTGCTTTCCTTTAACTGATACAATAACTGTAACATGTTGAATTACTGTCTTATATTTCGTAATCTATAATAAAAGGCAACAATTACTATTTATTTTGATATATTGTATACAAATAGCAAGTATTCTGGGCTAGTTCTAGTATTAGTTGATATGCATCTTGCTGTGGAACCAACTGTAGGAGCAGAGGTTTTCCTGCCACCGGCAGTTTATAATGTTATTAGTGCACAGTCAAAACAGCTGAACAGGTGGACCATCAGGCAAGTATCATCCATATTTAAGATTAACCCTGTTTTATCCACTGATCCTGGATATTGTTTTGTCTCTTACTGCAAATAATTTTTTTTTTTGTATTCTTGCTTACTTTCTGAATAATGCCTCTGTCAATCAGGCAGAGGCGTTTTCATATCTGCGCTGTGACTGCAGGACCCGTTCTGCACCTAGCTCAGATTACCCCCTCCCATTCATGCACCTTTGTTCTGTTAGTATGAGGGGCATGGATGGGACCAGTGTTTGGAGGGTATGCTGGTCTCTCTAGTGCCATTAGGAGATCCCGGGGGTATCTTCAGGTGAGTTAACTCTCAATGCAGATACATTTGCTCAGATGCCATTATCAAGTGGCATTATGTTATATTACCCAGAAGAGTTGTTATTATTATTATTATTAGTAGTAGTAGCAGTAGCACCTGGGGTGGGTCTGGGGTGCGGTTCCCCCTGGATTAGTGGGGCTGGGCTGCTTTGGGGTAGCACACTGCGAGATCTTATTTAGCACCCCATTAACACATTTATAAATCCTTCTGGTCTTTTAATTACATTTTTAATAGTATATTAATTTTTGTATATAGATTTTGTTTTCCTTTATTAAAACATACTAACACTTTATCTTCTCGTGTTGTGCTGCCCTGGGGTTAGCTGGCCATTGCCGGTTTGTGGGGTTCTACACCCCAGGCCCAGACCTAGAGTTAGGGACCACCTGCATCAGAGGAGCCTTGTCGGGGCCTAATGGCTTATCATACATTTGCAAACTGTATGTAACTAAGACCTCTGGATTTCTATTATATATATATATATATATATATATATATATATACTTTTATGTCTTGGTACAGGTACAGCTCTGTGTGCTGGGGACACCATGGGTTTATCCCCAATGAATTTCTAGCTCTGACTACTCCCTCCTTTTCATGCACCTGAACTGTATTTCCTAATTGATTTGAGCAACTTACATTTTGTTCCCGTTCTGCACATCGGGTCTTGCGCATGTGCAGTTTCTCAACCATCAGGAAACTGCACATACAGTAGGATTGCTAAAGCGATCCATAATGAATCAGGTCAACAGTCCTCTTACAGATGTGTCCTGAATACACCTTTACTCTATTCCCGCCAAATAGCCATGTTTGGTGCACCATAGATTTTAAGACTTAGCTGTGATAAGTGCCTTTTTTATTATAATTTGCATCTTATTTCTACCACTAAAGTGAGAGAACTACACTGTAAGCATACATTGAGCACTTGTGCTGTCAGTACTTGCACTTCTGTTTACACCTAAATTGCAAATCTGTGATAAAAGGTTCAGATAAAAGTTGCTGTAACTATTCAAACTGTCAAATTTTGATATGCTTAATCTTCTACTTAAGTTAATACACATTGTTTTACCAGTTCCTTTGCAACAAAAATAGCAACCTGGCTCTCATTTTCTTCAATTTTGGCAATTTGTATGATCCTACATGGTCCTATATCATGGTCCCCCAGCTTCCCAACTTTTTCCTATGATCATCCCCCATTTCTACCCACATTTAAAGAAAATTTTGTTACCTGTCAATTTTTCCCCCCGAATCATACTGTTTGTTCTGTATTGACCTTGTTGTGATGTAACATTCTCTCAGTGTTACATCTGTGCCTTCTTTAGGCCACAATACTATTGTTAGTAGATATAGAGCATCTTTATATCAAGTTAATTTGATTTTGACAGGTCGACACGCCTCCTAGGCATTCCTGACCACCATACATATGGAAAGCTTTAAGGAAACATGATATACTGAGAAATGGGGAAGGGGTCAGTTTCCTGGGTTAGGACCTGAGGCTATCTGAGTATTTTAAAATAGACGGATACCTAATTAGCGAAGTAATCTATTCATCTTTGTGAGTGTAGAGGTCAATATATGAAATTGATACCATAAAGCCCTCATTGTGTGAAACCACATGTAGATTTTTTTTGAAGTATGTAGTATATTGACAGTTTTTGATAAAACGTGTAATTTGATTAAAACATGGTCCCTATTTTTTTTTTAGTTCATGCAAATACATGTGGTGCAAAACAAAACTGTTTTTTTACATTTTCATGTCTAATACAGTATGTGGTTGTTTTTTTTGCTATTATTGTGTGTACAATGAAAAATATAATGTATATATTATTGAAATGACAAAATTATTGTTTGACTATACTATCAAAGTTTACCTAACAGATAAAAATGATGACTCCAAGAGTCATGATGCACTACATGCCTCAGTGGCATACAGAGCTGGCCCTAACCAATATGATGCCCTAGGCAAGATTTTGGCTGGTGCACCCCTTTCCCAGCACCATCACCACTAATGCATAGCAGCCTATATTTTAAATAGAAATAAAAAGGGTGTGTTATTGCTGGCAAGGGGCATGGCAACACAATAATACCCCCAATTCAAATTACACAAAACAGTACTGCAACTTTATTCACATTTTATCATGCAATAGTGTCCCTTATTCACATGACATCACACAGTAGTACCACTTTACCTTATAAATGTTTCTCCTCACAGTAGTGCCCTTTATTCACATTACATCACACAGTAGTACCACTTTACCTTATAAATGTTTCTCCTCACAGTAGTGCCCCTTATTCACATTACATCTGTACTTGGTCCAGTTCTCTTTAATATCTTTGTTGGTGACATTGCAGATGGTATTGAAGGGAAGATATGCCTTTTTGCAGGTGATACAAAGATATATAACAGGGTAGGCACACCGGGAGGGGTCAAACAAATGATTGATGACCTAGATAGGCTTGAGAAATGGTCAAGAACGTGACAACTACAGGTTAATGCTAAAAAATGCAAAATCATGCACTTGGGTCTCAAAAACCCAAAGGCTAAATATAGTATCAAGGGTACTATAATGGAAACTACTGAAAAGAAAAGGGATTTAGGAGTCACTATTTCAAGTGACTTGAAGGTAGGAAAGCAATGCAACAAAGCAATGAGAAAGGCAAATCAGATGCTTGGTTGCATAGGGAGAGGAATCAGTAGTAGGAAAAAAGAAGTGATAATGCCACTGTATAGGTCATTGGTGCGGCCCCATCTGGAATACTGTGTCCAGTTCTGGAGACCATATCTCCAGAAGGATATAAATACATTAGAGAGTGTACAAAGAAGGGCAACTAAAATGGTGCATGGCCTACATCACAAAACGTACCCGGAAAGGCTAAAAGATCTTAACATGTATAGTTGGAGGAGAGAAGGGAAAGGGGGGACATGATAGAAACTTTCAAATATATCAAGGGTCTTAACAAAGTTCAGGAGGGAAACATTCTTCAAAGGAAGAGAAATATTAGAACTCGAGGACATACACTGAAACTGGAGGGGGGGGGGGGTTCAGGGGAAATTTAAGGAAAAATTACTTCACAGAAAGGGTAGTGGATAAGTGGAATAGTCTCCCATCAGAGGTGGTAGAGACTAAGACTGTAGAGCAATTTAAACATGCTTGGGATAGGCATATGAATATCCTTACAAAGAATTAAGGTTCAAATAGGGTTGAGATTACCTAAAGGATAAAAAAAAAGGGGCTGACTAGATGGGCCAAGTGGTTCTTATCTGCCGTCAAATTCTATGTTTCTATGTTACATCACAGTGAATTGCTCCTTATTCACATTACGTCACACCATATTGCTCTTTATTCACATTAGACCACACAGTAGTGCCCTTTCTATACATTACTCCACACAGTAGAGCACCTTATACACACAATGCCATACATTAGTAATGCATTCATACACATATACATATCACACAGTAATGCCTATCACACATATGACACACATTATTGATGTCCTTATAAACATAATGCACCTTACACATTATGACCAACCTTTATTAATGCCCTTATACACATAATGTCCCACATAATGCCCCTTACACATATGCCAAACACTATTGCACAACCAACCCACTCACACACAACACTCACGCAGTAGCTAACACTGTGACCTCTGCCTCTGCTTGGATACAGATGTGTCCTCATACATCTTGCCTCAATGTGCCATGCGGCAAGAGATGCCTGTCCAGAGTCAGCTGGCAGCTCTGATAATGTTGGGGGCCTTTTTTTTGTGAAAATGCATCTTATTTGCATTACAATGTGGCTAGGGGCACAATCAGCAGTAGCTGCTTGTGCCCTTAGGCATACCAAATGCCATACACATTTGCCTAGTTTGCCTATTCCTAGGGCCAGCTCTGGTGGCATAACTAGTTAAAAAATTGATGGGGTTAATATTAGTTACTGTTTATAACAAATTGATGGGGTGATTATTAGTTACTTTCTATTATGATTAAAATATATCATTCAAAATGTTTCTCTGCTGTAACCCTTTTGGTAAATTGGTTTGAACTGGGTTATCCTGGCACAGGGTTATCCTGGCTTAGTGAATATACATCAAAATGCTTACAATGCTGTGCAACACCTCTCAGGATTTCAGTAATTGTAGAAAAACCTTAAAAACATGCCACATTTTAGAATAAAGCATTGTTTAACCCATTAATTGTTTCAATTAAATGTTGTTTATTTTTTATTTCACATTTTTTCTCACTAAACAGAAACATTGGCATTAAGCTCCACTCTCAATGTGTATGGCTAGTGTCACTGAAATACTTTGACAAAATGTTTTGGTTCAATACCATTTTCCCCCAATGATTGGGGCAATTATTGAATGAGTTGTAAAGCCCGCAGTTAAGGGTCTTGTCAATATATTTTCTTGCAAACTTGGTGTTTTTTTAAAAGCTGATTATTTTTCTTTTTGCTGTTCTATCTTATCTTTGCTTTTGCTGATGACAATAAAAATAATGAACATGTATCAGAAAATTATTCATAGGTTCAGAAATAAAGCAAAATTCTGCACAGAGTAAAAAAAAGATTTTTTTTAACCTTACACATCCACAATTGTTAAAACATATAGCAGTGCAACACAAAAAAATTGCAATTTTTCTAGCAAACTTGGTGTTTTTTAATGCTTGCTGCAGCAGCCATATTCCCTGCTCTACCAATATTGATAAGAATTCAGCCTTTCCGTTATCTAGGAACTAATGACCTCAATGAGCCAGCCTCTGTGGTATAACTAGTTTATAAATTAATGGGTCGAATATTAGTTTCTGTTTATAATGATTAAAACATATAATTTAGAGGGTTTCTTACCTTTTTGAAAAATGGGTTAAATAGAGTTATCCCTGCTTAGTGAAATATATAGCAAAATGCTTATACCAAAAATGAAGCAAAACTGTTGCAGGGCATGCTGGTATGTGTAGTTCAACAAAAGCTGGAGGTCTGACATTTCCACACCCCATGTTTTAAAGATAATCTAGCAGCTAATCACCTCAATGAGCCATGAGGTACTACATGCCACTGTGGCATAACTAGTTAACAAATTGATAGGCCAAATATTAGTGACTGTTTATTACAATAAAAAAATATTATTTAGAGGGTTTCTCTGCTCTAACCTTTTTGGTAAATTGGGTTGAATAGGATTATCCCTGCTTAGTGAATATATACCAAAATGCTTACCCCAACAATAAAGCAAAACTGTTGCAGGGCATGCTGGTATGTGTAGTTCAACAACAGCTGGAGGTCTGAAAGTTCCACACCCCATGTTTTAAAGTTATTTCAATGTATATTGACACACACGCTGTGTATACACATACATAATATCACTCTCAATATGACAGTTGCTCTGCCCACTTTATATAAACTTTATATTAAGTTTATATAATGTTAATATAAAGTTTATATAAATGTAATACATTTAATATAAACTTTATATAAACTTAATATAAAGTTTAGCTTTTTTTGCTTGTTTTTTTAATTAGCCAATATAAATGTAATACATTTAATTTAAAATTTATATAAACTTAATCTAAAGTTTATATATATATTTTGTGATTTTTTTTTATTAGCCATGTATGATCTAACAAAAACTGCTTACAAGACATGTGTTGCTTCAGATAAGGACTTTCAGCACCAAGTTTGATATCAAAATTAATCCTTGGACAGTCCAGAAGTCCTTCTGTATATTATTTTCAAGTTATATGTCACAGGTTTTTAAAAGTACATTGACTGCTGGCACAAAAGAATCTTACAAGACAAAGATGGCATACCTTTTTCAGTAACTTCAACTATTCTGATTAACAACATTCTTTGAACTTCAAAAGGTAAATTGTCAGAATAAAATATTAACACTATTTATTATTTATTAACAGTTTCTTATATAGTGCAGCATATTCCATTGCACTTTACAATTAGAACAACAAAAAGGTGGGGTACTGTCAGCATCTGGAGTCTTACCGGGGCTGCGGGGCTGGCTTCTCTGGCGGTGTGCGGGCAGCGGTGGAGGTGGGCTGCTGCACTGGGTCCGTGGGCAGCAGTGGCAGCGGTGAGGGGGTCCGCTCGTGGCGGCGGGACGCCACTACAGCGGGTTGCTCTTGCTGAGCCATTGCTAGGAGACCAGAGGCAGTGAGCAATGTGGCTCTGCAGAAAGGTCTGCATTACTCGGCGCCGCCATGTTGGAGACCAAGTTTTAAGCATAGTTCCTGTTTCCTGCTTCTTCCAGCCAATCCAGGGGAAGATTTCCCTATAAAAGGGGGCTGGTTTAGGACAGGGACGCCAGTGCTTCAAGTTACAACCCTGTTGTAGGTGCTTTAGCCTGTGGTCCCAGGATCCTTGTCATATTCTGGTTACTCCGGCTCCTGCTTGGTAGGTTCCCTGTTGCTGCTGCAGTGCTGCTGTTCCTAACCTGCTACTGCCTGTGGAAGCGCTCCTGGAAAACCCGGTCCAGTAAGACTCTATGGGCACAGTCGGCCCTGGGTCTTCTGCCTCGTCTTTCAAGCCACACTCCACAGATCTACTTCACCAGCCACGTCTTTGTACCACCGACCACAACCTGCAGATTGTTATCTTCATCCTCCAAAACACAGTCCACAGTCGTTGACTCCAGCCACGTCTTCAACTACCATCCACAGTTCCACAGTTCATCATCTACAGTCTCGTCTTTCATATCACAGTCCACAGTTCTTTACCTCCAGCAATGTCTTTTAACCACCATCCACAGTACTGCAGTTCATTATTCACAACCTCGTCTTTCAAGCCACAACCTGCAGTTCTCTATCCGCAACTACATTCTTTAACCATCGTGCTCCAGCCACAGTTCTCTACCTCAGCCCTGTACATAATAATTACTATTAATTGACTTTTAGCCCCACCTATGTTCTTCATTGCTCCGTGTTCCATGCGAAGGAACTATATCCAACCCCCTCATCTTGTTCACCCACAGCCATCTACTTCCTCTGGCAAGTCTCAGCTGCCGGATCCTCAAACTTTGCTAGACGTGACAGTATAGAATGAAATAATCTCATTAGCTAAAGTTTGTATTTAACATATGATATCTGCATGCAATAAACATACCTGTCAGCACCTGAAAACCAGATTGTCTTTTTTCCCCTTATATCAATCCTCTAAAATATTGTTTGTGTAAACCACAAGGGAATGTAATATTAACAATGAAATAATGTAAATAGTAATACAAAAGTAGCCAGCAGCATGCAGAAACTTTTTTGTGTACCAGCAATTCATACTCGGTTTGAAAAGTCCCAGGGGTATATTTACTAAGCTCCCGATTTTGACCGATTTGGTGTTTTTTCTTCAAAGTGTCACTAAACTCAAATCTCGGCAGTGATGAGGGCATTCGTATTTTTTTGGAAGTCAAAGAATAAAATACGAATTAATACACCATCGGTCAAATGCGGCTGTTTAGGTATACAACTCGGTAATTTACTATGCATTCGTATTTGAAATCTCTACCGTGAAAGTGCATTAGCGGCCGTGAAAAAAGCGAATCGTAAAAAAAGGCAGGAAAAAAAATAGACCTTCTTTTGAGAAGCGTGTTTCAAAGTCTACATTAATCACACCTGCATTTTTGGTCCTTTAAAAGGGACCCAAGCACATTTTTCACATCTCTCACTCTGAAATGGCTGCTGCCATGTGTAGTACTGATTTCTTGTTTGCTGTGGGATACCTGAGAGTGCTCCATCAGGCTACAATAAACCAGGGCCAGGAAACTGAACATGGTCAGCAGGTTGTTCAGGTTCCGCGGAGACTGCGCAGGCCTCATTTTTTTACGGGTGTTTAAACTTAAACGCATTGGCCGATGACCAGGTCATACAGATGTTCCGGCTAAATACAAACATCATTTTCCATCTGTATGACTTTGTCAAACTGGACCTAGACCCTGAGACAGCACGCTCTCGCTCTGTCTCAGGCCTGGACAAACTCCTGGTTGTGTAGCACTTTATGGCTACTGACAGCTTTCAGCCTGTGACTGGCGATGTAATTGGTATCTCACAGCCCACCTTTTCTAAATATTTAAATCAGGTGAGTTAACACATACATACTCCTCTATGTCTAAGTTGTGCTTCTGTTATGTAATATAACACAGTATTGTATTTTTTACAGGTCATGACACTCACCTTATATTTTGTAATGTCCACTCAGGTTTTGGATGCTTTGTATCCACACATAGATGCCTCTATCTGCTTCCCTACCCAGGAGTCGCAGTGGCATGCAGTCAGGGTATCTTTCTATGAACTTGCTGGCATGCCCAATGTGCTGGGTGCCAGAGATTGCACACACGTTGAGCTGAGACCACCTAGGGGCAGGCAATACATTTATAGCAATAGACATCTGGCCCACTCCACTAATGTCCAGGTGGTTTGTGTTGCAAATCTAAAAATTATGAGTGTTGTTGCGGGTAACCCTGGCGGCTGCCATGACTCCTTCATCCTCAGTCAGTCATCCCTCTTTGAGAAATTTGAGGCCGGACAAATGCCTGATGGATGGCTGCTGGGTATGTTCCAAATTTGTTGTGTGTATGTGTGATAACCTCAACATCGTCATTATGTTTTTATTTTTTTACCTAAACCACATGTCCTAATGTTGGCTATATCTGTCTTTCAGGTGATGGGGGATATGGCTGCTTCTCTTGGCTTATTACTCCATTGTCCCAACCTGATTCCCCTACTGAACACAATTACAATAATGCACATAAGTCCACGCGGAATGTGATAGAAAGATGTTTTGTTGTGCTGAAATCTAGGTTTCGGTGTCTGGATAAGTCTGCAGGACTTTTGTTGTATAGTCCCTCAAAGGTGACTAGGATTGTGTTCTGCTGCCGTTTTCTTCATAATATGTGTTTGTGTCAACATCTGCCACATGTTGAGGAGGAGGAGTATGATGTTGGTGATGAAGAAAACAGTCAGCAAGTAGAGGATAATAACATCTGGCGACATTGTGAGTACAGATGTAGGGAGGCAGGTAAGGCAAGAACTGATTCTGCGTCATTTTACCGGTAAGTCTTAATTTTTCTTAATCAACATTGGCTAACCCCAATCCTAAAATATATGTAGTTATGAATTCTGTTTGTGATGCGTTATTGTTTGATATTAGGCATGTTGTTTACAGTTAGTCAATAACATTTTCGTCTTACACTGTCAGTCAATAACAAATTAAACATTACACATAAAGCATTTGAGTAATTTATTACCTTAAACACTTGAATTTGTTTGACCACAATTCTATAATCTTTAAATATCTTTGAAAATACTGTATATTTTGTTGCAGGCTTGCTCATTTCCTAGGTTTTTTTTTGCTGGCTGCAGAGGATTGTGATGGCACATTGGGCCGTGTTCTGCTGGATCGTCTAACTGGGGAGGTTACTGGGGTCTGGCTAGGTGTGGTTGTCCCTGAGCTTGAGCCATGTTGCTGGGATGCCAACACATTTATGTTTTGGCTCAGGTTGTTGAGGCTTGCTGTGAGTTGTGTGGTTGCGGCTGTGTTGCTGGAGATGATTCTGGACAAGCTTTCGGTGATTAACTGATTGTTCTGAATGATTTGAATGAGGACTTGTTGATGGCGGTGTTGTTCGTCCATTATGCGCTGAAAACTTGCTTTCAGTTGGCTGTTTTCTGCTCTCATCTGCTCCATGGTATTGGCCACTCTGCCAAGTTGCACAATCAGTCTGCCTGAGTTTCTACTGAGTCTAGGTAGATGATGGGGCAGACTGGCAAGATATTGGCTGTGTGTGTTGAGACAGGCATAGTTTTGTGCCTGTTGTGTGGGCCAACTGGACCAAAACTCTGGTCCCATTTGTGGCTGGGGTGGTGTTGGGCTCAATTGGTGGGTGGGGGTTGTTTGTGGTGGTGGAGTTATGTCAGCCGGCGTGGTTGGCTGGTTATTATCAATTGCTTGCAGGTGGAGTGTGAACGTTTGCTGCAAGTCAGTTTCCTGCTGGGTATCCTGGGGCATGATGTCTTGATCTGTATGGGGTTGAAGACAGCCACAATTTAGTTACTGTTGGGCTTCTGTTTGGTTTCAGCTTTACGTCAACATGCATTACTTCTTAATATGCATGTTGTAAATTATAAATATAGTGTGGGCTAAACTTAAATTATTATTGTACATTATTTTATAAACATGAGACTTCTTAGGTACCCTACTCATTACAACAATTTTTAAGGTAAATGTTGGACTATGAGCCTTACTTACTGGCTAAACACGTAGAACTATAAAAATTAAAAATTCCACCATTGACATATTATGTTTAAAGCTTCCTTTTGCCAAACAAACACAATACATTATATGTGTTCAACAATACACTCATACATTGTTAAAGGCTGTCAGTCTTGCCCAGTAAACTTTTTCAATTATAGTGAAAAAACATATGTTAAAAAATATGGTTGGCAGAAGTGGGCACACCTATTTTGCGCAGATTGTTAAGTTTAGATGTGAACCACGAAATAATGCTTACCATGGGGTCAAATTACTAAGATGGAAGTTCGATTTAAGATGGGATGTTGTCCATAGCAACCAATCACATTGCAGGGATTATATTCAAGAAGGTGCTGTATTAATGTAACGTAGAATAGGATTGGTTGCTATGGGCAACATCACATCTTAAATAGAACTCCCATCTTAGTAACATTACCCCCATGTGTTTGCTGGTGTGGATTAGTACAAGGATGAGTGTGTGCTTTTGGTCATGTTTTTTTTGTGTGCAAAAACACTGTGTAAAATGAACTTTGTTTTATTTTTTTATGTTTACGCACCAGACAGCTGAGGGGATTGTGGTTCCTCGGTTTGTGGACTGGCCAAAATGGCTTTCTAGTGGCTGAGCCAACACAGTGGAGATGCGCCGTTGTGGTGGTGAGGATGCGGGTGTAGTTACCGCCTCAAGACGGCATCTCTTGCTACCCATCTTCTGGAGACTGGCAGACCCCTGTGAATGTCGTCTTAGTGGAGTGTGGTGCGATGATGAAGTTCCTAAGGGATAAAATAAACATTATAATTCTGTCTTTCTATGTGTTTGCAGAATATGTGTATACACAAAATTCTTACCTGCATCGCCAGCATCCGCATCTCTTGGCAGTGTGGTTTGTGTCCTGGCTGTGCTGGCTCTCTTTCGTACTGTAGAAATATGAAATTTGACCTTATGATCATTATGTTGTGATTAGATATTTAATCAAAAACCTTATTGTGATGTGGACATATGAAGAACATTATGAGAATTAAACAAAACTTTGGTTATGCTTTTCTGGCTGACTTCATTGGGTGTGTATACTTTAATTATGAACCAATTACACCAACCAATCCATACCCTTAGGTGCAGAATTAACAATATTATACAACTACAAAACCAACCGTGGATGTTTAACACAACAAGAATATTAGTCTCTAACAAAAAAAATATATATTTCTGACAAAAATAACTCACAACAACCAAATATATTATTAAAAAATAATAATAAAAAAAGATTCAGCGGCAATAATCTCATCATGCCCACAAAGGCCTACCCAGAACAACATACAATAACCATAAATACATTCAACAAAATGGACTAAATATTCATGAAAACACATGAGTCAAACTTCATTTAAAGTCCCCCCCAAAAATGCCAAAAAAAACACAGAACAGAATAAATTGATGCAGCAAAAGGGACAGGACAACTGCTAACTTCACAATACAAAGGAAAAAAACAATTATTTATGTACAAAACTACAACACCAACACATTCGAACAATGAACCAACTTACAATCACAATTAGTTAGAATACATTTCAGACAACTAAGGACAAAGCACATATGTTAAAATAATATAAATATTGTACAACAAACTCACCATCCTGCCTTGGACGATCCGAATCCCGGACATTAGTCGCACCAACCACTTCTGGCGGAATAAGGGACCGCACAGGCTACTCCCACTCCCGATACGATGCTCTGAAGGGATGGCCACCCCCTGTTTGTCTGGCTGACTTTGCCTCCTTGGCCATCTTAGACTTGACACGGCGCTTGATGTCGTAGAATCGTTTCCGACATGTGTCCTCAGTCCTCCTCACCACACCCTCACTGTTAACTGCCGCAATTACCTTCCCCCACAGAACACTCTTCTTGCGTGAAGGAACCTTGGCAGCATCAGGCCCAAACAGCTGACGATGATGGCTCATCGGCTCCCGCACCAATGCAACATTCTCTGCATAGCTGAACTTCACATTGCGCCCCGTCTTTGTAGTGGTGCGTGGCTGCGAAGCCACAGCACTATCACTGTCATTCTCACTTGAGGCGGCAGCACCAACCTCCCCCTCCTCCTCCCCCTCACTAACCTCCTCCACCTCACTCACCTCCTCCCTCTCACTCACCTCCTCCACCTTACTCACCTCCTCCACCTCACTCACCTCTGACTGGGACATATTCCGGACAAACAACAAATAACACTGATAAAAATAAAACACAAAACACACTCCTCCACTACCACTACACACCAAACACACACACACACACACACACACACACACACACACACACACACACACAAACAATGACAATAGACTGAAAAATAAAATTACAAAGACAAAAAACTAAACAAACTTTTAAATAACGACACAAGTATGACAAGACTACTTACACACACAGTACAGCACTCAGCAATCGCAAAAAAAAAACACCTCAAATCCTCCAAAAACTCCAAACAACTCTCCAACACCAAGCACCACTTCCTCTCACCTCTCCACTAGCTAAACCCACGAGGTTCGGTGGGTTTGGGGCGGTTTTATAGTAATGAGCACAGACACTCCTCCATCACAAAACCAACCAATCATGGACGAGTGACAAAAATGAACACTAGAAAAAAATTGCGGGCGGGAACGGAAAAACACTGCCGTAACAATCAAATAGCGAATTTGTAAAAAAAAGTGGTTTCACAGGGGATGGGGGTGGGGGAGCATTAAAATTTAAATAGCTATTATCATAGTAGGGTACACAGAAACATGACTCATACACATTCCCAGTTGTTAAAATACATGGCAAGCTATTAGAATGAATGTACTGTATTCACAAGTGAGGCAACACAAGTAATGCAATGGTGAAAATTTCACAATAGCCACATGTTATTTGTCTAAAAACAAATGATAACTATTATCTTGCAAACATTCATAAGTTTTTCAAAGCCATGCAAAATATTTAACAGCAATAATACATAGCATTTTTCTTTTTTTATTACGAGTTAAAAAGTATTTAGAAAATTCTAATTTATATTATACAACAGTGCATAGCGAATATTTTCAGAAATGACCTTGGATTTTTTATTTTCTTTGCATTGGCTAGATTTAAGCTTTGTCACTGTAAAAGCCAATACAAATTACATGTTTAAAATAAGGACATGTTCTTGCTTTGCCACTGTAAAAACAAATTGGGACATGTTCAGCAGGGGCATATCTACCTATTGGCCAGGATGTCACTCGCCAGGGGCGCCATCTGAGGAGTGGTGCCGTCCAGCGGTGCCCCCCGCAGCCAGTAGGTAAATTCAGTGGTGAATTTACCACTAGGCAGCCAAAGCATCCACTTAGGGCCCCACGGGTGTCAGGAGGCCTGGTCTGCCCACTGACAGGGATGCTTAATTGAGTGCATATTTGCATAATAGGGCGGGGATAGTGGTGCATCATGTGTCCTGGGTGTCGGTGTCAGCGTGGTGCAACAGCAAAACTTCTGTGTCCTGGCACGGGAAGGGGTGTTCCGACGGCCGCCAGTCCTGCGGTGACAGCGGCTGTCCATGCAGCAGGAAGGGAGATGGGGTGTTGGGTGCCAGGCCCATGTGTGGTTTGGTCTGCCAGGATCCCGGGATGGTCTCCGCTCAGCTGGATCATGTTGTCCCATCTGGGGCTGCCCAAAACCACCCTACCCCCTGCCGGGCTGTCTGCTGCAAGTGTTAGCCCCTCGCCGGAGCTTACACCAGCGGCTGATTGTCTCAGGTTAGCCAGGTCTTGTTGTCCCATCTGGGCTGCCTCTAACCCTCCACACCTCCCTGCAAGACCAGCTGCCGCAAGTGCTAGCCCCTCCTCCCACCGGATTGCGTACACCCACGGCCGATAGTCCCACCCTCCCACTGACATTTACAGCCGCGGCTTTACCTGTTATTCTGCCGGCGGCAGGGCATGTATGTGTGTCCCGGTGAACTCCCTCCCCATGCGCGGGCCTGAAGTAGACTAGAGTGTGCAGCGCAGGATGTGGCAGGTGGCGCTCTCCCTTTCCGGGGCTCTTCCAGATACAGTTCCGCAGCCATATTACTCACGGAGCAGAGCATGGCTTACTTGGCAACTGAACCCCCGTGACGTCTGCGGTGGCGCTTTCCTAGACCGGTCTCTGCCCTGGAACACTGTGGCCCTACTGCTGGGGAATGAACCCTGCTTTCTCAAGGCCTGGTTCGGGCTGGCCAAGCTCATGGTGGTTACTGCCTTCCTCCTACATCCGAAGAGAACACCAGTGGGGCCCAGGACCTCATCACCAGCACAGGTCTGTCTCATGTGTGCATCATGTATGTGTGATGTGTGTGATATATATGTATCATGTATGTGTGTGTGTGTGTGTGTGTGTGTGTGTGTGTGATGTATGTTTATGCGTGAAATATCTGTATCATGTATGTATGTGTGTATCATGTATACAATGCTGTTCTCCATGCTGTACACTGTAGGAATGTCTAAAGCTCCCTGTGAGAGGGCTTCTAATGTCTATAAAAATGTCCTGTGGGGCTGTTACTGTGTATAATACACCTGCCTCTCACACCCCCTATTCCTCTTTTCTCTCTCCCATCTCATCTCCTATTATTCCTCACCTCTCTCCCATCTACCCCTATTCCTCCTCTCACACACCCCATATTCCTCCCCTCTCTCTCTACAGTGTCTCTCTATACCTCTTCTCTCCTTCTCTCTCATCTCCCCCTATTACGCCCCTCTCTCTCTCTCTCTCTCTCTCTCTCTATATATATATATATATATATATATATATATATAGGCACTACTATGTGGCATAATTTGTATAAGGGGTACTACTGTGTAGCATAACGTGAACAATGGACATTACTGTGCTGTGTAATGTTAGTAAGGGATGCGACTGTGTGGTGTAATTTGTATTTGGGTACTATTGAGTGGCCACGCCCCTTTTTTGGCATATGCGCTTTGGATATTTCAAATATGGGCGGGTGTGGGGCGCCAGTCCTTTACTTTGCCAGGGGCGCTCAGACCCCTAGATACACCCCTGATGTTCAGACATGATTCATATATGTGCAAAACAAGCTGTACTTTTACATTCTCGTGTGTTATTTTTTGCAAACATATATAGAAACAGCGTATATGGTTTGAAATTGAAGTAAAAACATTGCTGTTGCTGATGACAATAAAAATAATAATAATAAAAGGGCATGCATCAGAAAATTATTCATAGTTTCAGAAATAAAGCAAAATTCTCCACAGAGAAAAAAGTTTTTTTTTTCTACCTTACACATCCACAGTTATTAAAACACATAGCAGTGCAACACAAAAAAATTGCACTTTTTCTTGCAAACTCTGTGTTTTTTAATGCTCACTGCAGCAGCCATTTTCTCTGCTCTGCCAATATTGATAAGGATTCAGCCTTTCCATTATCTAGGAACTAATGACCTCAATGAGCCATGAGGCACTACATGCATCTGTGGTATAACTAGTTAACAAATGGTGCAAGTGACAAGTGTACATAATGTTTGGTCTGATTATATTTAGAGTTTGTCTTGTACTCTGATAACTTGTTATGTGAATATTTAGACTTTGACTTGGCCATACATTCAGTGGCATGTGAAAGTGGAAGGTGGGAATGATGGGAAACCTGTCAGTGTAATATCAACGGATGTATTGTTTTGTGAAGCTGATTGCTCCAAGGATTTTTAAAGGATTAATAACTGAAGCTTTATGTGCATGTACAGTATTTCACGTGTTATACATCTATATTAAGTATGTCTGAGGTTTACATTATGCCAATATGATATATTAATATCCAATTCCATTATTCCCCAGATTGCATTTATTATGGAATAGATGTTGCCATAATTACAGACTTACTGCTGTGTTTGTACATCTTTCTTTTTGATTCCCATAGCAATAGAACATGTGATGTTATGGGCAGGAGCCCATACTATTCCCGGGGTGTAGGGCAGGTTGGATAAGGAGGGGCACTGGCTTTGGTCTGCATGCTGGTGCTAACAATAATTTTATTTCATTTTATACATTGATAAATGCACCACTGCATTTGTCAGGAAGGATAAACGGTTCCCTTACCCAGAGGGTTGGTGTCCCTGTCCTCCTCTAAGCTGGAGAATTGGCTGCTGGTAGAACACGCTTATTATTGAGTGTCTCAATGCATAGGAATGGCACAGTCTATGTATTATTCGTGAATCTTAGCATCCCCTATTTACTTTCAAAACACTTGTTGGGGTACTTGAGGACCGAGGTTGAGAACAACTGGCTTAGCCTTTTGGGATTTTCCATGTTAATAGATCCATTTGAATTTGCTACCAATAATAGGATTTTAATACCTACCAGTAAATCCTTTTCTCTTAGTCCGTAGAGGATGCTGGGGTCACTTCAAGAACCATGGGGTATAGACGGGATCCGCAGGAGACATGGGCACACTTTAAGACTTTCAAATGGTGTGACCTGGCTCCTCCCTCTATGCCCCTCCTCCAGATTCCAGTTTAAGGAACTGTGCCCAGGGAGACGGACATTTCGAGGAAAGGATTTATTGTTAAACCATGGTGAGCATCTTACCAGCTCACACCTCAAGCATGCCGCAGAACGTGCCATTCAACAAAACACAAGCCAACGGCATGAAGAATTTGCAGCAAAAAACCGTAACACAACCTGTGTGTAAACACAACCAATAACTGCAGGTACAGTACACACTGGGACGGGCGCCAAGCATCCTCTACGGACTAAGAGAAAAGGATTTACCGGTAGGAATTAAAATCCCATTTCTCATACGTCCTAGAGGATGCTGGGGTCACTTCAAGAACCATGGGGTTATACCAAAGCTCTAGAATGGGCGGGAGAGTGAGGACGACTCTGCAGTACTGAATAACCAAATGTGAGGTCAACCTCAGACAAGGTAATAAAGCTGTAAAACATAGCACAATTATTTGCTAAATAGCCGCTCGGCAAAGTTGCAATGCTGAGACTCCCCGGTCAAACGTCCTGGACGAGCCCACGTTTCTAGTAGAATGGGCCTTCACCTATTTTGGTAAAGGCACTCCTGCCGTGAGATGAGCATGCTGAATCGTACCACAGATCCAGCGCGCAATGGTCTGCTTGGAAGCAGGACACCCAATCTTGCTGGGAGCAAACAGGACAAACAGATGCTGTGTTCCTAAACGGAGCCGTCCTGGCACCATAAATTTTCAAAAACTCTGACCACATGCAGAGACTTCGATTCAGCGAAGGCGTCCATAGCCACAGGCACCACCATAGGTTGGTATATGTGGAAGAAAGAAACCACCTTCGGTAGAAATTATTGACAAGTTTCCAACTATGCTCTATCTTCATAGAACATCAAATAAGGTATCTTGTGAGGCCAGACCGCTAACTCAGACACTCGCCTTGTGTATGCCAAGGCCAACCTGATGACCACTTTACCAGTGAGGAGTTTCACTCCGCCTTACGTAAAGGTTCAAACCAATGTGATTGAAGGAACTGCAACACCCCATTAAGATCCCCTGGTGCCACTGGGGCACAAAAGGAGGTTGGATGTGCAACACTCCCTTCACAACAGTCTGAACTTCTGAAAGGGAGTCCAATTGAGTCTGAAAGAAATCCGATAAGGCCGATTTTGATTGCTGAAAACTAACGTAGGCGTCTTCTTGGATTCACACCAAGAAACTTATTTTCTCCAAACCGGTAGTAATGTTTAGACATTACCCCTTTTCTAATCCGAATAAGTGTGGGAACTATTTCCTTGGGAATATCCTTACGGACTAAGATCGGGCGCTCAACCGCCATGTCGTCAAACGTAGCCGCGGTAAGTCCTAATACACGCATGGCCCCTGCCGCCACAGTGCCTCGCACAAAGGAAAAGGCCAGGGATCTCCTATGAGTAATTCCTGAGATCTGGATACCAAGCTCTCCTTGGCCAGTCTGGGACCATGAGGCTCGCCCCAATTTCCTTTTTATGAACCCAGAACTTTTGGAACGAGAGAAAACGTAGGGTATACATATACCGACTGAAAACACCCACGGTGTCACCAGTGTCTTCACTGTTCCTGTTTGAGGGTCCCTTGACCTGGAACTCTGAAGCTTCTTGTTGAGAAGAGATGCCATCATTCCTACTTGCAGAAATCCCAATGACATGTCTTCAAAGACTACTTGGAAGAGGTCTCCCCTCTCATGGATGGAGATCGTCTGCTGAGGAAGTCTGCTTCCCAGTCTTCCACTCCTGGAACGAACATTACTGACAAACGCTTGCATGTTTTTCCACCCCGTGGAAAATCCTTGTGGCTTCTGCCATTTCTGTTCTGTTTTTCATTGTAGAAAAT
Source organism: Pseudophryne corroboree (assembly GCF_028390025.1). Lineage (NCBI taxonomy): Eukaryota > Metazoa > Chordata > Amphibia > Anura > Myobatrachidae > Pseudophryne > Pseudophryne corroboree. The sequence continues at coordinate 203,310,183 of NC_086446.1, forward strand.
CATTGTAAACGGCCCTTAACTCTAGACCGTTAATGTGGTGATCAGTTTCCTAACTTGACCATCTTCCTTGGAAGTTTTCATTTTGAGTGACTGGCCCCCCAGCCTCAGAGGCTTGCATCTGTGGTCACTAGGATCCAGGCCTGGATCCCAACACTGCGTCCATCTAGGAGGTGAGAACTGCGCAGCAACCACAGAAGTGAGATTCTGGTCTTGGAAGACAGGATTATCCTCCGGTGTAAGTGTAGGTTGGAACCGGACCCCTTTTCCAACAGGTCCCTCTGGAACACCCTGGCATGGAACCTGCCAAATTGAGTGGCCTCGTAGGCCGCAACCATCTTATCCAGCAACTGAATGTATTGATGAATTGACACTCTTGCTGGTCTCAGAATTTATAGAAAAATATAGTTTTCCACCTGCGCCAACCAAAGACTGCAGCTAGATTGTGTTTCTGAGCTCACCTAGCCCATATACAAACTGATAAAAACAACAATGAAACAAAACCACAGCGCTGTCAATATAAGTCGTTATTCCTCTTGTCTGTAGCGACTATCCAAACGTAGTCAAAGCTCACATAACCCTGGGGTGTCTTCACTCCACAAAATAGAGAAGTTGGACCCAAAAAGAGGAAGACATGAGGTTAGTGGGGGACAACCATTACCACCAATGCGTGGTGGGATAAAGGTATCCTTTTTAGGCACTGACCTTGGAATAGTGCCCTATGTGCACCAAAAGGTTTCTTTACAGGTTTGTCGCACACACCTCCTCCTCTCCTATAACTTCATGCAGGGTAAAAGATAGAAGGCAAAGATAACCTGTCAAGCACTGACCTTCAATGAGTGCCCTATATGCATTGAAAGGTATCTTTGTCCACCGTTTTCAAAGTGTTTCCTTTAGCTGTCGGGTATAGCATACAAGCTTATCCGGATATAGGCATATTTACATCTATCGTTCTCCACCTGTTCAGCCGCTGGCGGTGTTTCTGGTCAAAAGGTTTTTTATGTATTTGTCCATATCTGTTTTTTATGGTCCTTTGTACCAATAAATTGTTTTCCACCTTTACAATTTTTTTGGTCGATATTTGAGGACCGCGATTATAAAAGTTATTGAAGATATCCCTATATGAGCTTTGGATCCCAGCACAAAAAGAAACCTTTATGTGAATATAGGGAATTTCTAAAAGGTCAGTTCATTGTGGGTGATTATATACTGGCTATACATTTGGAGCTAAAGGAAACACTTTGAAAACGGTGGACAAAGATACCTTTCAATGCATATAGGGCACTCATTGAAGGTCAGTGCTTGACAGGTTATCTTTGCCTTCTATCTTTTACCCTGCATGAAGTTATAGGAGAGGAGGTGGTCTCAGAATTTGTTTGACCAGACTCTGGATCTCCAGAGCCTTTTCCACTGGAAGAACAAAACTCCTTGCAGTTCTGTGTCTAGTATTATTCCCAAACAGACAACCGCGTCATTGGGACCAACAGTCATTCTGGCAAGTTCAGGAGCTAAACCTTGTTGTTGAAGAACTGTCAGGGAGAGTGCAACGTTTTGAACTCGCCGTTATCAGGGAACCGTCCCAGTACAGGATAACTGTGACTCCTTACTAGCGATGGAGAAGCATCATTATCACCATCACCCTGGTGAAAATCCTTGGAGCCGTGGACAGACCCATGCCGACGTCTGAAATTGGTAATGACACCCCTGAATTGCAAACCTCAGGCAAGCCTAATGCGGAGGTTCTTCATGTCTACTGAGACAATGGAATTTTTTTTTTATTTTTTTTTAGATTGGAGATCACTGCCCTGAGAGATTCCATCTTGGATTTGAATTTCTTTCAGTACAAATTGACGGATTTCAGATTCAGGATTGGTCTGACCGAACCGTCTGGTTTCGGGACCACGAAGAGGCTTGAATACAAAAACCTTCTCCCTGTTGTGACAGGGGAAAACCAGGTTAATGACCTGATCCTAATACAACCTTAGCATTGTGTTACATACTACCTCCCCGTCCGGAGGAGAATCTCTAATTTGAAAAATTGGTGAGGGGAAAACGTCTGGAAACTCCAGTATGTATCCTTGGGACACTATTCGTAAAACCCACGGGTCCAGGTCCATTTCAGAACTGACTGAAGAGTTTTCAGACGTGGCCCCACCGGTGTGGACTCCCACAAGAGAGTCCCAGCGTCATGCGGTGGATGTGGCAGAACAGAGGATGATGTCTGCTCCTGTGATCTTGAAGAGGTTGCGGACCTCTTCCCTTTTCTCCCTCTTATATTTGCAATGAAAAGGGAATCTGTATCTATTGGGCCGAGATGACTGCATCCAACAATGATGTGTCATCATCTGTCGTGAGGGAACATAGGGCAAGATGGTAGACTTACCAGCGGCAGCTGTCGAGATCAAATTAACTAGGCTGTCACCAAACCAGGCTTCACCTTCATAGGGCAGAGACTCTATTTCTTCTCTGGGTCAGCATTAGCATTATATTGGCGAATCCACAATGCCCTCCTAACCGAGACTGCCATGGAATTGGCCTGTGAACCCAATAGTCTTATATCCCTTGCATTCGCACGAAAGTATGCTGCAGTGTTCTTGATATCACCCAACTTAAGGAGGGTATCTATATTGGATGACCAGGCATCCAACCAATTTTTGAATACTACTACTCCCCCATGCACATGTAATGTCAGGTCTATCCAACGTACGCATGGACACATAACCAGAAAATAACGTATCTTCCTGCATACGATCTGCTGGATTTGTGACAGGGCCCCGTGCAGAACAGGGGGTGACTCCCACTTTATTCTGTCCACGGTGGGAAAAGAATAAACAATCGGAATCCACTTGAGGATTTGAAACCATCTTGTCAGGGCTGACCTAGACTTTCTCACACAGAGCGCTCAGCACATGAGAAGGAGGACTGTTACCTCAGCTTTCATTATAAATTTATATATATACATATCTATATATATACCCATATATAGACCCTTTCATCAGTAACAGCAGGGTCCTCAGTGACGTTAATACGTCCTTAATTTGCACTAATCCTATACTGAATGCTCTGTTTATTTTTTTTTATTTTTTTGTGGATCTAATCAGGAAACATTATGGTCGACATAGAAAACAGTATCCGTGTCGATATCAGGGAGTAATAGCTGGACAAAATAATCTTTCTTTTTTTTTGCGAACCCCAGGGGTCTGAGGGAAATATAGCTATGATCTTCCATAGATATTTCTACGTCTGTGTCTGGGACACAGATTTTTGCAACCTTACTATATATATATATATATATATATATATACATACATATATAGAGCCTTTCTGAAATGCATCACATTATCATGCCATTTTTTACCCAGTCAGATATTAGTGGTGCCGACAGGGCCACCCACACACAACTGTGTCCCCACTTTATTTTCCTCTTGGAAAAAAAAAAAATTCAGCCACTGACATGCTGACACACATGTACCAAGCCCCATCAGGAGTCAGCGGTGCCAACAGGGCCACTCCCACAGCTGTTTGTGGGAAGAGCACTCAGCCTCAGACATGCCGACACACGTGTACCAAACACCCACTGACACACCGGGCATATAGGGGACAGACCCACAGTAAAGTCTGTCAGGGAGACACAGATGTAGTTTGCCAGCTCACAACCCAGCACTCAATCCCGGTTCTGAAAACCTCTATATAATGCCTCAGACCTGTAGCGCTTTTATAACTAACTTATATTGCACCAAAACAACTGTGCCCCCCCCCCCACATTTTTCACTCTGTTATGTGTGTGGAAGGACCAGCATCTCTACAACTCTGTGGAGAGAAAATGGCGCTGATGAGAGCTATGGGGGCTAAGCCACGCCCCCTTAATGGCGCGCTTCAGCCCCACTATTTTTCATTATATTTATTCTGGCGGGGGTCAGGATTTAGTGCCCAGGCACTCATACCAATCTTTTCCAGTCACATATGAGGATTTATATGCTGCCCAGGGCGACCCCCCGCGCCCTGCACCCTACAGTGCCGCTGTGTGTGGGAGCATGGCGCGCAGCGCGATCGCTGTGCGGTACCTCAGAAGCCATCACTGAAGTCTTCTTTTCTTCTTCTACTCACCTGTCTTCTGACTTCTGGCTTTGCAAGGGGGGTGGCGGCAGGCTCTGGGAATGAACCCCTAGGCGTACCTAGTGTTCCAAACCCTCAGGAGCTAATGGTGTCCTGTAGCCAAAGAAGCAGAGCCTTTAAACTCACTAGAAGTAGGTCTGACTTCTCTCCCCTAAGTCCCACGAAGCAGGGAGTCTGTTGCCAGCAGCCCTCCTGAAAATAAAAAACCTAACATAAAGTCTTTTCAGAGAAACTCAGTAGAGCTTCTCAGAGTGCATCCAGTCTCACTGGGCACAGATTCTAAACTGGAGTCTGGAGGAGGGGCATAGAGGGAGGAGCCAGGTCACACCATTTGAAAGTCTTAAAGTGCCCATGTCTCCTGCGGATCCCGTCTATACCCCATGGTTCTTGAAGTAACCCCAGCATCCTCTAGGACATATGAGAAATTAGCATTGGAAGCTCTGAAAAAAATCACAGTTGTCGCAGTAACAGGATTACCTATAAATCTGGCATTGGAAAGGTATAACTGGTGAAATGTAGTTCATAGGGGTTGTATTCTAATCCTACCTTTTCAGATTTCATACGACATTAGTGGTTTATCTGAATGGGCAGAATATTAGTTCTTGTTATGCAAGGCAGTAGGACTGATTAATGGTATAATCCCATCCTGATAAGGTTGCTGGGAAAGAGGAAGTGTTTAGTAGGGACAGGGGCGTATCTACCCATTGGCCAGGATGGCACTCGCCAGGGGTGCCAGGCAAGTAGGGGGTGCCGCCTTGCGGTGCCACCCATGGCCAAAGGGTAGAAAAGTAGTTCTGTCAGACTGTACCTGGTGAGAGTCTGCTAGTGCTGGAGCGGCGCCGGTGTCCGGCAGCACCGCACTTGTAATCAGACTCAAAATAAACTACAGCTCCCAGCAGCCCTTGTTGCTGGGAGCTGCCAGCAGCAAGGGCTGCTGTGAACTGTAGTTTATTTTGAGTCTGATTACAAGTGCGGTGCTGACAGACACTGGCGCCGCGCTGGCAGTAACAGACTCTCACCAGGTACACACCAATTGTTATATAGCACAGTGCTATAGATTTATTTGTTGTTGAAGATAATAAAAACGTGGCAGTGTTTGGGAGAAGGGACTGTAGTACCTGGAAAACTACACGATTTTCATGCAAGTTAGATGTAAGAAAGTAGTAAGTAAGCGAAAACTTTAACTTGTTGAGTGTAATAAAGAAAATACATATCTTACTTATTTCAAGGACACGTTCAAGGAAAATGTTTATCAGTTAATTGTATACTTGATCAATTTATCTTGGAAGTGATGGCACCCTGATGTTTCTTCTAACAGGAAGCACTTCTACCATCCAACTAATGGTGTTTGGTTAATGGCTGGGTCCATTTGAGGCTCATCTCACAGCATCTCATTAGCATTTCATTTGGGGTGCAGTCAAGATGCCGGTGTTTGGCATCCCGGCGGTCGGAAAGCTGATGCCAGCATCCCGAAACTGCTCAGAATGCTGATGCTGGCATCCCAACATAGATATCAATGCAGAACGCCAAAATCCGGATCGAGTTGGTGCCAAAGTCTCCACTGGCAAGCCCCGTGGGAGGGTTAGGGTTAGGCTGCGAGGGTGGGAGGGTTAGGGTTAGGCTGCAGGGAGGGAGATTAGGAAGGGTGGGTTAGGGTTAGGCATCACTGAAGAGGCTGGGGAGAGGGTTTAGGGTCAGGCTGTGAGAAAGGTGGGTTAGGTTAGGGGGGAGGGATGGTGTAACATGAATACAAGACACTACTGTGCAGTGTAATGTGAATAAGGGACACTACTGTGTGGCATAATTTGAATTGGAAGTACTATTGTGTCCACGCCCTTCCCCCATAAGATCATGCCCCATTTCCAATACTCACACCTTATTTCAAATGTGTGTAGGTGTAGGGTGTGTGTGGGAAGGGGGGGGCGCCAGCCCCTTACTTTGCCAGGGGCGCTCGGACCCCTAGATACACCCCTGAGTAGGGACAAGCTTTGCAATTGACATCACGTGCCTCCTAAATACACACTGCCGCATGAAAATGTTATAGTGGATGCTGAAAGTTCCATTTTTACTTTCTAAGGAGTGTAAATGTTTTTTCCTTTTTTATTTCAGGCGTTCAGTTATGCAGAGCTTTGCTGAGGAATTCTTCTTTTTTTAATTTTTATTATTAGTTTATTACCAAGTGCTTTTAATGAAATAGTGTAATCTGTCGGCCTCGTCAGTATTTCATTAAATTATTCTACAATGGTCCATTCCGGGAATATAGATAAACGTATAAAGACCAATAGATCACATTTTACCACTATTATAACACACAAGTCAAGTTAACCTATAAACTGCTGTGAATTATATCTGCATGTTATCCATTGTAATTGTTGATATCTGGTCGATATAACGGCCAACAGTATACATAGTTATGGATGTTAGAAATCACTTTGAATCTCCATCCTGCCCTCTCATTGACTTTTATTCAGTGCCTAGAGAAAAGGTCTCAGCACTCTGATAACCTAAGCTGTACGGCGCAAACTGTTATTTTTTTCAGAGCATCCAATGCAAATACTGGTAGCAAATTCAAATGGATCTATTAACATGAAAGATCCCAGAAGGCTAAACCACAGCAGTGTGTGGAAGCTGCAGATACCACGGCCCTGTGTAGACAACAGATATTTCATTTTACACCTAATTGTTTATTATTTTTATTGTGTTTTGAAAGTAAATAGGGGAATGCTAAGATGCATGAATTATGCCTAGACTTATTATTGACTGTCTCAATGCATAGGAATGGCACATTCCTATGCATTGAGACACTCAATAATAAGCGTGTTCTACCAGCAGCCTCTTCTCCAGCTTAGAGGAGGATCGGGACACCAACCCTCTCGGTAAGGGAATCGTTTATCCGTCCTGACAAATGCAGAGTGGTGCATTTCTTAATGTATAAAATGGAAAATTATTATTATTATTAGCACCAGCATGCAGACCAAAGCCAGTGCCCCTCCTTATCCAACCTGCCCTACACCCCAGGAATAGTATGGGCTCCTGCCCATAACATCACATGTTCTATTGCTACGGGAAACAAAAATGAAGATGTACAAACACAGAAGTAAGTCTGTAATTATGGCAACATCTATCCAATAATAAATGCAATCTGGGGAGTAATGGAATTGGATATTAATATATCATATTTGTATTATGTAAACCTCAGACATACTTAATATAGAGGTATAACACGTGAAATACTGTACATGCACATAAAGCTTCAGTTATTAATCCTTTAAAAATCCTGGAAGCAATCCGCTTCACAAAACAATACATCCATTGATATTACACTGAGAGGTTCCCCATCACTCCCACCTTCCACTTTTACATGCCACTGAATGTATGGCCAAGTCAAAGTCTAAATATTCACATAATAAGTTATTTAATTACTATAATTTGGTCCTTCTGTTCATTTTTTAAGGACTAATAACATGGCCCTTTAGATGTCTCCCAAAAATACAAGACAAACTCTAAATATAATCAGACCAAACATTATGTACACTTGTCACTTGCACCGTGGTGTTAGTTATAGTGTGTGTTGAAATAATATTCGGCCCATCAATTTGTTAACTAATTATACCACCAATGCATGTAGTGCCTCATGGCTCATTGAGGTCATTAGTTCCTAGATAATGGAAAGGCTGAATTCTTATCAATATAGGCAGAGCAGAGAAAATGGCTGTTGCAGCAAGCATTAAAAAACACCAAGTTTGCAAGAAAAAGTGCAATTTTTTTGTGTTGCACTGCCATGTGTTTTAACGACTGTGGATGTGTAAGGTAAAAAAAAAATGTTTTCTCTGTGCGGAATTTTGCTTTGTTTCTGAAACTATTAATTATTTTTTGATGCATGTTCTTTTATTATTATTTTTATTGTCATCAGCAACAGCAATGTTTTACTTCAATTTAAAACCATATACGCTATGTTTCTACATATGTTTGCAAAAAATAACACACGAGAATGTAAAAGTAAAGCTTGTTTTGCACATACAGATGTGTCCACAATTACCTTTCCGAAAAAAGTTTCATGGCCTGCCGTTCACGGCACTAGAAAATCTGTCCTGCTGTTACATGGCAGGCCATTGTAAATCATCTGAAAAATAGTGCAGTATCACTTTTTAGACAGCAGGTGGCATTTTCAGAAACTGAGTAAGCAGTAAAGTCTGAGACAATGGCCCTCATTCCGAGTTAATCACTTGCTAGCTACTTTTTGTAGCTGTGCAAACAGATACTGTAGTCTTCGCTTATGGGGGAGTGTATTTTTGCTTTGCAAGTGTGCGAACTCTTGTGTAGCGGAGTGATGCAAAAATCTTTAGTGAAGTTTCTGAGCAGCTCAGAACTTACTCAGCCGCTGCGATGACTTCAGCCTGTCCGGGCCCGATTTGACGTCAAACACCAGCCCTGCAAATGCCTGGGCATGCCTGCGTTTTTCCAATCACTCCCAGAAAATGGTCAGTTGACACCCAGAAATGCCTTCTTCCTGTCAGTCACATCCTGCACTGCCGACACTGCCGGTACCCATGCCCTGAGTACACTCCAGCACTCCCACACTGATGACACTGCCAGCACCCCATAACTCATGCACTTCCCACACTGCCGACACTGCTGGCACTCCTGCATCGAGGACAGTTCTGGCACTCCCACACTGCCAACACCCCTGAACCCTGCACTAAGGTCACCTCCCTCCAGTAATCTGACACTGATGGCACCCCTGCACTGAGGACACCGCCAGCACTGCCCACACTGCCGACACTGCTGGCACCCCTGCACTGGGGATACTGCCAGCACTGAGGACACTTCCTACACTGCCGGCACCCCTGCACCGAGGACACTTATGGCACTCCCACACTGCCAGCACCCCTGAACTCCTGCAATGAGGACACCTCCCACACTGCCGACACTGCCGGCACTCCTGCACTGGGGATACTGCCAGCACCCCTGCACTGAGGATACTGCCAGCACCCCTGCACTGAGGACACTGCCAGCACTGCTGACACTGCCGACATCCCTGTACTGGAGATACTGCCAGCACTCCTGCACTGAGGACACCTCCTGCACTGCTGACACTTCTGGCACTCCCACACTGCCGACACCCATGAACTCCTGCACTAAGGACACCTCTGGTACTCCTGCACTGCCAACACTGCTGGCACCCCTGCACTGAGGACACCGCCGACACTGCCCACACTGCTGTCACCCCTGCACTGGGGATACTACCAGCACTCCTGCACTGAGGACACCTCCTGTACTGCCAACACTGTGGGCACCCCTGCACAGAGGACACTTCTGTCACTCCCACACTAGTGAACTCTTGCACTAAGGACACCTCCAGTAGATGAACGTCAGGGTGGACGGCTTTCTATAGCGTCCTGCTATGGAAAGCCATTCATTCCCGCTGACATCGCTGGGCAGGGATAAAATTGCTCAGTGTGTATGCGCTGAAAGCCCAACGATGTCAGCAATCACGTGGGCTCAGCAAGATCACTCAGCACACAGAGCTGCACCAGCGATGTGTGCTGAGCGATCTGTCACTGCCCATGTTCTCAATAGAGAAAACACGGGCGATGACTAGACCTTTCAAGCATGCGGGAATGCGCATCATTATTGCTATAGTCCATACACACACAGCGATTTGTGCTAAATTTTTAAGTGACTCAGTGAAATCACTTAGAAAAGCAGCCCAAATCGCTATGTGTGTGTGATCTTATGCAGGCCGTTCTGATGTTTGGCCAGCTTTAGAGTCCAATTCCTAGTTGTGTAGGTGTGAAAATCTCAGTGTGAGAGGCCTTTGAAGTAGATTCTTTGGGGAGTAGAGATACAGTACAGTAACGTGTTCTGGGTGGGGGATGGCTAGAGTCCTGGGATTTGAAATTAACAGTGAACTTTTAGCAATTCAGAGCCTCAGTTTATTAATGCAAAAATTGGAGTTATTTGTTGCTCAGAGCACAGAGGTTAATGAAGTCTAAATTGACATTAAAGAATAAGTTAAGAAAAACCTAATAGTGCTACAGAGTAACGGAACATATTATAAGACTTTACAATATAAAATAATTCAAAATAAAGAGTATAAACATACTGTAAGTTAGATGAAAATGAATTCAATCAATTGGATGCTTTGTACAATCCATACACAATTACAGTATAGCAGAGGTGACTTTCCATTTTTTTTAAACAATTTTCAAGATTGCATAACAAATGTAATACTAGGGTGAAGGACATGTTACAGATAAAATATAACAAATTAATTAATTTAAGCAGGTAGTCTAATTTTGATATTTCAAGCATTTGCAGAAAGGATGAATGCGACAGGTAAAGTGCCCTTTATGCAAATTCTATGCGTACTGTCTTTTTTAATGTGTCGACATATGGCTTGTCGACCAATATTGGTCAACCTAATGACTGTTGACCTTCTTTTTGTCGACAATATGACCCATTCCAATTACATGCAGCTGGCTTGTCTATTTCTTTCTCTTATCACTGGCAGCACAGAAAATAAATGGTCTACATAATTATTACAGGTCTCCAATGTAAGTATGTTTTTCCAAAATTTGTTGATGCCATCAATCAGTTGCTCTTTTGTCCTTGGCTTACATTGAGAACGAATATAACTTTTCATTTGAGACCACACTAGCTCGATAGGATTCATGTCCGGTGATCTGTGAAAAGTCAATAAAGGGAGAAAATTTAAAAATAAAATATTTGGTATTTCATGCTTAACAGGAAGCATCAGTCTACAGGACAAAACTGTATTTACTCGTGTGGCGTGCATTGCCAAATGATGCCTTTTTTCTCTATGAATTTGGCCGATGCACTGTTTTGGATTGTTGTCCTGGAACATTCGATGGCTAGATGACCAATACTTTCTTACATACAGCACTAAAGTATCATTAATGATCATGGACTGGAAGAATGTTTTATCCATGATACCTGATGTAGAACAATAAAAAAAAACAGGATTTTTTTATACCTACCGGTAAATCCTTTTCTCGTAGTCCGTAGAGGATGTTGGGGTCCATATTAGTACCATGGGGTATAGACGGGTACTTGAGAGCCTTTGGCACTTTAAGAATTTAAATGTGTGAGCTGGCTCCTCCCTCTATTCCACACCAACTGTACCTGGCTTGGGTTAATAATGTGAACTTTGATGGTAACAAGGGCCGCTACCGGTAAATCTGAAGGAGGATATCCTGAAGCGATGTGGGGAGAATTTCCAACTAATAAACAGTGATATTACAAAGATTAAGAGTACTTTGAATTCATTGCTAAGGATGCGCAAAGTACAGCCCTGAGATAACGATGTCCAACGGGGAACTCTGCTAATTTCAGCCCAAAGCCAAGTATTGAACCACAGCCTCTGCCTATCCTAATACTGTACATTGTTAGATACTGTATATACTGCAACAGTCATTGTTAGATACTGTATTTCCTGCAGCAGTCATTGCTAGATACTGTATTTCCTGCAGCAGCTATTGTACTGTATATTTCATGTGCTGTACACTATATATAAAATATACATTTTGAGTGCCAGTTTATTGCCACAAGTTTTTTCAGCTTCTAACTTTAGTGTATGCAGCTACAATATTAGAAGTTTTTTAAATAATTTTTTTGTTCCTTGCAATAAACAAATACGGTATGTATTTAAAAATATAATTGCTTCGGACTTCCAGTTCCGGCATGGCAAAGTAAGCATCAGCTCCTGTGTGCTCCTCCGTTGCTGCCAGCCCCACCGCTCACTGAAGGGTCGCTCTGACTCCCAGCTCCGGTCCTCGGCTCAGGTCATTGCCCGCTGCCTGCTCCCCTCCCTCCCGGCCTGATACCCACTTGTGCCGTGTACGCTAGCACGGCGCGCTACGGGTCTGGCCGGCACAGCTGCGGACGGACGCGCTCTGAAGCCCGGCGGCTACAGCTGGTGCTGGAAGCGGTGCTCGCTGCTCGCCCTGCTTATTGCAGATAGCTGACTCACTCCTTCGGAGCATTCTCACCCCCTGGCCGCTGACATTTGTGACTCCCTGGGGTACTAATCTACTCATTGCAGAGTCCTGTGACAGACTCCTGCTTCAGGCCTCAACGTTCTTGACATTTACTGATACTGCAATATCCTTGTGCACTATGGAAAAGTTTTTGGGCCCACCAGCACTATCTAAGATCCCGCCACCAGCACTGCCTCCTAGGCAGGAAAAACGTTGTGCGGATCAGTCCTCCGCAACCAGCTCTGATTCTAGTCCAGTGAAACCTGCGGCTAAGAAACCAGTTAAGGCAGCCTCTGACGTCTCACAGCTTCAGGTACATGATGATATTGTCTCCCCCATTGCCCCCCTGACTTATAAGGATATGGTAGCTGCCATTCATGATACGATGGCTCCTCTGCTGCAGAAAGCGGTTGGAGTTATCACTTTTCAACTGCAGCAACTCTCCAGCAGGGTATCTAATACCGAGATTAGCTTAGGGGTCACTATGGATGAGGTTAAAAATTTGAAACCCACTGTGGGGCGTTTGGAGAAGGACAATAAACTTCTTCTTGATAAAATGGACAATATTGAAAACCGCACGCGCAGGTGCAACTTACGCATAATTGGCTTGCCCGAATCATTTAAAGGCCCAGGGCTGGAACAATTTGTCCGGAATACCTTACCGAAAATAACCTTACCGGAATACCTTACCGAAAATAACGTTGAGGCTGAATGTGCCGACACAATGATTGAGAGTGTACATAGAATGGGAGACCAGTCACGTGTAGGTTCTAATAGACCACGCATGGTTATTTTCAAAACCCTGAACTTTCTTCACAAAGACGCCATTTGGAAGGCTTCTCGCAAAGTTGATCTCCGGTGGGAAGGTGCCCCTCTGCGGGTTTTTCAAGATTACTCTGCAGAACTTTCTCACCTTCGCAAAGCCTTTAACCCTGTTTGTGCCTTCCTGGTTAAAAATAAGCGGAAATTTGCTATGTTGTACCCAGCTCGACTTAGGATTTTTCAGGGATCCTCCTTCACTGACTTTACCACCCCCGGTGATGCTGAAGCTTATCTTAAAGAAGAAGCTGACTCTCTTGCACATGATATTTCTGATGACCCAGTGGGATGACTCTTTCCTCATATTTCTTTTCAGGTTCCAGGCATACCCTTTACAAACTTGATTACGATGTTGCTGTAAAGTTTTGGCATTGCATCCTGCTTTGCTTTATTCTATATGTTTTGGTGATCATTTAGTGAGCTTGACTAATTGTTTTATTATTAGTATTGTTATTTCAATGTTGCTGGCGGCAACGGAGCAGCCCCCGCCACCCTATTGGTTCTATATGGTTATAACCACCAACTGTTTTTGCTTCACCCGAAGTCTGTTTACTACTATTTTCATTTCTTATGTAATGTTTATTTCATTACTCTTGCTATTGCTGTCTGATTTTCTCTTTCTCAATCTCTTTCTGTTTGTCACCCCTGTTATGGTCTTCTTTCCTCATGTTCCCCCCCCCTCCCCCGACTCCCTCTAACTTCTACAGGGATGCGATATCATAACATGCTTTACCCTTGCCAGATGTTGTATTTTTCTTTTTTGAGGTATGGCTACGGTTAAGATTTGTACATTTAATGTAGAAAGGTATAAACACACCTGCTAAGGGATGAAAGATATTATCCTATATGAATAAAAATCAAATTGACATTGCATGTTTACAGGAGACGCACCTGGTTCTAAAGGAAGCAAAAAAGTTACAGATGTTGAATTGTTCTTTATTAGGCGCAGCATCTCTTAATTCAAAATCTTGTGGAGTGGCAATTTTAGCGAGACGTTCTCTCCCCATCGAAGTATTGTTGGTGGATGCTGATCCAGAAGGTAGATACGTGCTTGTGCATTTCAAACTGGGTAATAAATTTTACCACATATGTTCCGTTTATGCCCCTAATACTTATAAAAAAACATTTTTCTCCTCACTCATGGCTAAACTTTATACCTGTGACCTCTCTTCCTTAATTCTCTGTGGTGATTTAAATTTAGTCTCCTCTCTGTATTTATATAAATCCCAATATACCAGTCGGTCCCGACCTCTTCCCAAACTAGGTGTTCCCTGGCTTGCCAAGAGACTTAATCTAGTGGATGCCTGGCGAGCTTTGAATCCAATCAAAAAAGAGTATACGTGCCTCTCAATGGTTCACAATACCTGGTCTCGTATAGATTACATCTTGGTCGCTTCCCTACTATTCCCTAATATTCACCAAGCCACCATTGAACCGATTTCTATCTCGGATCATGGATTGGTTTGGGTTGAACTGGCTTATACAATGGAAAAATCTTCTCCTCCTTTATGGAAATTTCCTTCACATTTAGCTAAATCAGATAGCTTTAAACACAAATGTGATGATATCTGGGAGAATTTTCGATTTGATAACTCAATACATGCGTCGGAGAACCCTTCCCTTTTTTGGCAAACCGCTAAAACAGTTTTGAGGGGTGAAGTGATTTCCTATAACTCGCATCTTAGGAAATCCCTTAATCAGACGTATCTGGAAACTCAATAAATCCTATCTACAACCTATCAAACTTTTAAATTACAGCCCTCTCCGGAAAACAAAACAGCTTATATTTTGGCTAAAACTACTTTTAATGATCTTCTGCAATTAGCAGGTGATAAATATCAGTTTAATGAAAGTTACAAGTTTCATAAGTGGGAACTAGGCGGGTAAACTTCTTACTTTATTATTACAGGGATCTAGGAAACCAATGGTGGTCCATCCCTTACAAAATTTAGATGGCTCCCTGTCCTCTTCTAATGCTCAAATGGCAGCCATTATGCGTGAATATTACGTATCCTTATATTCTTCTCCTGATCCGGGAGATGCCCTTTCCTCTCATGATGTTTACCCCCCCACCCCCCCACCCCCACTTCTGGGACAATCTTCCCTTACCTCAAGTGTCAGCTGAGTTGATCCCCTCTTTATCATCTCCCATTACCCTTCCTGAAATCTTAACGACTATAAAACGACTTAAACCTTGTAAAGCCCCAGGGCCAGATGGCTACACAAATTAATTTTATAAACAAATGGCCCCCAAGATAGGTTCGACTTTGCAGGCTGTCTTTAACAAAATTTTGACCGAGGGGATTCTTCCAGATAGGTTTACAGACGTAGTGATCAAAGTCCTACCCAAATCAGGCAGGAACCTATCTTTACCGGGCTCCTACAGGCCTATTTCACTATTAAATGTGGATTTTAAGATTTTTACTTCCATCCTAGCACAGAGGTTGAAACCAATCCTGCCTTTACTTATTCATAAAGACCAAACTGGTTTCATAACTGGTCGACATTCGGTTGTAAATCTTAGACGGTTCCTCTCGGTCATTCAACATGCTAATTCGACCTCTTCTACTAATTCCCCCCCTGCACTTATTTTATCTATAGATGCGGAAAAGGCCTTCGACCTTTTATTATGGCCCTATCTTTTTAAAACCCTGCACAGATTTGGCTTCCCTGATTCTTTTATTTCCATTATTCGCACCTTATATTCTTCTCCTTCTTCTTCTGTTTCCTGCAACGGTCTTCTCTCATCTGCCTTTATATTGCAAAGGGGGACGAGACAAGGCTGTCCCCTTTCCCCGCTCCTTTTTGATCTATCGATTGAGCCCCTAGCTATAGCTGTTCGTAACTCACCGCATATTTATGGAATTACCATTGAGTCGCAGGTTTTGAAAATTGTACTATTTGCTGACGATACTCTTTTGTTTTTAACGAATCCAGAACAATCGTTACCATCCTTATTACAACTGATTCATTCTTTTGGAAAAATAGCAGGTTATAAAATCAATGTTAATAAGTCGGAACTTTTGTTCTTGGGCAATTTGTCACCCTCTATACTCTCCCATCCTGATATTCCATCTTTTAAAGTGACCCATTCTCATTTCAAATATTTAGGTATTAATATTTGCTCCGATCTCCTTAATCTTTATAAAATTAACTATTCCCCTCTCATAGATAACTTAGCCCTCAAATTGGATTCTTGGAAGGATTTACCGTTGTCTCTATTGGGGAGACTAGAGGTGATTAAATGTATTATTTTCCCTAAATTATTTTATTTTATGCAAATGCTTCCTATTTCATTGATACATTCTGATACTCTTAGGCTTGAAGCACTCTTGTCTAGGTTTCTTTGGCAAGGTAAAAGACCACGCATAGCCAGGCAGAAATTAAAATTCCCTAAAGTGAAGGGTGGCTTTTCTGCTCCTGATATTCAGGCATATTCCCTAGCAGTTCAGTTCCGTTATATTATTGACTGGCTCCATTGTACGTCTCACTATGTTGATCATGAGTTGGAATTAGCGATATTCTCTCCATATGCTCCTAGTGCATTGATACACTTGCACCCAACCAAGATACCTTCCCAATTAAAGAACCATATATTATTTAGAGATACTTTCTCCGCATGGCTAGCTATCAATAAACACTGCCACCGTGATCCCCATTTTTCCAAATATATCCCGTTGTGGGGTAACCCAGCATTCCCACCCTCGCTGCATAATGCTACGTACTCCCTCTGGGAAGAGAAGGGTCTCGACTCCTTCCACAAAGTGTTTGATCCTGGAGGAATCCTCTACTCCTTTTCTGATCTTTGCCAAAAATTTAAATTGTCTCCACGCCACATGTATATGTACTTCCAGGTGCATCACTTTGTACTTTCTTATGGTGCCTTAACTCAATTAAGGGGTCCCCATAATGTATACCCTGCTTCTCAAGCTATTGATACTCTCTTGCACTCTTCCCAGGTGCGACCATTTAAAGTGAAATATGCCTACTCTATTTTGATATCTTGCCTACCCACTGTACAATAGGACAATTTGTTCTTGAAATGGAAGGCTGATATTCCTGCTATAGTTAGCATTACTGATATTATACAACCCTGTGAAAGATCACTGACATTTTTGTCATCAGCTTACTTTCAAGAAGTTCACCTACGATTTTTACACAGAGCATACATTTCACCTGCACAACGATCCCATATGTTACCCTCAGAATCTGGTGACTGTCTTAAATGTGGGAAGTCCTCAGCATCATTTATGCACTGTGTATGAGAATGTAGAAAAATTAGAAGATTTTGGTGTAAACTTCTTGCTTATGTTAATAGACTATTCTCCTTGAATGTATCCCCAGATCAGTTAGCTTGTCTTACCTTAAACTTTACAAACTGGCGGATCACTCCGAGAAGTTTCTCTCTTCTCAGTGTAATACTTACACTTGGTAAAAAATGTTTTTTGATTAAATGGGTTAAGCGCTCCGCTCCTTCCCTTGCAGAAGTCCAGCAAAAACTATTGCAATTGTTGTATTATGATAGAAAAACGGTTTTAACTTCGCCCTTCTTTAGCACACAAAAGTTTTGCCTCAAATGGAGCCCTTTCATTGACACTTTACCTCCCCCTACCAAACAACATATCTTGAAAGCCCTGGATTGCTCATTGTTGTCCTATGAATCGTTTGCAAGGGTTTAAGTAATTTAGCTGTTTTCTTTTTCAAACCACGTATATGCCTATTCTTCTCTCTTTGGCGCTCTAAAGGGTTATATTGAGTGTTATGGGCAGGCCCTAACACTCATCCTCATCCCGTCATACCCCCCCCTTCTTTTTTCTTTCTTCCCTTTTGTGTCCCCCCCCCCCCCGTAAAAAATACTTTCTTCTTGTACTTTGTTTTCTATCTTCTGCCCTTTCTCTTTACCTAATAATACTATGTGGAAGTACTGCCATACTATGCGATTACTTGTGGTCTACCGCCCCTTAGTAGTCTTGGAGTATATTCAGTTAAATTCCGGTAGCAGCCGGTCTTCTTTGTTGTGGGTTTATATCTCTAGTTTTCCTTTTATTTGCTGTGATGTCTCCGCATTAGTCGGATATACCCTAGAATATCTCTGTATAGACACTTTATTCTGTATTTCCATGTTGTATGTGTTAGGCACCGGGGTCCGCTTGATGGTCTGCGCGGCCCGGCGCCTAGCAACTAGAGACGCCGTGCATGTACAGCCGCCGGCTCCCTAGCAACGCTAGACGCCGGGCGCGCTGAGCCGCACGGACCCTAGCAACTGGGACGCCACTGGCGGACCGCGTTCCCCGTTGCTAGGCTTTAGGAAATTAAGATATTCACCTGCTCTCTGGCCGTGCAGCAAGGCAGCTGCACGGCATTTATTCTAATCAGCCTTTAGCAGCTGATTGGAGGACTCATTGTTAAATACACTCCCAGGGCTTCTCACAGACGCCGGTAATAGCTTCCTGCATGCTGCCTTTGTTTGCTGAGAGTCTGTTTCCAGTCCTGCCGTATCCGGTCATTCCAGTCCTCAGAAGTCCGGTATTCGGGAGTTGTCATCTCATCCCAAGAGGTCGTTTGGTTCCCTGGAGTCCTGATTGATCACCGTTTTATATCCAGTGGTGTTCGTGAGTTGCGGCTCTGCCGTGTGTTGCGGCTCAGCCGCTTTACCTTTTATATTTTGTGTTTGGAGCATTTGCGGAGGGTTCCGCTTCCACAAGTCCTCTCTGGTACTCGGCGTGCTGGGTAGGAGAATTGGACAAGTGGATATTTTGGTTGTCCTTTTCCCTGGCGGTTTCTCCGCACATATTATAGTTTTGAGTTTGCTTAGCCCCTGGCCTGGTTGTTTAGTTAGAGGGCCTCTTGTTATCACCCTGTCTCGGGTTTCCCTTTGTCTCTCATTAAGACAGGGGGGCATCGAAGTTGGGCAGACATAATCCGCCCTTCAAACGCGGCTGCCAAGGGCTCAAGAAACCATAGTCTCGCAGGGGATTTCTGACAACACGGGTGAGACAACAGAGTTAGGGCGCCAGGGGCTATTTTCCTGTCCTGCTCCCTTCCCCAGCATTCCGTTCCAGTGCTCCGGTCCTTGCCATAAGATCTCCTCTGACCAGAGTGCTGGAATCATAACATTATTACCGGCCATACCAAAACTTAAAATTAAACGGGGTTTAATTTTTTCTCGTTCAGTTTTGTGAGAGTTTATCGGCCTCATGAATCCAACAGGTTTAGGGCCAAATCCTGGTCAGCTCTTAGTCAGCCAGATTCAAGAACTTACTCAGATGGTTCAGGATCTTTCTCTTCGGGTGAAGTCGCAGGAAGATCTTTTGCGAGCTTCCCCAAGGGTAGTCCCTGAACCAAAGATGCATTTGCCTGACCGTTTTTCTGGTGATAGAAAAGAGTTTTTTAATTTTAAAGAATCCTGTAAACTTTATTTTCGTTTAAGACCGACTTCCTCGGGTACTGAATCTCAGCGGGTCGGGTTTATTATTTCTTTGCTCCAGGGGGATCCTCAGACCTGGGCATTTGGTTTAAGAGCAGAGGATCCGGCATTGTTGTCAGTTGACGCTTTTTTTGAGTCTTTAGGGCTCTTGTATGATGACCCTGATAGAGAGGCGTCCGCTGAAAGTCAGTTGCGCGCTCTCAGACAGGGTAGAAATCCTGCGGAGGTTTATTGTACGGAGTTTCGCCATTGGTCGAACGACTGTGGCTGGAATGACCCAGCCCTGCGCAGTCAGTTTCGCCTCGGCTTATCAGAGTCTATAAAAGACAGTCTCCTTCAGTACCCCGCTCCTGAGACTCTCGATAAACTCATGGAGCTTTCTATTAAGATTGATCGTCGTCTCAGAGAGCGGAGGGCTGAAAAAGGAGCACCTGTAAGGTCAAGTCCGTGTGTAAATTCCATTCCTGAAGACGTAGAGGAGCCCATGCAGATGGGTCTCTCCCGGCTGTCTCCTGAAGAAAGAGCCAGAAGGCAAAATTCTGGTCTTTGTCTGTACTGTGGGGGTAAGGGACATTTTGCTCGTAATTGTCCGAACAAGTCGGGAAACGCTTTGACCAGGTGAATTGTGAGGGGGTTCACCTAGGTCTGCAGCTTATCTCCTCGAATAACTCCCTTTTAGTCCCAGTTAAAGTTTCCTATGGCAGCCTCAGTTCTTCGGTGTCGGCTTTTGTTGACAGTGGAGCTGCAGGAAACTTTATGGACTTAACTTGGGCTAAGGCCTTAGGCATTCCTCAGTTACCTTTGGGTAGGTGTGTCACCATGCATGGCTTAGATGGGAGTCCGCTGTCTAATGGGATTATTTCTCTCCGTACACCCCCTGTACTACTTACAGTAGGAGCTCTACATTCCGAGAAAATCGAGTTCTTTCTTACACATTGCCCAGCAGTTCCAGTTGTTCTGGGTCACCCTTGGCTGGCCTTTCATAATCCCACCATTGATTGGCGGTCGGGGGAGATTTCACATTGGGGTACTTTTTGTGATAAGGAATGTATCACGTTTCCAGTCAGAGTAGCAGCTATCATTCCAGAACTCATTCCGGTGGAATACCAGGAGTTTGCTGATGTTTTCTCCAAGGGCAATGCGGACATTCTGCCTCCCCATCGGCCTTATGATTGTGCTATTGAGTTAATTCCTGGTGCCGCATTGCCAAAGGGAAGATTATATGCATTATCCGGGCCAGAAACTGCGGCTATGAATGATTATGTAAAGGAGAGCCTTGAGAAAGGATTTATTAGACCATCAAAATCTCCTTTAAGTGCAGGCTTCTTCTTTGTGGAGAAAAAGGATGGCTCGCTTAGACCTTGCATTGATTTTAGAGCCCTGAATAAGATCTCAGTTAAAAACACAAATCCTTTGCCGTTGATTTCTGTACTCTTTGATCAGTTACGTTCTGCTGTGATTTTTTCTAAAATTGACCTTAGAGGAGCGTACAACCTCATCCGAATTAAATCTGGAGATGAGTGGAAAACGGCCTTCAGTACTAAGTCGGGTCACTACGAATACCTGGTGATGCCGTTCGGCCTGTCCAATGCTCCGGCAGTTTTTCAAGACCTCATTAACGATGTGCTCCGTGACTTCCTAGGGAAATTCGTGGTCGTTTACTTAGACGACATCCTGATTTTTTCTGAATCAATGGAACAACATGTTACCCAGGTGCGTCTGGTTCTTCAAAAGTTACGTGAGAATCATTTATATGCCAAGCTGGAGAAGTGTGAGTTTCATGTCACGGAAGTATCTTTTTTAGGGTACATAATTTCCCCTCAGGGATTTTCCATGGAACCAAAGAAACTCCAGGCCATCCTTAGTTGGGCGCAACCCACCAATTTAAAAGCAATTTAGCGCTTTTTAGGGTTTGCAAATTATTATAGGAGGTTCATTCATTCTTTTTCTGACCTTGTTGCTCCCATTGTAGCTCTGACAAAGAAAGGAGCGGATCCTACCAACTGGTCGCGTGAAGCTGAGTTGTCCTTCCGGGCCTTGAAACAAGCCTTTGTCTCGGCTCCAGTCCTCAGACATCCTAATCCGGAATTGCCCTTTGTGGTGGAGGTTGATGCCTCGGAGGTTGGAGTGGGGGCTATCCTTTCTCAAAAGGATCCGGAGTCTCTGGAATTACATCCTTGTGCCTTTATGTCCAGGAAATTCTCCTCCGCTGAATCCAACTATGACGTTGGTAATCGGGAGTTACTGGCGGTAAAGTGGGCTTTCGAGGAGTGGAGGCATTGGCTGGAGGGAGCAAAACATACTATTTCGGTATTGACTGACCATAAGAACCTGCAATACATTGAATCGGCTAAGCGGCTTAATGCCCGGCAGGCACGTTGGGCATTATTTTTTACGCGTTTCAAATTTATAATCACTTTCAGGCCTGGTTCCAAGAATACTAAGGCTGATGCCCTGTCACGTAGCTTTCTTCCGGTTCACAATAACGATCCTGTTACCCCCATACTTCCATCTTCGGTCATCTGGGCGGGCCTCACACAAGATTTATTTACCCAGTTAAAACAGCTTCAACACCAAGCTCCTAGAATTACTCCTGCTGGTCGTCTTTACGTCCCTGAGTTTTTGAGAGCTACTGTTTTAACGGAATTCCATGATAACAAAGTTTCAGGGCATCCAGGAGTCTCTAAGACATTGGAGTTAGTCTCGCGCAGTATGGTGGCCTGGTCTTTCTAAAGACGTCAAGGAATTTGTTTATTCATGTCAGGTTTGTGCACAGCATAAGGTTCCCCGTTCCTTGCCCATCGGGCAACTTATGCCCTTAAATGTTCCTCTCAGGCCGTGGTCTCATATTTCCATGGATTTTGTGGTTGACCTTCCCCTTTCAGCCGGATTCCGAGTCATATGGGTGGTAGTGGACCGTTTTAGTAAAATGGCTCATTTTATTGCTCTTCCCCGATTGCCTTCTGCCCAAGGGTTGGCAGTTTTGTTTCTCCGCCATGTATTCAGGCTTCATGGGTTGCCTACTGATATTGTTTCTGATCGGGGTCCACAATTCATCGCACAATTCTGGAAATGTTTTTGTGCCTCATTGAAGATGAAATTGTCGTTAACATCCGGTTACCACCCACAATCCAACAGGCAAACCGAAAGAGTTAACCAATCATTGAAACAATATTTGCACTTGTATTCAGCCAAACTCCAGAATGATTGGTCCGAGTTTCTTGGATCTTCATGCCCCGAGGCTCAAGAGGGCATTTTTTCGGGAATTTCCTCAGAAACCTGGCTTTAGGGGTTCCTTGACCCCTCCTCAAGGGGGGGGGGTACTGTTAGGCGCCGGGGTCCGCTTGATGGTCTGCACGGCCCGGCGCCTAGCAACTAGAGATGCCGTGCACGTACAGCCGCCGGCTCCCTAGCAACGCTAGACGCCGGGCGCGCTTAGCCTCACGGACCCTAGCAACGGGGACGCCACTGGCGGACCGCGTTCCCCGTTGCTAGGCTTTAGGAAATTAAGATATTCACCTGCTCTCTGGCCGTGCAGCAAGGCAGCTGCACGGCATTTATTCTAATCAGCCTTTAGCAGCTGATTGGAGGACTCCTTGTTAAATACACTCCCAGGGCTTCTCACAGACGCCGGTAATAGCTTCCTGCATGCTGCCTTTGTTTGCTGAGAGTCTGTTTCCAGTCCTGCCGTATCCGGTCATTCCAGTCCTCAGAAGTCCGGTATTCGGGAGTTGTCATCTCATCCCAAGAGGTCGTTTGGTTCCCTGGAGTCCTGATTGATCACCGTTTTATATCCAGTGGTGTTCGTGAGTTGCGGCTCTGCCGTGTGTTGCGGCTCAGCCGCTTTACCTTTTATATTTTGTGTTTGGAGCATTTGCGGAGGGTTCCGCTTCCACAAGTCCTCTCTGGTACTCGGCGGTGCTGGGTAGGAGAATTGGACAAGTGGATATTTTGGTTGTCCTTTTCCCTGGCGGTTTCTCCGCACATATTATAGTTTTGAGTTTGCTTAGCCCCTGGCCTGGTTGTTTAGTTAGAGGGCCTCTTGTTATCACCCTGTCTCGGGTTTCCCTTTGTCTCTCATTAAGACAGGGGGGCATCGAAGTTGGGCAGACATAATCCGCCCTTCAAACGCGGCTGCCAAGGGCTCAAGAAACCATAGTCTCGCAGGGGATTTCTGACAACACGGGTGAGACAACAGAGTTAGGGCGCCAGGGGCTATTTTCCTGTCCTGCTCCCTTCCCCAGCATTCCGTTCCAGTGCTCCGGTCCTTGCCATAAGATCTCCTCTGACCAGAGTGCTGGAATCATAACAGTATGCTCTTTCACATTTACATATGTATGACTGAAAAATCTTTAATAAACATATTTAAAAAAAAATATATATAATTGCTTCAGCTTCATTCACTACTGTTCAAATAATGTAGTCCTTGGTGCAGGGGTGTCAGCAGTGTGGGAGGTGTCCTCAGTGCAGGAGTTCAGGGGTGCTGGCAGTGTCAGCAGTGTGGGAGTACTGCAGGTGTCCTTAGTGCAGAAGTTCAGGGGTGTCAGTAGTGTGGGAGTGCCAGAAGTGTCCCCGATGCAGGGGTGTCGGCAGTGTGGGAGGTGTCCTCAGTGCAGAAGTTCTGGGGTGCTGGCAGTGTGGGAGTGCCAGAAGTGTCCTCAGTGCAGGGGTGGCGACAGTGTCGGCAGTGCAGGAGTATTGGAGTTGTCCTTAGTGCAGGAGTTCAGGGGTGTTGGCAGTGTGGGAGGTGTCCTCAGTGCAGGAGTGCTGGCAGCATCCCCAGTGTAGGAGTGTCAGCAGTGCAGGAGGTGTCCTCATTGCAGGAGTTATGGGGTGCTGGCAGTGGGGGAGTGCCTGAAGTGTCCTTGGTGCAGAAGTGCAGCAGTGTCGGCAGTGCAGGGGGTGTTCTCAGAGCAGGAGTGCTGGCAGTATCCCCAGTGCATGGGTGCAGGCAGTGTCCTCAGTGCAGTCGTGCCGACAGTGTCAGCAGTGTGGGAGTACTGGAGGTATCCTTAGTGCAGGAGTACAGGAGTGTTGGCAGTGTGAGTGCCAGAAGTGTCCTCGGTGCAGGGTTGCTGGCAGTGTCAGCAGTGTGGGAGCTGTCCTCAGTGCAGGAGTGCTGGCAGTATCCCCAGTGCAGGGGTGCCAGCAGTGTTGGCAGTGTGGGAGGTGTCCACAGTGCAGGAGTTCAGGGGTGCTGGCCATGTCAGCAGTGTGGGAGTGCCGGAAGTGTCCTCGGTGCAGGAGTGCCAGCAGTGCAGGAGGTGTCCTCAGTCCTGGAGTGCTAGCAATAAGTGTGCCAGCAGTACAGGAGGTATCCTCATTGCAGGAGTGCCGGCAGTGTGGGTGTGCCGGTAGTGTCCTCGGTGCAGAGGTTCCAGCAGTTCAGGAGGTGTCCTCATTGCAGGAGTGCTAGCGGTATCCTCAGTGCAGGAGTGCCGGCAGTGTCGGTAGTGCCGCAGATGTCCTCCTTGCAGGAGTTCAGGGGTGCTGGCAGTGTGGGAGTGCCGGAAGTGTCCTCAGTGCAGGAGTGCTGGCAGTATCCCCAGTGCAGGAGTGTCAGCAGTTCAGGCAGTGCCGGCAGTGTCTTCAATGCAGTGGTGCCGGCAGTGCAGGAGTATTGAAGGTGTCCTTAGTGCAGGAGTTCAGGAGTGTCAGCATTTCGGGAGTGCCAGAACTGTCCTCGATGCAGGGGTGTTGGCAGTGTGGGAGGTGTCCTCAGTGCAGGAGTTCAGGGGTGCAGGCAGTGTGGGAGTGCTGGAAGTGTCCTCAAAAGCAGGGGTCCGGCAGTGTCAGCAGTGCAGGAGATGTCCTCAGTGCAGGAGTTCTGGCAGTATCCCCAGTGCAGGGGTGCCGACAGTGTGGGCAGTATCCTCAGTGCAGGGATGCCGGCAGTGCGGCAGTACCGGAGGTGTCCTTAGTACAGGAGATCAGGGGTGTCAGTAGTGTGGGAGTGCCAGAAGTGTCCTTGGTGCATGGGTGCTGGCAGTGTCGGCAATGCAGGAGGTGTCCTCAGTGCAGGAGTGCTGGCAGTATCCCCAGGGCAGGTGTGTCGGCAGTGCAGGGGTGCAGGTAACTTACTTACCAGCTGCGATGTTTTAAGCCTGTTCAGTCCTGGCTCTGACATCAAACACCCGCCCTGGACATGCCTGCATTTCTCTCACCACACCTGCGTTTTTCATACCTCTCCCAGAAAATGGCTGCAAACGGTGAGTTGACGTCCAGGAACACCATCCGCCTGTCAATCTTTGTGCAATCGGCACTGTGATCGGTTTTTATCAGTCTCAGCGTCTTTGCCTGGTGACGGCCGTGCGTGCGCATAGCGGCCGCCGCGCGTGCGCAGTAGGGATCCAATGGCAGCTGAGTGAGCGACGACATGCTGCAATCTGGTCGTAATGACCCCCTAAGTCCAGACCTGCTTAGACACTGTACATCATTTTTTACCATAGCAGGCCTGCACAAGCGAACGCAGCCTCGCTATGGGCTGCTAAAAGCAACTTTGTGTGATCAACTCGTAATGACGCACTTTATTTGGAAATATTTTATCATTGCAAAATCTTATAATATGTTCTTTTACTCTGTAGCACTATTAGGTTTTTCTTAACTTATTATTTAATTTCATTTTAGACTTCATTCACCTCTGTGCTCTGAGCAACATACAGTAACATCCCCCAGCCAGGATAAAATCTGTACCACCCAAGGAGTCAACTTCAAAGGCCTCTCACACTGAGATTTTCATACCTACACAATTAGGAATTAGACTCTAAAGCTGGCCATATTGTTCATCAGAACGACCGGATTACAGTGTCTATTTAACAGCAATGTTGGTGGAAAGCTACATTAAGTGAGGCACTGGGCACCCAGTGGTTAAACTATGAATTGTCTTTGCACAACATCATGGCACAACAACACAAGGAATTTATGTCATGCCAAATTTACTGCCATGGCACTGTTTTCAGAAAGGTAATAGTGGACACATCTGTATATATGTATGATTATATGAATCATGTCTGAACATGTCCCAATTTGTTTTTACAGTGACAAAGGAAGAACATGCCCTCATTTATTAAATTACTTATTTTAAATATGTAATTTGTTTTGGCATTTACAGTGACAAAGCTTAAATTAAGCCAATGCAAAAACAATAAAAAATCCAGGGTAATTTCTAAAAATATTCACTATGCACTGTTGTATAATATAAATCAGAATTTTCTAAATGCTGTTTAATTCATAATAAAAAAAGAAAAAGGCTATGTATTATTGCTGTTAAGTATTCCGCATGGCCTTGAAAAACTTATGAATGTTTGCAAGGTAATAGTTAACATCTGTTTTTAGACAAATAACATGTGGCTATTGTGAAATTTTCACCATTGCATTACTTGTGTTGCCTCACACGTGAATACAGTACATCCATTCATTCTAATAGCCTGCCATGTCCTTTAACAGCTGGGAATGTGTACGAGTCATGTTTCTGTATACCCTACTATAATAACAGCTATTTACATTTTTATTGCTCACCCATCCACTGTGAAACCACTTTCATTCATACTGCGCTTTGTAACATACTGGGACTTTTCAAACCGAGTATGAATTGCTGGTACACAGAAAAGTTTCTGCATGCTGCTGGCTGCTTTTGTACTACTATTTACATTGTTTCATTGTTAATATTACATTCCCTTGTGGTTTACACAAACAATATTTTAGAGGATTGATATAAGGGGAAAAAAAGACAATCTGTTTTTCAGGTGCTGACAGGTATATTTATTGCATGCAGATAACATATGTTAAATACAAACTTTAGCTAAAGAGATTATTTCATTCTATACTCCAGTTCTTCTATTTAAACTAAATGTTTTTTAGTAACTGGGAAAGCTGTCAAAGGACTTTGTAGTACATAGTATTCTTGAGAATCATATACCTGTAGTGGCTGAAATCAGCTCTACTCCAATCCCTAATACAGTAGGAATACTTTATTCTGACAATTTACCTTTTGAAGTTCAAAGAATGTTGCTAATCAGAATAGTTGAAGTAACTGAAAAAGATATGCCATCTTTGTCTTGTATGATTCTTTTGTGCCAGCAGTCAATGTACTTTTAAAAACCTGTGACATATAACTTGAAAACAATATACACAAGGACTTCTGGATTGTCTAAGGATTAATTTTGATATCAATCTTGGTGCTGAAAGTCGTTATCTGAAGCAACACATGTATTGTAAGCAGTTTTTGTTAGATCAGACATGGCTAAAAAAAACATACAAAAAATATATATAAACTTTAGATTAAGTTTATATAAAGTTTAAATTAAATGTATTACATTTATATTTATTAATTAAAAACAAGCAAAAAAATCTAATCTTTATGTTAAGTTTATATAAAATTTATATTAAATGTATTACATTTATATAAACTTTATATTAACTTAATATAAAGTTTATATAAAGTGGGCGGAGCAACTGTCATATTGAGAGTGATATTATGTATGTGTATACACAGCATGTCTGTCAATATACATTAAAATATCTTTAAAACATGGGGTGGGGAACCTTCAGACCTCCAGCAGTGTGTTGAACTACGCATACCAGCATGCACTGCAACAGTTTTGCTTTATTGTTGGTGTAAGCATTTTGGTATATATTCACTAAGCAGGGATATCCCTATTCAACCCATCTTACCAAAAGGGTTAGAGCAGAGAAACGGTAACTAATATTTGGCCTATCAATTTGTTAACTAGTTATGCCACAGTGGCATGTAGTACCTCATGGCTCATTGAGGTCATTAGTTCCTAGATCATCTTTAAAACATGGGGTGGGGAACCTTCAGACTGCCAGCTGTTTTTGAACAACACATACCAGCATATCCTGCAACAGTTTTGCTTCAATGTTGGTATAAGCATTTTGCTATATATACACTAAACAGGGATTACCTTATACAACCCAATTTTCCAAAAGGTAAGAAACCCTTTAAATAATATGTTTTAATCTTTATAAACAGTAACTAATATTCGGCCCATTAATTTGTTAACCAGTTAGAGCACAGAAGCATGCAGTGCCTCATGCTCATTGAGGTAATTAGTGTCTAGATAACGGAAAGGATGAATTCTTATCAATATTGTCAAAGCAGAGATAATGGCCAATACAGCGAGCAGACAAAAGGTACAATTTAATAATAAAAAAATTTAATCAGCTTTTAAAAAAACATTATGTTTTCAAGAAATTTTCTTGACAAGACTCTGAACTGCGGTCTTTAAAACACATAAAAAATGGCCCCAATCATTGGAGGATGATGCAATTTAACCAAAACATTTTGTCAAAGCAGCACAGTTACACTAGTTGCATGTGTTGACAGTGGAGCTAAAAGCCAATGTTTCTGTTTAGTAAAAAAAAAGTGAAATAAAAAATAAATACCATTTATCTGAAACAATTAATATGTTAAACAATACTTTATTTTAAAATGTGGCATGTTTTTATGGTTTTTCTACAATTACTGAAATCCCGAGAGGTGTTGCATGGTGCTGAAAGCATTTTGATGTATATTCACTAAGCTGGGATAACCCTGTGCAAGGATAACCCAGTTCAAACCAATTTACCAAAAGGGTTACAGCAGAGAAACCTTCTAAATGATATATTTTAATCATAATAAACAGTAACTAATAATCACCCCATCAATTTGTTAACTAGTTATGCCACCAGAGCCGGCCCTAGGAACAGGCAAACTAGGAAAATGCCTATGGCATTTGGTATGTTTAGGGGCACAAGCAGCTTCTGCTGATTGTGCCACTAGCCACATTGTAATGCAAATAAGATGCATTTTCATAAAAAAAAGGCTCCCGACGTTAGCAGAGCTGCCAGCTGACTTTGGACAGGCATCTCTTGCTGCATGGTGCATTGAGGCAAGATGTATAAGGACTCATCTGTATCCAGGCAGAGGTCACAGTGTTAGCTGCCATGTGAGCGCTGTGTGAGTCAGTTAGTTGTTCAATAGTGTTCGGCATATGTGTAAGGGGCATTATGTGTATAAGGGCATTAATAAAGGTTGGCATAACGTGTAAGGCACATTATGTTTATAAGGACATTAATAATGTGTGTCATATGTGTGAGAGGCCTTACTGTGTGGTATGTGTATAAATGCATTACTAATGTGTGGCATTATGTGTATAAGGTGCTCTACTGTGTGGCGTAATGTATAGAAAGGGCACTACTGTGTGGTCTAATGTGAATAAAGAGCAATATGGTGTGGTGTAATGTGAATAAGGGGCACTACTATGAGGAGTAACATGTATAAGGTAAAGTGGTACTTGTGTGTGATGTAACGTGAATAAGGGACACTATCGCATGATAAAATGTGAATACAGTTGCAGTACTGTGTGGCGTAATTGTGTGGCCATGCCACTTGGCAGCAAAAACACACCCCTTTTTATTTCTATTTAAAACATAAGGGGTAGGAATAACAAAATGAGGACTGCTATGGGTGAGGGATGATGGCGCTGGAAAAGGGGTGCAGGGTTAGAGGAAGAACTAGCAGTGGTGCTAGGGGGAACCAGCCAAAATCTTGCCTAGGGCATCATATTGGTTAGGGCCGGCTCTGTATGCCACATAGGCATGTAGTGCCTCATGGCTCTTGAAGTCATCATTTTTATCTGTTGGGTAAACTTTGATAGAATAGTCAAACAATAATTTTGTCATTTTCATAATATATACATTATATTTTTCATTGTACACACACAATAATAGTAAAAAACAACCACATACTGTATTAGACATGAAAATGTAAAAACACAGTTTTGTTTTGCCCTGCATGTATTTGTATGAACTAGAAAAAAAAACAGAAACCATGGGGTAAATTTACTAAGGTCCCGATTTTGACCGAGATGCCGTTTTTTCATCAAAGTGTCATCTCGGTAATTTACTAAGCAATAATCACGGCAGTGATGAGGGCATTCATAATTTTTTGGAAGTCCAACAAAAAAAATACAAATGAATACACC
The DNA here is from genome assembly GCF_028390025.1 of Pseudophryne corroboree. Taxonomy (NCBI): domain Eukaryota; kingdom Metazoa; phylum Chordata; class Amphibia; order Anura; family Myobatrachidae; genus Pseudophryne; species Pseudophryne corroboree. The sequence goes on from NC_086446.1 coordinate 203,340,527, forward strand.
ATCGGTCAAAACGCGGCTGTTTAAGTATGAATCTCGGTAATTTACTAAGAAGTGCAAAGCAAAAAACAAACAAACACTGCCGTGAAAAATTACAACTCGTAAAAAAGTGCTAAAAAAAAACAGACCTGCTTTTTTTCCCCGTGATTGGATAGGCATGCACGGATCCATGAGATCCGTGCATGTATATCAGTGGGAAGGGGTGGGAAAGTGGTTATTTTCTTAAAAAAAATTGCGTGGGGTCCCCCCTCCTAAGCATAACCAGCCTCGGGCTCTTTGAGCCGATCCTGGTTGCAGAAATATGGGGAAAAAATTGACAGGGGTTCCCCCATATTTAAGCAACCAGCATCGGGCTCTGCGCCTGGTCCTGGTTCCAAAAATACGGGGGACAAAAAGAGTAGGGGTCCCCCGTATTTTTAAAACCAGCACCGGGCTCCACTAGCTGGACAGATAATGCCACAGCCGGGGGTCACTTTGATATAGTGCCCTGCGGCCGTGGCATCAAAAATCCAACTAGTCACCCCTGGCCGGGGTACCCTGGGGGAGTGGGGACCCCTTCAATCAAGGGGTCCCCCCCCCAGCCACCCAAGGGCCAGGGGTGAAGCCCGAGGCTGCCCCCCCCCATCCAATGGGCTGCGGATGGGGAGGCTGATAGCCTTTTGTGATAATGAAAAGATATTGTTTTTAGTAGCAGTACTACAAGGCCCAGCAAGCCTCCCCCGCATGCTGGTACTTGGAGAACCACAAGTACCAGCATGCGACGGAAAAACGGGCCCGCTGGTACCTGTAGTACTACTACTAAAAAAATACCCAAAAAAAGACAAGACACACATACCTTGAAAGTAAAGATTTATTACATACATGCACACAAACATACATACATACTTACCTTATGTTCACACGAGGGTCTGTCCTCTTCTCCAGTAGAATCCAAGGGGTACCTGTTGAATAAATTCTACTCACCAGATCCCGGGTCCCAGGGTCCTCGGGGCATCCATTTGTAATCCACGTACTTGCATAAAATAAGAAAACGGAAAGCCGAGCCACGAACTGAAAGGGGCCCCATGTTTTCACATGGGACTCCTTTCCCCGAATGCCAGAAAGCCACTCTGACTTCTGTCTAAGTGGGTTTCTTCAGCCAATCAGGGAGCGCTACGTTGTAGCACCCTCCTGATCGGCTGTGTGCTCCTGTACTGTCTGACAGGCGGCACACGGCAGTGTTACAATGTAGCGCCTATGCGCTCCATTGTAACCAATGGTGGGAACTTTCTGCTCAGCGGTGACGTCACTTTAGGTCAACCGCAGGGCAGAAAGTTCCCACCATTGGTTACAATGGAGCGCATAGGCGCTACATTGTAACACTGCCGTGTGCCGCCTGTCAGACAGTACAAGAGCACACAGCCGATCAGGAGGGTGCTACAACGTAGCGCTCCCTGATTGGCTGAAGAAACCCACTTAGACAGAAGTCAGAGTGGGTTTCTGGCATTCGGGGAAAGGAGTCCCATGTGAAAACATGGGGCCCCTTTCAGTTCGTGGCTCGGCTTTCCGTTTTCTTATTTTATGCAAGTACGTGGATTACAAATGGATGCCCCGAGGACCCTGGGACCCGGGATCTGGTGAGTAGAATTTATTCAACAGGTACCCCTTGGATTCTACTGGAGAAGAGGACAGACCCTCGTGTGAACATAAGGTAAGTATGTATGTATGTTTGTGTGTATGTATGTAATAAATCTTTACTTTCAAGGTGTGTGTGTCTTGTCTTTTTTTGGGTATTTTTTTAGTAGTAGTACTACAGGTACCAGCGGGCCCGTTTTTCCGTCGCATGCTGGTACTTGTGGTTCTCCAAGTACCAGCATGCGGGGGAGGCTTGCTGGGCCTTGTAGTACTGCTACTAAAAACAATATCTTTTCATTATCACAAAAGGCTATCAGCCTCCCCATCTGCAGCCCATTGGATGGGGGGGGGACAGCCTCGGGCTTCACCCCTGGCCCTTGGGTGGCTGGGGGGGGACCCCTTGATTGAAGGGGTCCCCACTACCCCAGGGTACCCCGGCCAAGGGTGACTAGTTGGATTTTTGATGCCACGGCCGCAGGGCACTATATCAAAGTGACCCCCGGCTGTGGCATTATCTGTCCAGCTAGTGGAGCCCGGTGCTGGTTTTAAAAATACGGGGGACCCCTACTCTTTTTGTCCCCCGTATTTTTGGAACCAGGACCAGGCGCAGAGCCCGATGCTGGTTGCTTAAATATGGGGGAACCCCTGTCAATTTTTTCCCCATATTTCTGCAACCAGGATCGGCTCAAAGAGCCCGTGGCTGGTTATGCTTAGGAGAGGGGACCCCACGCAATTTTTTGGGGGGATTTTACAGTGTTTAATTAAAAAAAAAAAAAATGAACCCCAGCACGGATCACACAGATCCGGCCGAGATTCATTGTAAAAAAGTCGGCAGTGTTTTGCTAATCACTGCCGTAAAAAACTGAAATAAAAAACGAATGACATCGACATCGGAAAACCCGAAAAGGCAAAATACGGCAGCTTAGTAAATCCATCGTAACAAATTCAAAAAGTTGCAGTTTTACACTTTCGATGTCATTCGTGATTATTCTCCCACCAAATCGGGAGAATTACGAATCTTAGTAAATTTACCCCCATGTTTTAATCAAATTACACGTTTTAGAAAAAAACTGGCAATATACTACATACTTCTAAAAAAAATCTACACGTGGTTTCACACAATGAGGGCTTTATGGAATCAATTTCCTAAATTGACCTCTACACTCACAAAGACAGATAGAATACTTCACTAATTAGGTGTCTGTCTATTTTAAAATGCTCAGATAGCCTCAGGTCCTAACCTAGGAAACTGACCCCCTGCCCCTTTTCTCAGTATATCACGTTTCCTTAAAGCTTTCCATATGTATGGTGGTCTGGAATGCCTAGGGGGCGTGTTGATCTGTCAAAATCAATTAAATTGATAAAAAGATGCTCTATATCTACTATTGGTTTTCTTGTGTTGAAATTTTGATTGAGCATTCAAAATAAAGAAATATATATATATATATATACATCTATTTATATATACACACACATGCGCACACACAAATACAAAACCACAACATTCACCACTCCAGAGGTGGGGTACACATATGCACTTACCATTCATAGGGTAGGGTGCATGTACCCCATGACCACATCACTCAAATACATACAAACAGAAAACTCAGCACTCACCATAGCAAGCTCGCGTTTCCTCAACACATCAATAAATAAATGATCGGGTTTAGTTAGTGAATTGGCCAATGCACCCCACCTTCATGCAGGTCCTACATTATTACAGAGTCTTAAAACCTGACAACTGGTTAACCCCACAATATACATACAAATTCAAAACCACAGCACTCACCACCCCAGATGCGGGGTACACAAATGCACTTACCACTCATAGGGTGGGGTGCATGTAACCACAGCACGAGCCACGACGCCACCCCAGAAGCGGGGTACATAACTGCACTTACCACCCATAGGGTGGTGTGCATCTAGCCCATGACCACATCACTCAAATACATACAAACAGAAAACTCAGCACTCACCATAGCAAGCTTAGCAGGCATATGATGTGTGAAACAGTTGTCAGGTTTTAAGACTCTCTAATAGTGTAGGACCTGCATGAAAGTGGAGTACCATGGCATTCGGTTTGCAGGCTACAGTGCATTGGCCAATTCCCTAACTAAACCCCCATAATTTATTTACTGATATGTTGAGGATAAGCAAGCTTGTAATGGTGAGTGCTGAGTTTTCGTTTGTATGTATTTGAGTGATGTGGTCATGGGCTACATGCACCCCACCCTATGGGTTGTAAGTGCAGTTATGTACCCTGATTCTGGGGTGGCGATTACTGTGGTTACATGCACCCCACCCTATGAGTGGAAAGTGCATTTGTGTACACTGCTTCTAGGGTGGTGAGTGCAGTGGTTTTGTATTTGTGTGTATATTTTGGGGTTAACCTATGGTTAACTCTTATTAACTGTGGCCATTAGCTTTCTAATGCAACCCTATGTAGACTCAATCATCCTGAACCTGTCACAGCTGTTCCTTAGTAATCTATTAGCCAGTGTGAGGTGACTAGTGTACCTTTAAAAGCCATAAGGTGTGTGGCAGGTGCACATTAAACCTAGCAGGCATATGATGTGTGAAACAGTTATCAGGTTTTAAGACTGTAATAGTGTAGGACCTGCATGAAGGTGGGGTACCTTGGCGATCAGTTTTCAGGCTTCTGTGCACTGGCCAATTCACTAACTAAACCCCAATAATGTATTTATTGATGTTTTGAGGAAAAGTGAGCTTGCTATGGTGAGTGCTGAGTTTTCGATTTGTATGTGTGTGTATATATATATATATATATATATATATACACACACACACACACACACACACAGTGGGCCAAAAAAGTATTTGGACAGAATCTGGAAAAAAAAAACTAGAAAATCACATTGTATGATTTTGAAACAATTTATTTGTATATTCCTGCGGAAAATAAATATTTGGACAATCAAAAAGTTTAACTCAATACTTTGTAATATAACCCCGGTTGGTAATTACAGAGGTCAAAGTTTCCTGTAGTTCTTGACCAGGTTTGCACACACTGTAGCAGGTATTTTGGCCCACTCTTCCATACAGATCTTCTCTAGATCTGTCATGTTTTGGGGCTGTCGCCGGGCAACACAGACTTTCAACTCCCTCCACAGATTTTCTATTGGGTTGAGGAGGTCTGGAGACTGGCTAGGCCACTCCAGGACCTTGAAATGCTTCTTACGGAGCCACCCCTTAGTTGCCAGGTCAGTGTGTTTGGGGTCATTGTCATGCTGGAAGACCCAGCCATGTTCCATCTTCAATGCTCTTACGGAGGGAAGAAGGTTTTTGCCCAAAATCTCACAATACATGGCCCCATTCATCCTCTCCTTAAGACGGATCAGTCGTCCTGTCCCCTTTTCAGAAAAGCAGCCCCAAAGCATGATGTTTCCACGTCCATGCTTCACAGTGGGTATGGTGTTCCTGGGATGCCATTCATCATTCTTATCCCTCCAAACACGGCAAGTGGAGTTTATACCAAAAAGTTCGATTTTGCTCTCATCTGATGACATTACATTCACCTAATCCTCCTCTGGATCTTCCAGATGGTCACTGGCAAACTTTAGACAGGCCTAGACGTGCTGGCTTAAGCAGGGTGACCTTTCGGGCACTGCAGGATTTCAATCCATGACGATGTAGAGTTTTACTAATGGTAACCTTTGTGACTGTGATCCCAGCTCTCTTAAGGTCACTGACCAGGTCCCCCTGTGTAGTTCGGGGCTGATTCTTCACCGTTCTCAAGATCATTGATACCCCACAAGGTGAGATCTTGCATTGAGCCCCAGGTCGAGGGAGATTGTCAGTGATCTTGTATTTCTTTCATTTTTTAATAATTGCTCCAACAGTTGATCTCTTCTCACCAAGCTGCTTGCCTATTGTCGAGTAGCTCATCCCAGCCTTGAGCTGCTCTACAATTTTGTCCCTGGTGTCCTTAGACAGCTCCCTGGTCTTGGCCATGGTGGAGAGGTAGCAGTCTGACTGTTTGAGGGTGTGGACAGGTGTCTTTTATACAGATAACCAGTTCAAACAGGTGCCATTAATACAGGTAATGAGTGGAGGATAGAAGAGCTTCTTAAAGAAAACGTTACAGGTCTGTGAGAACCAGAAATCTTTTTGCTTGGTAGGTGTCCAAATATTTATTTTTTACAAGAATATACAAGTAGATTGTTTAAAAATCATACAACATGATTTCCTGTTTTTTTTTTCAGATTCTGTCTCTCACAGTTGAAGTGTACCTATGATGGAAATTACAGACCTCTCTCATCTTTTTAAGTGGGTCAACTTGCACAATCGGTGGCTGTCCAAATACTTTTTTGTCCCACTGTATGTATGTATATATATATATATATATATATATATATATATATATATATATATATATAGATATATAGATATAGATATATATATATATTACACTGTGGGGGTGATTTACTAAGGATTGTTATTGCAAAGTTGTTTGCAGCAGCTTTGCAGTTGCAATCCTTAGAGATGCAAATACAGGTGGAGGTGGATAGCGCCATCTTCATGCATTTTCAGTGCTATTCCTTTGAAATCATGGCAATTTCCTAGGCAAATAAATGGATTCATACTTAAATTAGTAGTAACAACAAATCTAATCCACTGATATCACATCACACTGAGTGATATCACCCTTGAAAACATTGGTTTTAATAACACACTTACACCAAGTTTCTGATTTTAAAGTACATTTTTAATGTAAATTACACCATTCAAACTCCAGTGATTTTTTTTCTGTAGCTCCAGTCACAAACACACTGCCAATCACTACAGTACTTTAACAAATCTTTCCTCCCTTCACGTGGCTGAGGCATTCTGCATACATACTGCAAATACTTGAAGACCAACTATACCTCTAAAGTGATTGGGTCAATTCTGGTCCTGACACTGGTGGGGAGTGCAGGCTCCCAGTGATACATTATGGGAATTAACATGAGCATGATATCGTCACTTTAGTGAATTAAAAAAATATATACCTGAAAAGAATGGGGGAATGTTTATTCAGTCCCTACAGTATATCTGCCCAACCATTTCATCTAGTGAACTGGGGAATCCCTTGTGTGAAACAGAGGAGTCCATGTAAAAGTTACTGTCTGGTGAACAGTGTGATCAACAGACATTATACCCAATGATGCAAAAGAATTAAGGAGTTCAGGGATGAGGTAGCATCTCCTCAATATGTGTTCAATAAAATCATGGACACCAGTATTTGAAATACTGTAGATGTGTACCCTCTTTCAAATGATGCAGCCCCTTATCAGCTATTGCCTGATGACCACCTGTGATTATCAGACAGGTTGACCCCAAAATATGTAAGCCTTCCCATAATTGCACCCACATGTGACAGAGGGGAGTCCCCTCTTTCAAATGTTATAGTCCCTTAGCTGCTACTGTTACTTAAACACGTGATCTACAGACAAAATTACGCTTTATTTTTACATAGATGTGGAAAGCACGGTGTGAACTATCTCCCTCATACTGGCCTAAACGGGTGGTATTCAGGTTGCCGGCGGCCGGGCTCCTGGCAACCACCATACCGGTGCCAGAATCCCGACCACCGGCATACCAACATCTTTTCTCCCTCTTGGGGGTCCACAACCCCCCTGGAGGGAGAATAGATAGCGTGGCACACGTAGTGCACCACCGCGCCCGCAGCGTGGCGAGCGCAGCAAGCCTACAAGGGGCTCATTTGTGCTCGCCCAGCTGTCGGTATGCCGGCGGCCGGGATTCCAATGCCGGTATGCTGGTCGGCGGGACCCCGACAGCCGACAAACCTACCACACCCGCCTAAACATGTGTTGGCTTCCTTGTTTGAAAGAGTTCAAATTTCCACAGAGAGGAGAGACCAGATCTCCCCCATACTATGTCAAACTGAAAAAAAAAATATTTTTATATAATGCGGTAGGATTTATAATTTAAAAAATTATGGGCCATGTATTCCTATACATCAGAGTTTCCCAAACTCTGTCATTACAGTCCAGGTTTTCAAGGATATTTATGATTGAGTACAGATGGTTAAATCAAATTGACTGAGGTACAAATTAAGTCACCTGTGTTCGTGCATGGATATCCTTGAAACCTGGAATGTAATGGCAGAGTTTGGGCATCTCTGCTTTACATGGTACGTATTAAAAATGATACAGTGAAAATGAATACAAAATCATATTTTCCATGTGCAGATTTTGTTGTGAAAACCACTGCATAGAATGTTGTTGTTTTTTTTGTTGTTTTTTTGGAAAGGTGGCGTAATGCTGAAACATCTAAAAAGTATAGAAAAAAAGAAAAATATTCCGCCAGTACACCGAAAAGGATCAGCAATGAGATTTGAATATCACATGATGTTAGAAATACATAGATCTCAGTTTGCATATACTTGCAAATATATAATTAAGCCAATTTAAGTCATCTCTGTTTCTGGCAGTCCCTAATGCTCTATAATAATAGCACCTGCATTCCGTCATATAGCTCCCACTCTGGGTTGTGCCAGTGGCGGATCTGGACTTTACTTTTTTTTTGCGGGGGGGGGGGGGGGGGGGTTAAAGAACTAGTATGGACTCCTTTTTCTACTCATTACTCCTCCTACTTACAGTGCTATCCCTCCAACGTTCAACATGTATCTAAGAACCTCAGCCATTGTTTTACTAAGCAGTTTCCATGGATGTCACCAATTAACAAATCACACCAATTGGAGATTATCGATGAAGCCTCCTAGAGATAGACAATACATAGCAATGATTTGTACATTGTATAGCTAAACTGTGAAATCCAGTTAGTGAACAATGTCCTTGGCAGATAGTACTCCAGAGCTTATGGTGCCCATACACTTGTGCGATGCCCCGCAACGCGACATCGCAGGGCATTGCACCGGCAGTTCGGGTGCGATGAAATCGCACCTGAACTGCCAAAAAGATTACCATGCGATCATGCGATAGATCGCATGGTAATCACGTGATGGGCACGTCACCGCCAAGTGGGAGCGGCCTTTGGCCGCTCCCGGCGGGTGCCCATCGCACATCGCAGTGCGATATATAGCATGTGTTTCTAGAAACACATGCGATTGCACTGCGATTCGATAAATATTATGTGCAGCGCATAATATCTTGAGACGCGATATTAGACCGGCGTGCCCACACATCGCGTCGAAAGGTACTAAAATGTGCATACAATCCTTCGATTTCTCTCACAGATGTGGTCGAAATCGAAGGATAGTACCGATAATCTCATAAGTGTATGGGCACCATCAGATATTCGGTGAGTTGTTATAGCAATGTGCTGAATACTCTAAATAACTAAACATGTTTTATGTTGACTATATAAAAGTATTACATACAGATTTGGCCTGTAAACTAACATTAATGAGATGGGACACTATATATAACTGTCATTATAAAGATGGTACACTACATATATTCTGTAAAGGCTCAGATAATAACAGACTGTGTGACTTATAGAAACAAGCTTGTGGCTTTAACCAGTTTTGCGCATAGTATTATTTAGTTAGGTATATATTATATTTGGATATATTTTGTAAACAATCATCTTCCAGCTGGGAGTGGGAGGGACCATGTTGGAGCAGGTGGAGATGTCTGGGCTGACAATGAAGTCACAGCCCGGGGAGGAGCTGCTGCCATGCTGTGTTTGCCAGCAGGTTCCACCACCCACCCTACGGGATCAGTGGGCAGTGGGCTTCTTCCACTGTAGATGGATACTACTTACCGCCTGTAAGGGCACACCAACAAATGCCTCCACCACCTCCAGACTATGGCCATCTTCTTGGCCAAAAACAATGGCTCATTTTTGCCATTCTGTCACGTTATGTGTATGACCCATGGTTCCACCTGAAAAAGAAACAATATCACAACAAATCCACATTGTATATCAATACATCAGACATTCACAATGATCATCCAATAGTTTGAGTGTCACCATCTACATGCATGTTCAAGTCCTGCGTCGTTGAACTTATACCACTTGTCTTTCCACATTCCATATTATTGTGTCTGGTGTGTTTATGTGTTCTATGTTTTCTGTTAGCTGGTAATATGTTATCTTCAGCTGCCTTTTTGCTGTGCCCTTGGGTCATATTTATTATTATTTTATTAATAGTTTTCAGTGGTCAGATGGCTCCTCTGACTAATCATCAGAGACCTAGGGGTATAAAGATCCTACAAAGGCACTTCCTAGATGTCAGTGTTTTGTTGTCTACAGACCTGCTGAGACCTCTGCTGAGTATCTCTCTGTCTATCCACTTGCTCACTGACTCTTTGTGCAGGTCACACCTCAAAGCTCCTGGAAGTTTTCAGGGGAAAACCAAGGTTGGGAAACAGAAGAAGTCCATGAAAAAAAACAGGCTAATGGGTAGGCCAGAAACTCTACTTAACCCCTGAGCAGCTGGAAAACTTATGCAGTCAGAAGTGCATGAGTGTCACAAAACAATTGTGCACAGAACACTTTTGCAAGTAACACCTTAGCTACCCCTGGCTCCATCCAGTAGCTGGTCATGCCCCACAACCCTGTATAGCCAGTACTGCGCCGCAACCCAGAATCCAGCAATCCTGAGTAGCTGACTGTGCTCCAGCAATCCTGTATAGCCATTACTGCTCTGCAACCTGGCATCTAACTCTAAGTAACTGGTCATATCCTAGTAATCCTGAGGTGCTGGTACTGCTAAGCATCCCAGCACCCGAGTCTAGTAGCTGGTAATAACCATGCAATCCTAAATAGCTGGTACTGTTCCACATCCCAGCATCTAAGTCTTTATGTTCCAGTAATCCAACATAGGGGGTCATTCTGAGATAATCGCTAGCTGAAAATGTTCGCTGCACTGCGATGATGCAAAAAAAAGGCACTTCTGCACATGCATATGCGGCGCACAGCGCACACGCGATGTACTTTAACAATGAACGATGTAGTTTCACACAAGGTCTAGCGAAGCTTTTCAGTTGCACTGGTGGCTGCAGAGTGATTGACATGAAGTGGGCATTTCTGGGTGTCAACTGGCCGTTTTCAGGGAGTGTTCCAAAAAAACACAGGCGTGCCAGAAAATGCAGGCATGGCTGGCCGAACGCAGGGCATGGTCGTGACGTTAAAACAGGAACTGAGTAGTCTGAAGTGATCGCAAGCTCTGAGTAGGTCTGAAGCTACTCTGAAACTGCACAAAATTATTTTGTAGCCGCTCTGCGATCCTTTCGTTCGCACTTCTGCTAAGCTAAGATACACTCCCAGTGGGAGGCAGCATAGTGTTTGCGCTCATCACTACTAAAAACAGCTAGCGAGTGAACAACTCAGAATGACCCCCATAGTTTGTTGGTTCTACACTTCATAGTAAGCACTATAGCACCTTATCTCTCTTCACTCTCATATCTTGCATTAAGAAGTATTATATTAAGTTGCCTAGATTCCGACCCAGCCTTCCATGCTCCGCTCCCCACCAGGGGCAGCAGAAGGAACAGAGTATAGAGGAGTGAATTCCACTTGGGGTCCGGTCTGAGAATAAAAGGGAGGCAACATGTTGAGGGGCCTGGTGGTGAATAACTTAATGGAACATCTACTCAAAATGGCATCAGCTTAAGGAGGGCTGATGCCCTGCTGCTAGCTGTGAAGCAGGGATTATAATGTCTTCAGGGGGAAGAGACAGAGAGAGAGAAAACCCTATGGCAAGTGATGGGAAAATCAGTACCTGGCACTTTAAATGTGGAACCGGCAGCAGGATGATGCTGCAGGAGCAGATGGGGAACAGCAAGTGTGGAGATCCTGGAGTTGCAGGATGCTGATAGAGTTGGGCGAGGATGCGTAGGCTGGGAAATTGAGAAGTCATGGTACTGGCGCTTCCAGGTTGTCCTGTCACTTGAACCAAGGTACCAACAGCAGAATTAGGTCACAGGTGCCATTGAGTGACAGCTGACAAGAAGTTTTGGGATCCATAGTATGCTGTTCGATATCAGAGAAGGTGAAGGTGGGCTGAGGTGCTGCTGGTTTGCAGGTCACATGGTCAGTCTTCAGTTTCCTGGAAGGTCAGAGAGCTGTGGATAGGCAATGGACACTTCACTTAGCCTTAGCCTCAGACACTGCCTGAGAAGAGCCCCTGCATGTAGTGGTGGAAATACCGCCATTAAATCTCAGAAAGAACAGCGGCATCCCAGATTTAATCCAAGAAATGTCTGGCTAAAATGGTAGCTTAGCCACTCCCCCCTCTGAATTGCATCACATAAGTCAGACTTGCCAAGTCACATACAAAACACATGCATACAATTATTTCCAGGTGGCCAGAGTTCATCACACATGGAAAAACTGACAACATAAAGGCATCAAAATATAAATTTTTATAAGCAATTCCATCGCTGTTGATAAACTCAGATTTTAATTCCTTCACCAGATGATACTGTATATTACAGATAATACTGTATATTTTACATAGCAGTTAAAACGGGTGGTATTCATGTGACCGGCGGTCTGCTGACCGACAGTCACATGACCTCCTCCACCATCCCGCAGGCTCAGTATCCCGATGGTCGGCATGACGACCAACAGGGACTATTTCAACTCGTGGGTGTCCACCACACCCATAGAGTGGGAATAGAACCCGTGGCGACCGCAGCGTGGCGAGCGCAGCGAAGGGCTTGCTGCACTCGCCCCTCCCCGCCGGGATCCCGGCGTCGGTAAGCTGACCGGCGGGCAGGAGACCGCCGGTCAGCCATACTACACCCGTTAAAACAAGTGTGGAAACATTTAAACAATGCTAATTCAAATATCTGAGAAGTGCTAGATTGTAGAGATGTTTTTATAATCAAATATTTATATAGCATACCTACTTTAATATCATACAGTATATAAAGCTTAGATGACTGAAAGTATTTTTTCTCTGGAAATTAAATTTTACATCTACAAACACATTCTGTTGTCATGACGAAATCAAACATTACTAAAGAATCAGAATTTAGTTATCTGCTTATACATATTTGATTTTGCTGCCCTATTTAACAATTCATTTGTAACAGCAGTCAAATAAATATGGTAATTTGTATGCCAAATGAAAATTGCATATTTTTTCTGATACCAAAGTGCCAATACCAGCCAATTACAACAGTTGAGTCTGTGAAATGCTGGCCGACTGATACAAGTACATACATATCATGTAAGTACGGTGAGTCATTAGACAAGACTAAATAAATGGGGGGAAATAAAAAAAATTCTATTTTCTATGTATTTCCTTATATAGGTCCTAATTTAGCATGGCTCATTAATCTGAGAAATTGCAGTTGTCTGTGAGTAGAAAGGCAACACTCTGACAGAAAGAAAAACATCCTGTAAAAATTTGCAAATGCATCGCAGATCGTTATACACTCACAGATGCATACGCAAATTCCGGAACATCTAAGAGTTTTTGCCGTCTGAGCAAATGTGAGTAGTTCTGATATATAACAAAAGATAGACACCAGACTGTGTCCTAGGCGCTTATAAAATAAGTGATCTGTACAATACGTTCCTTTTTGGGATGGATGACCTCAGGATTGGTTCCCTCCTTATGGAAGTATTGTGATCTCATCCAGTTGTATTGTATCGTAGTTATTCATACATATGAAAATAGAAAAATAACATGCAATGTGTAATATTGCTAACAGTCCCGTAATCACAAAAAAATGAAGAACAGTTGCAGTGAAAGATGATCCACAGCTATCTTGCGTACCCCACTCACACTGAGGTAAATGTAGGTATGTCCATAAAGGTATCTTTTAGTGTGGTGGTATTAACGGCATCCAGGTGACCAGACAACAAGTTGTGAAGGTTTAATCAAACACAGGCGTACCCAAGACTCACACAAAGGATGTAGAGGGCACTCCTTGAAAGGTATCTTTAAAATTACTATTCTTCATAAAAATGAGGCGTACTGAGGCTGCCACTAATCTTAAACCTCCTATGCACTTGCTGATGCATTAAATTTTGACGATGATCACTCTGAATGATGATCGATCATTGTTCAAATTTACTTGAATTGCAAAGCGACGGAGAACCAACGATAAACAACTGCGGGGCCACGCCTTGTTCATCGCTGGTGCATACACACTGAGCGCTATCGCCCACACACATCGGCAAGTGTGTAGGGCCCTTTAGACTGAGATGGGCTGGAAGTGGTCTGCACTGACTTTAGAGACCTTCCCAAAAAACTCCTGGGCACACCTGCATTTTTTCTGACACACCCAGAAGACATCAGGTTTCAACCCAGAAATGTCGGCTTCCTGTCAGTCAAACAGCGGCTGCATTTCATTTACGATCTGTATGCATTTTCTGTCGCTATTACCTTTCATGTGTGTGCAGTGCGAATGCTACACATGTGCAGTCATTCGATAATCAATCCATTTTCGATTTCTCTAATTAGTGATCCACGCTGGAAAAGGTCCATATTTAATTCAATTGTGTGAGGGGATTTTGAAGGTTTAAATTATGCTTTTACACATGTGCCAAATATTACCAAATTATTCCACTGCTTATTTATAAAACAAATGTAAATACAGCAGAGAGACAATCCAATCTCAATTGTGTATATGTTGCTGTTACTATGCATCATCAGTTTAATAAATCTGGTGTGCTGACCACTTCATTGTACATCAGTATAGTCTATCTATACTGTCCTTTTATATTCTAGAATATGAGAAAGTGGGCTGGCCAGCATAACTCTGTATCTGGACTACTTTTGTACTTCATACTCTGTTATATTGATGTCTACTTCTACATCTGGGGGTATATTTACTCAAATTCAATTTTTAAATCACTTTTATGAATCTACAAAATCAACTGATATTGCTTCTATTTGATTTTCTAAATCCATGAAAAAATCCCACATCTACTAAAAATCGATTTTACATTCGAGTTTTAAATCAAATTTGATTTTGTTTTAAGTTAAGAATTGATTTGGGGTTGAGATTTTTAAATCCCTTCCAAAATTGAACCTCAAATCCTCATTAAAATCCACAGCAAAATCAAATGCAAAATCAAATAGAATTTCCTTATTGCTTCCTTTTGGTCAAAATGTATCACATGCACACTAATTAAAGGTTAAGCTCTCGTTTTGCACTGTTTTATACATGAAAACATAACTGGTTATTAAAACTTTTTTTTTAATACTTACAGCTGAAATAGTTGGCAACACGTTTAGCCATAATCTGCCTTCCTGCCTGCCTTCCACTTTCTGTGCTCACACAGTCATTTGTTGTAACAAAACCTCTGCCTCTCTCCCTGTTTGTTGCATAATCTGGGGGATTGCTTCGGGATGCGGTCAATTTACTTCCAATCAAAATCCCGACAACCATTGACCGATGGTCAAAATCCCGACACGGTCAAAATCCCAACATGGTCAAAATAGCTACATTTAAAATGTCGACAGGTCAAACAGTCGACATGAGTTTTTCATGATTTTTTTTATTGAAACCGACTTATTCATACTTTACCATCCCTGGAGGGGGAATATAATAGTGTGCAGAGTGCAGCGATCCCGAAGCATGGTTAGCGCAGCTATACACTTATACAGTGTTCATGTCAACCTATGGCAGGATCCCGGGATTTAGGCCTAAAATTGGCAGGGATTAAATCCCAGGTTTGGAGCTTCCAATCCCAGGGATTTGGGGAATAGAAAGCCCCCTTGTTTTTTTCTTTGCCAGGCAGCATTGAGCATCCTCAGGAGGCTCAATCGCTGCCCAGCTGTCTCCTCCCAGCTTCCCCTTCCCCGACTGTTCACAGTGTGATGTGAAGTCAGAGGTCACGCTGCGCAGTCTGACACCAGCCACCCACACTGCCTGGACCGCACCTCGCTGCCCAGCGCCAGCAGTAAATTAACCCACCCGCACTCCCAGAGGATGGTGATTAGTTCTGTGGGCTAGGCGGGTGGGGGGTGCACTGAAGATTTTAATTTTAAAATCTTCATTCCAATCCTGTGTATCCCAGGAATCCTGGTATTGATCATTTTTAAATCCCGATACCTGGGATAAAAAAAAAGGCCTGGGAATGGCCTCCCTACATGGGGTGCTGCTTGTGTAGGTGTGCTGTGACTGTCACTGTTAGGGCTCTGCATAGTAGACAGTGCACTGCATATAGCATACTGTGGCTGTGTATGGGACCATGTGTTGTTATCTGTCTATGGGTCTATGTACTGCCGAACACTACTTCTATATATCCTCTGTATGTGATCCAAAGCAAAAATTATATTTGTATTGGTGCATCACTCTGACTACAAGTACTGCGGCTGCCATATACTACTGCTATATATCCTCTGTGTGTAATCCAGAGCAAAAAATATATTTCTATTGGTGCGCCACTCAGTGACGACTACCAGTTTTTCTGTACACTACTGCTATATATCCTCTATATGTGATCCACAGCAAAAAAAAATAGTATTGATGTGTTACTCTGACTACTAGTACTGTGGCTGCCGTACACTACTGCTATATATCCTCTGTGTGTGATACAGAGTAAAAAATATATTTCTATTGGGGCATCACTCAGTGACGACTACCAGCATTGCCGTACACTACTGTTATATATACTTTGTGTGTGATCCAAAGCAAAAAATATATTTCTATTGGTGCGTCACTCAGTGACGACTACTAGTACTGCCATAAATTACTGCTGTCTATCCTCTATCTGTGATCCAGAGCAAAATATATATTTCTATTGGTGCATCACTCTAACTACTAGTACAACGGCTGCTGTACACTACTGCTACATATCCTCTGTGTATGATCCAGAGCAAAAAATATATTTCTATTATGTATTTGAAATGGGTGATCTGTCCGTCTATCCAGGGGCTCCGTCCCAGTGTAAAATTAAAATAATAAACCTAAAAACAAAATGCCTAAAATTCTAATTATGAAAAAAATCTATTTTTTGTTTGTTCTGTACCCCAGTGTACTATACAATTTTATTTTATTTTCATAAGTACTGTGACACTGCTGATTAGACTGCAGTATATTATTTCCTACTCATAAATGCATTGTTGGAGTACTCAACCACAGTGTGTAATTATTATATATATTTTTGCGTGATATAAAAAATACTTCTTCATATTTTTGACTCATTTGTGCGACACTATTACCACAGTGTGTGATTTGAAAAAAAGAATATATATATATTTTGATTTCAATTAATATTTTGTGCTGTGTCATCCCAGTACACATCCAGGGACTGCAGCTGTTCCATCCATCTAGGGGTGTTCTGTCAGTCCATCCAAAATAAAATAAATATTTTTTTTTATATTTTGTGCTGTATCCTCCAAGAAAACATACATGCATGCTCCGTCCAATTTAGGGTGTGGTGTCTGTAGCTCATATTCTTATTATAACTTATTGCCCTATTTTAATAACTGTTCTTATAACCACATTGTAATTAATTAAAATTAATATTATTAATAATAATAATTATAAATTAGATACATTTAAATTAAATAAAAATAAACTCTCCGTACTCATATAGTGAACTTTCTGCATATCGAAGATATCTTTAAGGAAATGAATTTGATTCTGAATAAATTAAATTAAATTAAAATAAATTGAAATTAAAATAATTTAAATATAAAATATTGTCTTTTTTATTCTTCTTTGCCATAATTATCTTTTTGTTAACTGAAATCTTGAGCCTTGCCTAATGCGTCTTTTTTTAAATACATTATTTTTTAAAATATTTTGTCCTTCTTATATATACACATCCAAGGGCTGCTTCTGCTCCGTCCAACTACCTCAGTGCGACCTTTTTGCCTAAACTGGATAAAAACAATATTGTGAGCTTTGAGGTGTTAAGAATACTCTGGAAATGAGTGGAAATTAATGCTATTGAGGTTAATAATACTGTAGGAACAAAAACATCCCCAAATTTTGTTATTTTAGCTGTTTTGATGATTTTTTTGAAAAAAATCCATATCCAAAACCAAAACACGCAAGGGTGGTTTTGGCAAAACCAATCCATGTCCAAAACAAAAAGGAGATCCAGATCCAAAACCAAAACACAAAACCCAAAAAATGAAAAATGGCCCGGTGCACACCCCTAGTCCTGTATCTAATTTGATAGGCCTAGATGACTACTCCCCTATCCAGGATTCCTCAGAAGAATCCCTTAGCTCTAGGCCTGCTGCTGGGGTGGATTTTCATCCCAGAAAGGGGGCCACAAAGACTACTAGTAGTTTCAAACAACAATTGACTGTTAAACAATTCTTTACAAGAGGAAGCCAGTACGACAGCTGTCACCCAGTCGCTCAGCGAATCACTGATGCCATGATGGTTATGCTAGTATTACTTGAGATCTGTGTCTAATATCTGCCACCTTGTCTAATGCAGCAGGTTTTAGACAGTTAATTGAGGTTCTGTGTCCCCACTACCAAAAATTCTCAGTTCAATTTTACTGGAAAAGCAAATCATTGAGTGTACCGAGATGTTAAAAAAACTAATTATTGGCCTACAAAATGTAATTGTACCCTCTGTGTCCAGTTAATCACGAAGGCAAACTAAGGATTACATGACTGTGACAGCCCACTGGTTGGGTGAATTGCCTTCAGCAGAAATTGTAACACCTTCTAACAAACAATGCCAGCTGATTCAGAGAAAAGCTACTCTGTTTCACCGGCATCACTAAGAGGCATACTGCTGACAAACTATTATAAAAATGAAGGATTTTCATACAAAAATGGCATATCCCATTTGAACTCTCCTAGGATCCGTGATTTCTGGTAATGCCACAAATATTGTGAGAGCATTACAGCTTGGTAAATTGGAACACATTCCATGTTTTGCTCACACATGGTTGATCCTAGGTTTAAGTCATATGTCATGTCTTTCTTTCAAAATGACCCAGATTGTAAGAGATGTAAAGAGCTCCTGGTGAGCAAGTTGTCATCTCAAGAAGTACATGACATGATGACATCTCCTCCTTCTCTGGTAACTGCTGCCAAGAAAAAATACTTTTCAAAAGAGACCTACTGTAGTGGTAATGTACATGAGTCAACACAACATTTTGACATCTTGTTGGGTCTAAAAGAATTGTCCTAACTTAGTGACACCTCTACGGTAAGGCCATCTGATATGGTCAACAGCTAAAGAATGGTGGAGGATTATTTTAATGACAGTATACAAATAAGCATTTCATAGAGTCCCTTTAACAACTGGAAGGCAAAAAAGTCAATTGGAGGCTTGTGTACAAACTCACTTTGCATTATTTAGGCTGTCCACTTTCCAGGGTGAACTTAGAACACTTTTCAGCTCAGCCAGGAACCTTGTCAACGATTGGCGTATTATGCTACTTCCTTAAAATGTGAGATGATGGTCATCAAAATTAACTACAAATTCTATGAGGATGACCTACATCAAACTACAGGGACAACTGTAATGGTGGATTCCAGTGGGGATGAATTAATATTGTGTGAAGATGACGTAAACACTGATGATGGTGAGGATGATAATGACATCTTGACACCATAGAGATAATTGACAGCATTGTTATCTTAGCTGCCTTAAATCCATTGGTAGCTTGATTTGTGGGCGCCCAAACAAGCCAAGCACTCCAGCCACAAAAGTGGCAGTCCCTGTCTCTGTGCTTGCTTTGTTTAAATGTGCATATTTTTTAATATCCAAGGACAAATCTATCTTGCACCACTTTTTTATGTGAGGTATGTGTCTTTTTTCATAAATGTGCCATAAACTGCCTTGAGTTTGTGCCGTTGCTCTGCCACTACGTAACCAGCAAGATCGCTGCAGCTTTTAGCCTAAACTGGATGAAAACAATCTTGTGAGCTGTAAGGTAGTCAAAATTGACTGCAAATGAGTGGAATTTAAAAAAAATCATCTCCAAAATCAAAACACGTAAGGCGGTTGTATTGGGCATTCCCTGGCAAAGGCTATTCAGATGCAAATAAAGGGTCCATCTTATGAGCATGTTATGACTATGTCACCATAAACAGCTGCATACAGACATGATCACTTTCCATAATGTCCCCTCACCCTACCCTTGCCTTGGGGACAGTTATAGAGATACACTGAACATTTTCCTTCTTAAGGGCTAAGTATCCTACAGCACAAACCTTCAGATAATGTCAGGGTGCCAGGACTAGAGTAATCCACTAAACTGATGTACTTTTCTGTGACTAAAGATGTTAACTCACTGCTCTGTTTCCTGACACTTTTGCTGTGAAGTTATTATTTAAGCAGTGCTGAATAAAACCTACTGCTTTATCTAGATCTGCGGAATGTGGTTCTTCCAAGTTGTCTCATTTTTGTTGACACATACAGAAGACTTACCAGATGCATCATACATGGTGAGGTACCCACCAACAAGTATGCAGAGGCTGAGAGACTCAAACATTGTTGTGGTGGCAGGCTGATTTCCAAAACTTGGCATGGTGCGAGGTGCCAGGTTGAAGCCTGGGCTGCACAGTATCCAGATGGGTAAGTAGGGTGAACCAGTCCATTAAAATCTGTTTATTTGCACTGGTGGAAAGTTTATGCAGAGTGTAGAGATTATGTGGTGACCTTAAAGATTAACAAATGCTGACACGGCATGAAAATTTGCAAGGAAAAGGCAACTTTGACACTGGGGTGGTAGTCCGGTCCTTTAAACCTGGGTATAAAGTATTAGATCACATTCCAACTGCAGTAACTAAATTGTATACCCATTGGCAGGGACCATATGGGGTTGTTGGGCAGATGCAGGTAAAGCCTCCAAAATGAATAAAAAGAAGTGTATCCTGCAAGCTGACATCTTGGAGGCAGGTTTAAGGGCAGAAGTTTTCCAAAAGGATGCCCTGACCCGGAAGTATGAAAGCCATGTTTCCCCAGAGACCCCATAGTGAAGCTAGGGGATAGGGAGGTAAGGTAAAAGAGAGGCAGACTGCAAGTATGGGGTTAAATTAGGATAGGCAAATGGGTGAGTTCATCTGGTAAACTGGTAAATTCATGAAAGGAGTTAAAGCGTAAGGGGAGGGTTTGTGGCATGGTGGCCATGGAGCCACAGTTAAAAAAGCATTACTTACCACCTGGTAACCAGATCTGCTCTGGGTTTTATAGCCTGCTGAGGTCAACAATAGATGTTGTACATTCTGCCCAGGCGATAGGCTGGAGTGGTGGTTAGTGTCAGATTGCCAGGACTAAGGGTGGTCCACTTAACTGATGTATTTCGCTATGACTAAAGATGTTAACTCACTGTTCAGTTTGTTGACACTTTTGCTGTGATATTGAAGCTGTGGTGATTACAATCTACTGATTTAACCATATGTGCTGTTTATGGTACTAAAACGTTTCCACAACACTTAAAAATCATTATACATACCTGTTGTTCAGAGCCATAACTAGGCTTTTTTCCTGAGTCAGAATGAGAATTAGTGCCCCCCTCCCCATTTGTCCAATAGGGACATAAGGCATATGCTTTGCGGGGAAGGGGTATGATATACAGTATACACACACATTTATAGAATAATGCAAGAAAATGAATTTGGACACAAATCCTTTTTATACCACATTCATGCACTCAATCCGAGAGCTTGCCGCCATTCAGCCACAATACCCCTCATTTAAGAACACATTTCAATATGCTGCTACACCCAGGACTCGAACGCACAACCTGCTGCATCCCAGCCAAACATGCCACTCACTGAACCACTTGATCCTGCATAAAAACTATGAGATTTATAACTATATGAAGCTACCTGTACCCCATAAAAATAAACAGCACCATAATCAAGCAGATCCATGCAGTGTGCAGCCACACATCCAATCCCTTGCAGCCACACACTACATAGATCTGCCCAGCTGCAATGCTTATCACCATTTCACAAAGTACAAGGTAAGCTTTAAATAGTAAAATCTCTCCAGCTTGGAATTCTCTAGCTTTCTATGCAAGGGCAGATAGCTCAATAAATAGAATGACTGCAATGCCAAAGGCAAGTGGTTTGAATCCCGGGAACAACAGCATCCTGAAATGTAATAAAGGACAATGCAACTGAACAACAAAGAGTTACCAAGTCAAGACCATGAATGCTGTATAGGTATTAGCGGTAAAAGGGGTGGGGGTAGGAGACAGAGGCAGTCAGGAGATGCTGGGCTTCTAAAAGGGGGAAGCTGCAAGTGAAAGTAATTAGATAATACAGAATTGACAAGTGCTGCCAACAGCACCCCCTACCCTACAGCGCTATGTGTGGAGCACACTCTGCACACACCTAGTTACAGGCCTGATGTTGTTCACATGGAAAGACATACTGAAGTCCAATTTGTTCATTCAAATTGCAATAAACAGTGTATATAAGTATCATTTATATCATGTTTCCTTTTATTTTTAACATTTGCATTTTCTCTATTTTTTTTAAATACAATTTTATTGATGTTTTTTTCTTCTCAAAATAAAATCCAATGTGAATGTAAAAGGAAGGTTAAGGATCAAATTCAGATCACAGTACTTAAAGATGTCAGATCCACAAAGGAAAATAGTAGGAATGCTATGCCCAAGAGTAAGCATAGACATAGTAAAATAAACTTTCCTGTATGTGGAATGACATCATAATACTGCAATAAAACAAAAATATATGAGTTGACATTTCTTAGGCCAACAAGTGCGAGAGAGAGAGAAAATGGGGGGAGAAAAATATGAACGCACTTTAAGGGGGGTATTCAATTCATGTCCGATGCTTTTTGTGAGTATTAAATGGCCTGCCAAACCCAACAGGTTTGGCCCGTTCCTGACAATGCCAATCTGACTTTTTTTAAAGTGGGATTGACATTGTTGGAAACGGGGCTAAAACCTATCGGGTTTGCCCACGCTTCCGACAGAACACGTGGATTGTCGGAATTCCCAACTTGACGGAAAAAACAAGGTAGCATTGAATAGGTCGGAACCTCTTCCATCCTAAATCTGTCGGAAACTTCTGTCTTTCCAACAAAACGGCAGTTTCTGACAAGAATTGAATACCCCCCTAAAAGGTAGTATGGTTAAAAAAGGTGGGGGTGGGGGTGGCAGGAATAGGAGATAGATGGGGGGAGAGAGGGGCAGCAAAGAACACTGCAATAAAAATTGCATATTACAATAATTTTATAATATTACAATGATACAGCATAAGACAGTTGACTTCAGCAACATCGGACAGGTATTACATTTTCAATAAAAAAAATGATAAAGAGAAGCAGGGTGATTAATAGTTATGGGACACTTTCTTTATGAGTGGCCCAAGACTGATTTTCATATAGCTGGTCTACCTGAGATTGGGTGACAGGGTCGAGGGTAGAGTTGTAGGGGCCCCATTTCTTATGAAAGCTCTGAAGGCCTGAATTCATTTTCAGGATAGTCAATATACTGTAACATTACTCTTTGAACCTCAGCCAAGGATGGTACAGTTTTGGCAATCCAATGTTTTAATATAGCTTTTTTGGAGCTAGTAAATAATAACATAAACATAGGAAAAAGCAGCTTAAGATTTGTAGTGTCAGAACAGGCAGAAAAGTTCATACAAAGACATGCTAGTGGATATGGAGAAAGGGATAAAGAGAAATTTCTATTAATAAACATGAAAACTTTGTTCTAGAAATGTCTAATCTTAGTACAACTCCAATAGTGGAAGCAGAGGTGGAAGGTGGCACGAGTCCGCCTACATTTAGGACACAAATTTGAAGTGTTAGGATCCATATATGTGCAAATGTATGGGGGGGGGGTGCATATATGCTTTCTGTATTGATTTTATGTGGGCTTCTTGCAAATACACTGAGCTTAAAGTTTTCATAGTGAAGAAAAAATGCACTAAAAGAGAGTCGTACGATTGAATACTAATATAATAAGTATCTTTAAATAATATATGATTAAGGAAGTAGGTGGAAATGAGTGATTTTTTTGAATGCAGTAAAGCGCTCAGGGAAAACGGGCTGAAGATATTTTTCTCCAATTCAAGGTCAGTATAGGTGCTTTTGCCATATAACCAATCAGCAGCATAACGCAGAAAGAGTGACAGAGAATAAGAGAGAAAATCTGGAACACCAGTCCCGCCTACTTTTCTGTCCATTATGAGTCTATAGAAAGCTATCTTTGGCTTTTTCCCTTGCTCCAGGAAGCGTGTTATAGCACAACATAAATTAAGATTATACGAATCTCAAAGGTGAACAGGGAGTAGCTGCATAATATAATACAGCCACTCTAGAGAGAACAGGAGCTTGGCCCATCCACCTAGCCTGCAACCACCTTTGAGATTGAAGAGAAGACATTTAAATTGTATAATTTGGAAAGCTCTCCCGTTATATTGACCGCCAAATATTTAATGTGGGATTCAGTAATTTGAAAGGGAGAGGCAGAAGTGAGTGTAGTAAGAGTTTTGTGAGGGACAATTATAGCGAGGACATTGATCTTATAACCCGCCACTTTCCCAAGATCATGCACATAATTTCTGGCACTGAGAAAATGGGATTTGAAACAACCAGGAGCATGTTATCCATGAAGAGTACGATTTTAAGCTCAATGTCACCAATACAGATACCTTTTATAGATCGTGGAAGCTGTCAAACCCATTACAAGCGGTTTGAGAGCAATGGCAAAGAGAAGTGGGGAGAACAGACAGCCTTGTCTTTTCTAGTGATGAGCGGATTCGGTTTTACTCGGTTTTACTCGGTTCTCAAAACCGAATCTTATTGGCTATCCAAAACACGTGACATCCGTGAGCCAATAAGATTCGGTTTTGAGAACCGAGTAAAACCGAGTAAAACCGAATCCGCTCATCTCTAGTCTTTTCCCTTTCTAAATGGTAAATAGGGCTGAAGGAAATCCATTACAAGAAACTAGAGTTTTTGGATCAGTGTATAGTAACTGAATAGCATCAATAAAGGCCTCAGGAAAACCAAACCGTCTCAGGGTATTGTGTAAGTGGGGTCATTCTATTGAAACAAAGGCTTTTTCAGCGACTAAGGATAATATAACATTACCCGATAGTCTAAGGAAAGACGTGCAAATGACTTCCACACATTGACCACAGAGTGCTTTTCCAAAATAAAACCAGTCTGGTCTGGGTGTATAATGTGTGGAAGGATCAGCTTCAGATGCTCTGCTAAGATCTTGGCCAGAAGCTTAAAATCTAAGTTGAGAAGAGACATGAGAGGGTAAAATAAAGGAAGGGAGAGATCCCTACCAAGTTTAGGAAGGATTTTTACAACAACAGAATTAAAATGAGGGGGGGGGTGGAAGGGTGTCATCTGATAACAGGGAGTTGAAAACTTTAACAATAATAAGAGGCCTGGGGCTTTACCTGGCTTTAATTGCTTTATTTCTGAATTAAACTCTTCAATCAATAGTGGGGTTTGGTGTGACCTAGCCATTTTTGCAGGAATGGAAGGAAAGCTTAAAGAATCCCAAGGAAGACTAGGAGACGAATTCCCAGGAGAAGGAGGAGGATGGGAAGGACAGAGCAGGGAATGGTAACCAGGCTAAGTGGACTTGTATTGTCAACCGAGGGGCTTCTTTGTTCGGGTGTTGTGGAATATAAAGTTTTATAAAGGAGCTGCATAATATGTGAGATTTGTTCACTAGTTGTAGTTAGCATTTCTACATTGTTTTACTATTTGTTTTGATCTCTTAGCTATACTGTATGTTGTACAGAAATGTGATTTTTATGTGTCATGTACATAATGATACCTTATTCTTTAGCTGTCTTATACAGAGCATTTTAAACAAATAGAAGATTGTTTTACATGTTTGGAATTTTGGTTGTCAAAATGAATCATTGTTGCGTCAGTTATCTCTATTCCCATGCCACTCTTTCAAGACTTGGCATGGAAATATTAGCCAATAACAGCAGTCTGAAAACCTGTGTGTATATGTTTCAAATATGTATTACATATTATTTACTGACTTGCATTTCAAAATGTTGTTAAAAATGTTTATATTTTCAGGGTATTCTTAGAACAGATTTTGGTGGCTTCAGAATTATCTTTTATTTGAATTAATCATAATTTGTTGTGCAGCCTAGCACCAATAGGAAAATATGTTTCCCAGTTCTCTTCCTGCTAATGCAGTCATTAGTTACATTGACTTACAGTAATATACTCAATATACTTAATATACTCAGCTGCAAGTCGACCAGATGTTGAATTGTAAAGAAACCTTTACTAAGTTCATAACGCTGAAACTAAGCACTTTATTAAAGATTTAGATGCTATCTTGTTTTACAATTTTTGGTAAGTTCTCCTTTGTTGCAAGCATCTTGATGTATTAACACTTAAACTGTAATAGCTATGGAACAACCAAAACACCACTAAGACAAAGTAAATTACATTATATTTCAAAGCAGTCAGTGATATCAAAGCATAATAACCCCTTTCTTTTAACACATACATATTAACTGTGGCAATTTACACATTGTAAAACATATTGTACATCAGTGTAAAATATGCATTGTATTACATAAAGCATAATTATTACAATGCACACCCTTCTGCTCTGAGTTTTGCACTGTAGTCATTTTTTTTATTTCCAGGCATTTTTCTTTAATTCTTAATATCCGCTAAGCTGCATGCTAGCCTTTCACAGAAGCAGCTTGTTAATTTCCCAACATGGGTTAGTAATAGCTTCTCATCATCTTTTGGCCAGACACAGCTCACAAGTGGCGCAGTTTGGAAGAAATCAAGCAGGGCTCAGATGTCACTATGACAACTGCCAGACAACAAAATTGAGACACATTACAAACTAGAGACAGATCATGAAATTAACATTCTATACAATCAAGAGTATGTTACTAACATCGCTCCTGTATTATTTTACAGTAGCAAACGTTGCCCATTTGCAACTGTATTTTATATACATAATATATATATATATATATATATATAAATAAAAGTCCAGATGACCGGCACCTTTACTAGTACCATAACTGCATCCCAGTGCTATCTAGTCCCTACAGGAATATGTAAAATAATAATGTAAAAAAAATATATATATTTTTAGTTTTAATCAGTGAACATTTACCTTACACATGTTAATGTTAGTTCATATTAGAGTATAGCAGGCTGATTGATCCAGGGTGTAGGACTCGAAGGGAGTAGGCTCAAAGGGAGCAGATATATAATTTTGATATCAAAGCCTGGACTTAGCCTGGACTTCAACTGGACGAAAAACTGAAAGAAAACCTCAAACAACACAAACAACAACAGATGAACTACTTATCAATATCAACTGTATATGCAAATTTATCACCCTGGACTTAGCCTGGATGAAATACAGTAGGCAAAGGACTGCGATCTCCTCTTAACATCTTATTCTCTCACCTACAGGTAATCAAAACAATTACTACAACTCTAAGCAGCTGCACAGTGAACTAGGATACTATAGCCTGCAGTGTCTGTTTGCTTAGGTAATCAAAACAATTACTACAACTCTAAGCAGCTGCACAGTGAACTAGGATACTATAGCCTGCAGTGTCTGTTTGCTTAGGTAATCAAAACAATTACTACAACTCTAAGCAGCTGCACAGTGAACTAGGATACTATAGCCTGCAGTGTCTGTTTGCTTAGGTAATCAAAACAATTACTACAACTCTAAGCAGCTGCACAGTGAACTAGGATACTATAGCCTGCAGTGTCTGTTTGCTTAGGTAATCTGGAGTTATTGTTATATGCAGAATTTAGCCTGTTTAATTGTTAGATATTTGAGGAATTTGGGATGTCCTCCTCCCATATCATTATTTGTTTGTTTTAGCTTTATTGCCCACCAGTGGGTGTTGGGCACTGGGTGGGGTTTTAATCAGTGAACATATACCTTACACATGTTAATGTTAGTTCATATTAGAATATAGCAGGCTGATTAAGCCTGGCTGATTGATTCAGGGTGTAGGACTCGAAGGGAGTAGGCTCAAAGGGAGCAGATATATAATTTTAATATCAAAGCCTGGACTTAGCCTGGACTTCAACTGGACGAAAAAATGTAAGAAAACCTCAAACAACACAAACAACAACAGATGAACTACTTATCAATATCAACTGTATATGCAAATTTATCACCCTTCAACTTTCACTCTGTGAACACTATGCAACCCATTTGCAGAAAAGAACATATCAAGTTTCAATCCATAATCAGGATCACAAAGATCTTCTTTGGGACAATTGTGAGTTCATCTTCTCATCTACAAACACTTAAAAAATCAAACAGAATTACCATTGCTTCTTAACCCTCTCACAATCCTTTCATTTCTTACAGCCCAAATACATTTCTGCACCCACTTTATCTACGCTTTTGACTCATTTCATACTAAATCTACACCCATTAAGCCTACACTGCTTTTCTCACCTGTTTTTCTGCAATTCTTCTGCTCTGATTCCCTTACAGTATCCTCTCCTACTTCAACTTTCCCTCAACCTATTTACCTATTTATCACTATGTCAAGGCTTTCTAATTCTCCCCACATCACTCAGTGTTTACCTAATAATGTATCTTTATCCTTCCACCCTAGTCTCCTACACCTCCTCCTCTGTCTCCCCTCCATTCCTCTGTTTCCTTCCCCCTCCTCTCCTGTTACCCCACTTTCATTTACCTCTGCCCCATGGTCCTGCTACCCCACAACTCAGCCCTGCTCCCTCTCTCCCTTCTCTGTCACCTCCCCATACCCCCATCCACATCACACTGACCTCCCTCCTTGCCCACCTCCAGCAGTTTCGCCTCCAAGCTCAGGCACCCGTACCATCACTACTCTCTCATCATCCCTGCCCTCAAAGTTAATCTCACCTCATCGCTACAGCAACCCTGATAATCTCATTCACATCTCTCCCACAAACTCATACCGCCTATCCTGTGGCCTCTGGAATGCCAGATCTATTTGTAACAAACTGGTCCCCACTCATGACCTTTTCATTTCCAACTCCCTACACCTACTAGCCATTACTGAAACATGGATTACGCCCTCTGACACTACTTCTCCTGCTGCTCTCTCTGCTGGGAGCCTCACATTCACACACACATCCCGACCTTTGGGTCGCCATGGGGGTGGTGTTAGGGTCCTTTTACCTTCTAGTTACTCCTACCAACTCATACCACCAGAACAATCCCTTACATTCTCTACATTTGAGGTCCATGCCATACGCCTCTTCCAACCAGTCCATCTTAGAGTAGCTGTCATTTACCGCCCCCCCTGGCACTGCTTCCAAATTCATCGACAACTTTGCTTCCTGGCTTCCTGGCTTCCTCTTTTCTGACATTCCCGCCATTATCCTAGGCGATTTCAACATCCCTATTGACATCCCCACACAATCCCCCGCCTCTAAACTCCTTAACCTCACCTCTTCACTTGGTCTCTCCCAGTGGACCTCCTCACCCTCCCAGCTCACTGGATCTGGTCTTCACTCACTGCTGTGATATTTCTGATTTTTCCAACTCCCCATTTCCCCTCTCTGACCACCTCCTGCTCTCCTTTAACCTATCTCTCTCGACTTCCCCATCTCTACCTCCTAAGGCTACCATCACTAAGCGTAACATTGAAGCTATTGACAACACATTCCTTTCCTTCCTGTTTGACTCACTTCTCTCTCCTATTCTCTTTCTCTCATGCCCTGAACAAGCCACTTCCACATACTTCTGCTCTTGACTCTGTTGCTCCACCAACCACTATTCACCCTCGCAAATTAACACCTCAACCCTGGCACACCAAATGCACCAGATATCTGCAAAAATGCTCACGTACTGCTGAGCGACACTGGAGGAAATCACGCTCTAAGGCAGACTTCCTCCATTTCAAACTTTTGCTCTCATCCTTCAGTGCTGCCCTTTCTCTTGCTAAACAGTCATACTTCAAGAACCTCATCTCCTCCCAGTCTTCCAACCCCCAGCGCCTCTTTGCCACTCTCAACTCACTCCTCTGCCCACCTCCACCTCGTCTCCCTTCCTCACTCTCTGCTCTTGACTTTGCCACTTACTTCACATCCAAAATGGACTCCATACGTCAGGACATCACATCACACCAGACCATCAGTAACCAGCTTTCCCCCATCCCTTACCAACCCTCCCCATCCCTCGCACCTACTCTGACACCTTTCTCCCATGCATCTGGAGAGGAAGTCATGGCCCTAATTCATTCCTGTCCCCTCACCACCTCTCCTCTTGACCCTATCCCCTCCCGCCTCCTCCGCTACCTCTCTCCTTCTGCTTGTTCCCATCTTTCCCACCTTCTCAATCTATCCCTCTCATCAGGCACTGTCCCCTCTGCCTTCAAGCATGCACTCATCTTTCCTATTCTTAAAAAACCTACCCTTGATCCAAACACTCTCTCCAACTACCAACCCAACTCTCTCCTCCCGTTTGCCTCCAAACTCCTTGAGCGTATTGTCTACAACCGCCTTACTTCCTATCTTTCCTCACACTCACTGCTTGACCCATTCCAGTCTGGCTTCCGTCCTCTCCACTCCACTGAAACTGCCCTTACAAAAGTATGCAATGACCTTCATGCTGCTAAATCTAAGGGACACTACTCTATACTTATTCTACTTGATCTCTCTGCTGCTTTTGACACTGTGGACCATCCTCTCCTACTGCAAATTCTTCACTCCATTGGTCTGCGTGACACTGCCCTCTCTTGGCTGTCCTCCTAGCTTTCTGACCGTTCTTTCTCTGTCTCCTCTCATGATTCCACCTCCCCCTCACTTCCACTAACTGTAGGGGTACCCCAAGGTTCTGTCCTTGGTCCTCTTCTCTTCTCTCTCTATACGTCCTCACTAGGTAAGCTCATTAGTTCTTTTGGTTTCCAATATCATCTCTATCTTGATGACACCCAAATCTATCTTTCCTTTTCATACCTCTCCCCTGCTCTCCTCACTCGTATCTCCAACTGTCTCTCTGCTACCTCATCCTGGATGTCCCAGCGCTTTCTTAAACTTAACATGTCTAAGACCGAGCTGATCATCTTCCCTCCCTCCTGCATAACCTCACCTCCTACAATCTCATTATCTATTGATGGCACTACTATCTTCTCTAGCCCCCAAGTGCGCTGTCTTGGAGTAATCCTTGACTCCACCCTCTCCTTCAAACCACACATTCAGCACCTTTCACAAACCTGCCATTTTCATCTAAAAAATATTTCCAGGATCAGACCCTTTCTTACCCAGGATACTACTAAGACTCTTATCCACTCACTGGTCATCTCCAGACTGGACTACTGTAATCTCCTCCTGACTGGCATTCCTGACAAATACCTCTCTCCACTACAATCTATCCTCAATGCTGCTGCCTGGCTCATCTTCCTCACCAATCGCACTACATCCACCTCTCCTCTCTTACTAGACCTTCATTGGCTCCCCTTCCCTTTCAGAATCCATTTCAAGCTTCTCACACTCGCTTACAAAGCCCTCACCCACTCCTCTCCCATCTACATCTCTGACCTTATCTCCCTTTACACTCCCACCCGTCCTCTTCGCTGTGCTAATGCATGTCGACTCTCCTGCCTACAGATTACTTCCTCCCACTCCTACCTCCAAGATTTTTCACGTGCTGCATCACTTCTCTGGAATTCCCTACCTCTCCCCCTCAGACTCTCTCCCTCTCTACAAAACTTCAAACGGGCTCTCAAGACCCACTTCTTCACCAAACCCAGCCAAATCTCATCCTAACCCTCTGTTCTACGCTCTCTATGTACCCCATCTGTGTCACCCCTGTCTGTCTACACCTCCCCTTTAGAATGTAAGCTCTCACGAGCAGGGCCCTCTTCCCTCGTGTGCTTATCCTTTCTTACTTTAATAATCTTCAACTGCACCAAATCCAGCAGTCTTCTACCATCTGATACTTATTCCAGTGTCATCTGCTGATGTAACTATGTTTATTTACCCTGTACTTGTCCTATACTGTCATCAACTGTAAGTTGCTGTTTTCCTGTTTGATTACTTGTTTATGTACTCTGTAATTGGGCACTGCAGAACCCTTGTGGCGCCATATAAATAAAGGATAATAATATATATTAGAGATGAGAGGGTTCAGTTCCCTGAGAACCGAACCCATCCGAACTTCACCACCCGAGCCCGAATCCAAGTCATGCTTGGGTTTTCCCACCTGACTCAGAAACCAGAACGACGCAAAACATTATCATCCCACTCAGGCGCGCATGCAGGGGGGGTTTCGAGTACCTAGAGACCCCCCCAAGCCACCGATCTATCGGAAATAAGCTTGACATTTTTTTTTCTTTATACAGCCCTGCCGCTTCACTTGAGAGTCACAGTCAGTGTCTCCCTGCGTGAGTTCACACTGAACCGCTGGCTGCTGCATGTAGGGGGAGCTCGCTGCAGCTCCTCTAAGGCAGAGACGAGAGAGGCGTAGTGTATGTTTGTTTACACTCCCTGCCAGCACCGGCCAACCCACAGGACAGTGACAGTAAAATTACTTACATTGCCAATGACCGCATCATTTGCTATGCAGCACCGGTGCTGATATTTTATAATAAATTATATATTCATATATGACTGTGCAGAGTCCCTGTCTGTCTATATGGGTGGTGGTGGTGGGGAGAATGAATAGGCTTCCTGTGTGTGCTTCCTGCTGCCTTTATGTGTGTAGGGGGGGTGGACTGGTGGTGCCTATGCTGCCAGTATGGAGGGGGGATGATCACGGTGCCTGCATGCTGATATATTGGGGGAGGGGGGTTGTGGTGCATCAGTCTATGTGTGTGTGGGGGGGGGGGTTGTGGTGCATCAGTCTATGTGGGGGAGGGGGGTGGTAGTGCCTGTGCTGTCAGTCTATGCTGGGGGGAGGATGACTCATTGTAGGAATAATCAGGCAGGAGATGAGGAGTTCTCCTACATAGAATGATGACACCACATGGGGGTGCCTGACCACCTAATATGGAATTGAATAACACTGAAACGTCGGTGAACCATTCGTCTTTTGCCTGATTATTCCTGCAATGAGTGCTGCCTCCAAAGCAATTGCAAATTCTGGAGTTTCCTTATTTATGAAGGCACCTGCACTCACATTATGTTACATACTGAGGAGTGCTATGTATATATATATATATATATATATATATATACACACACAGGTTGAGTATCCCTTATCCAATATATATATATATATATATATATATATATACACATACACATTACTGTATATATAGCAACGTGGATGTGTCTGCGGCACTCGTGGGTACAAATTACGAGTAGTACTATTGCATAGCATCTTTGTTTCAGTTTTATTAATCAAAACCATCTTCAGGAATGTAGACGCTATGCAATAGTACTTCTCGGAATTTGTACCCACGAGTGCCGCCGACACATCCACGTTGCTATATATATATATATATACAGTAATGTGTGTGTGTGTGTGTGTGTATGTGTATATATATATATATATATATATATATATTTATTTTGGATAAGGGATACTCAACCTGTATATTGATACTGTATTCCATATAGTATCCAGTGTATAAAAGACCAATGTGTGTATTAATGTCCAGGGTCATTACTAGGTTCTTCTACCACTTCCCAGACTCCCGCACTTGCTCTAATGTTCCGCAGAGTGGGAGATCGTGGACTACATTTGGAAACCCCCCTCTGGAAATCCTGCGTTTGCCACTGCCGCTGTCGGATTCTCACAGGGTTTGGATTCCATATAAGGAGCCACGCGTCGCCGCCATTTTCACTCCAGCATTGGAGAGTGTAGAAAGAGGACATGTCTCCATCCTCAGTGTTCTGCATCAGTTCAGTGTCTGTGTCTTGTTCTGCATCAGTCCAGTCACAGTGGTTGTGTCCTCTGCTGCCATATGTCCAGTGCTGCTGTATAAGTCCAGTCCAGTGGTGCTGTCTTGTGCTGCATCAGTCCACTGGTGGTGTCTTGTGCTGCATCAGTCTAGTCACTGAGGTGGTGTCCTCTGCTGCCATAAGTCCAGTGCTGCTGTATAAGTCCAGTCCAGTGGTGCTGTGTTGTTCTGCATCAGTTCAGTGGTGGTGTATTGTGCTGCATCAGTCCAGTTACAGTGGTTTTGTCCTCTGCTGCCATATGTCCAGTGCTGCTGTATAAGTCCAGTCCATTGCAGTGGTGCTGTGTTAACCTGCGTCAGTCCAGTGGCGGTGTCCCTGTGCTGCTGTATATGTCCAGTGGTACTGCCGTATATGTCCAGTAATACTGCCATATATGTCCATTGATACTGCCGTATATGTCCAGCGGTACTGCCATATAAGTCCGGTGGTACTGCCGTATAATTCCAGTGATACTTCCGTATATGTCCAGTGGTACTACTGTATAAGTCCTGTGGTGCTGCTGTATAATTCCAGTGATCCTGCCGTATAATTCCAGTGGTCCTGGCGTATAAATCCAGTGATCCTGCCATATAATTCCAGTGGTACTAGCGTATAAATCCAGTCCAGTGATACTGCCGTATAATTCCAGTGATCCTGCTGTATTATTCCAGTGGTACTGACGTATAAGTCCAGTCCAGTGATACTGCCGTATATGTCCAGTGGTACTGCCATATAAATCCAGTAGTACTGGCGTATAATTCCAGTGATCCTGCCGTATAATTCCAGTGATCCTGCTGTATAATTCCAGTGATACTGCCGTATAATTCCAATGATCCTACCGTATAATTCCAGTGGAACTGGCGTATAAGTCCAGTCCAGTGGTGCTGCCATATAAGTTCAGTGGTGCTGTCCTGTGCTGTATAAAATTTACTCCAAATAAAGGGGTTAATATTTAATCCAAATAATTTTCACAGGGTTTGCCCTGTGTGGTGTAGAGGTACGCTCTCCTGTATCGCATTTTGTAACATAACTTCAGAAAAATAATGAAGAACAAAAATTTGGAGGATAAAATAGGGAAAGATCAAGAACCACTATCTCCTAGTGCTGAAGCTGCTGCCACTAGTCATGACATAGATGATGAAATGCCATCAACTTCATCTGCCAAGGCCGATGCCCAATGTGATAGTAGAGGGCATGTAAAATCCAAAAAGCCAAAGTTCAGTAAAAAGACATAAAAAAAATAAATTTAAATCATCTGAGAAGAAACGTAAAACTTGCCATATCCATGCTCCCCGGCTGCAGCGAGCGCTGTGTGCACCCGCTACAGCCGGCATCGCTGACAGACACTAGAGGTCAAAATTGACCCCTAGTGTCAGTGCGGCGCTGCTATGGGAGAGACGTCATGACATCTCTCCCATAGAGAGGAGCCGGCGCCCGGAGACAGCAGTAGCAGTCCGGAAACAGGAGCGAGGCTGGTAAGTATTGTGTGTTTTCTGTTTTTTTTTAAGGTTTCACAGCGGCGCTACTAATGGGGGCACTACTACAGGGGGCACATACTGGGGGCACTACAAATGGGGACACAGCTACATGGGGCAGATCTACAGGGGGCACAACTACAGAGGACACATACTGGGGGAAATGCTACAGGGGGAATAGCAACTGGGGGCAAATCAACTGGGGGCACAGCTACTGGGGGCACTGCTACAGGGGGCACTGCTACAAGGGGCACTGCTACAGGGGGCACAACTACTGGGGGC